>NC_141554.1:71113214-71436071 GCF_021556685.1 Rattus norvegicus
TGGCTTCAGCAAGAGAGACAACCTAGAACAATAGCAAAAGTCTATATTGTTTTGGAAATCTCTTAGACTCATCCAACCAATAGCTCCCTAATTTGATTTATGACCATTCAGCAGGAGGAAAAGGTATGTCTGGCACTGGAAATCTTTCCAACTACCCAAGGTTAGGGAAGTCATGAATTTTAGAGAACTTATTACCACTATGTTACTATACTAGTGTAATTCCTAACTACATTCAAACTACTTATCCTTATATTTAACATTCTAAGTGTAGCTCTCAACCCTCATCAAATAAATTTATCTTTGCAGCAGGTGGAGACCATAATAGAAAACACACAATTGCTCAAAACGGAGAGAACAACTAACCATGGGGTGCCCAGCCCCAATGGCTACGTGCATAAAGTCTGAGCTTCAGAGAACATAGCAGAAGAATAACCATGAATATACACTCATGACACTTCAACCCTATGGTCTCCTAGACATGACCGAGACAAGGACAACACTAGTAGACATTCTTGACAAACAACTACAGACAACTAGCAACTACTGGGGGGCAGGATTAATCCTCCTCAGAGATAAGCCCTCTGTTTATCCAATACTAAGTAATCTGAAATTGTACATCCAAGTCACATGAAGTAGATTATTCAGGTTATATTCATGTATTTATGAACATGTTACAGTGTATGTATGTATGTATGTATGTATGTATGTATATAAAACAATCACAATTAAAGAAAGCAAATTAAAGTGAGCAAAGGAAGTTTGGAAGAAGGAAACAGGAGAAGTTATATAATTACATTTTAATTAAAATAAAAACTAAACAAATAAATCATAGACAAATATAAAATATTATGCATAACTGTTCATTGAGTAAACACAAATTCAGAAAGAATTCTTCATTCACTTGACTAAAAGGTTATTATTAAATATATTTGCCATATCAAATATTGGTGAAGTTTTTGAAATGCAAATTGGTGTGATTATTTCAGAGTAGCATGGACTATGACTTACCCAATCATTTTCCGAGTGTTATTTATTTAAGAGAAGCTAAAACATAAGCCAAGGTCAAGATTTCTGTGGAGATATTACAGTATCCTTTTTAGTAACATCCTTATCTTGAAAGAAAATATGTATCTGTGAACAAGTGAGTTGCTAAATAAAATGATACAGGAACACAATGGAAAACTACTTAGCAATAAAGAATTAATTGTATACTAATCCATATAAGAGTTTGGATAGATTTCAAAACATTATGTTTGGTGAAAGACATAAAATACAAAGTACATATTTTATTATTTCCTTGCCATAAATTCCTGGGGAAAAGTCAAACTAATCTCTACTGATAGAAAAATCATCAGCTGCTGAGTGGAGTGAAGGAGGGAGGGGGAGACATACAAATAAGCACAAAAGAATCCCTTCACATGCACCAGTTTGCTGCCTTGAATAAAGATACTATTGTTGGTAGATGCATATATGAATAACAATTTCCAAAATTGAGCAATTTGTACAGTTTTAAATGTATGTGGTTTGTTGCGTGTAAACTCTATAAAGCTACTTATAATCTATTTGCCTGATCAATGCCTGATTGGTGAATGAAAAGTTGTCCAGGCAGAAATTGAGAGTGTCTTGAACTGTATCGGAAGCAGCCAGATTAAAAGAAATAAACAGACTTATGGAATATTTCAGAATATACTCAAAAGAGTAAGTAAATGTCCCATTTTCCAAAGGTTAACTCGTTTTAGTTTTCTAGAGCAAAAGCTAGGGAAGATTCCATTCTGAAAGACCCCTGAACTTGTAGAGAAACTTACTATGAACTCAAATGACCTAGGAGAACACCATGGATTCTATTCAACTGCTAAAAATATTTCAAGGGGAAAAAAGAGTAGGAGGAAGCAAAAGAAAAACATTGTGTAAGTACTAATTTCTATCACATTCTTCAGCAGTTGTCTCTTGATCATGAAAGCAAAGTAGGAAAAGTAGATTTGAGAGATGGGCATCAGAGTACGAAGTTCAAATACTGCATATGCCCATAGTGGGACCACTGTAGTCAATCTTCCCCATCATGATATAATTTGTGAAAGTTTGTTTCACTTTGGAAGTTAAAAAAAATCTAGAAGACAGCTCAATCTGGAAAGGTCTCAGTAGCCAACCTGAGGGCCTGAGCCTGAGCCCCAGCACACACATAAATAAAAAGCCAGGGAAAGGCACTGCATACTTTTAATCCCAACATTGCAGAGAGAGAGACAAGTAGATCTCTGAGACTCACTGACCAGCCAGCCTACCCTACATGATGAATTCGAGGACAGTGAAAGACCCTGTAAAAAGAAACATTTTGGGTGGTGGCTGATGAACGACATTCATAGTAACACAGTATTCCTTTGGCCTTCGTGTGTGTGTGTGTGTGTGTGTGTGTGTGTGTGTGTGTGTGTGTGTGTTTCTCTGTGTGTTTCTCTGTGTGTTTCTCTGTGTGTTTCTCTGTGTGTTTCTCTGTGTAAAGAGAGATCCTTCCAACTTTTAGAATGCTTCCTTATTCACAAATTGCTTTTATACATTGGATCTGTTTTCAGTCCCTGCAGCCTTCTGAGGGAGGTATTTTTAGTTTCAATTTTCTGTGAGGATATCTGTAAAGACAACTTTGATGCTGTGGAAACAACTTAGGCTTCAGATTTTTCACTCCTGTGTTTGAATCTGTATAGTGCTTTCAGCTATGGAAAGCTGAATCATTTTTCCTGTTCATTTTTCTGAATTTCCTCTCTACAACCTTCCCTCTTTCCTTTTGCCATTGTTTATTCACTGCTATTAGCCCTCTCTTTCATTGTCAGTCTATAAAAGAGAATAATCCTCCTGGCTCTGAGACATACGTTCATTCTAGTCTACCACTTTGCCTGTGCATTCAATTCCCTTGGACTAAAACCATTCAAAAGCTTTGGTAGATGTGAGGCTGTAATGACTATTCAAATAGGGTCTTCAAAGTATCTGTGCGTTTTGAAACACTTCACTAGAATAGTGAAAAATTAGCCATTTTACAGTTTGTCAGCTTTTGAATAACTTTGCTTTTTTTTTTTTTTTTTTGGACCCTACGGAGTGATTTGTGAAACTAAGCAAAAAGCAATACAATAATCACAATAAGGCCTCAGCTGCTATCCTCACAGCAGATAATTTTTCACCTGGGCAGGAGGAAGCACTCTCAGGTCATTTTGTTCTAAAAGATTACTTCATGCTGTTTTCCAAGGGTTGTGGACCTGATGAGAGCACAACTAATGTAGAAAAAACCTGGAAAGTTTATGTTCTGCTAACATGGGGAACATAACAATGTCCTTGCTTCACTTCTTTATCTGTGAAACAGAGTTGATCATGCATACTGCTTTTTTTTTCCCTTGAGGTTTCAGTTAACTCCTTCAGTCAAGGTAAACCCTCAGTATAATGGAGAAAGCCCTCCCCCTCACTGTAGAGGCCTGTAAATGTGGAAATGGCTGGTATGATTGCATAGTCCACCAAACCCAGAATTTCAGAAGCTGAATCAGAAGGATCATGAGTTCAAGATCTGTCTGGGGGTATGAAACAAATCCCTATCTCAAAAGAAAGATAAAATGACTCCCTCCTCCCCCAAATACCCATTCTTTTACTTGCTGGGACAGATCCAGAGGTATAAAGTCTTTTACAAGTGCTGGGGTCTACAGCCTTTCTCTAAGGACATTTTCTCTATAGGTCTACTCTTGATCTTTCTATTGCTCTTTTGTCTTTACAGTTGGGAATATCCTACATCATATTCATCTGTTCTAACCTGTCCATTAAAAGAAAGATCAGCCCTCTGTGATTTCTCTACCCAGGATAAGAATTTTCAAGTGCAAACAATTTGGACATCTAAAGGCTTCTATACAAACAACACTTTGGACAAAATCGAAGGTTCATGTGTGCATGACAAGTGTTTTTGACATTTGTGTTTGCACACTTGTCTGAGTGATTTTTTTGCCTTTGCAAATCTGGAGAAATCAAACAGTGTAAGTTACAGGCAATTCCCAACAGAAAGAAGGGCAAGAAATGAGGTAGAAATGACCACTGGCTTCTTGGGCCCAGAATTCCCAGAGTAAATGGCTTGGTGTCGGGAATTCCCCATCTACGCTACTGGAGGATCTCAAAGGTTTCTGCAAGAGTTGCTTTGGCTGCAGCTTGTTCTTTAATCTCTTGGGACTCTCCCTTCTGCTTGTCCTGGTGGGCCCTGGGGGAGAGGGTACCTAAGAACAATTGGTAGCCGGTACTTCTAATGCCCCTTCCTCCCTCGGAGAATCTGTTTTGGGATTGGGTTCAGGAATGAAATCCGGCCTGTGCTAACCTTTTGAGGAGCCGGTAGGCTTGTCTGTTAAAAAATCGCTCCAAGTTAAAGCTTCTGCTTTGGAGTCTAAAGCCCGGTTCCGAAAAACAAGTGGTATTTGGGGAAAAGGGGTCTTCAGAGGCTACAGGGAGTCCTTCCAGCCTTCAACCATACTACGCCAGCACTATGTTCTCTAAAGCCACCCTGCGCTAGCTTGCGGTGAGGGGAGGGGAGAAAAGGAAAGGGGAGGGGAGGGGAGGGGAGGGGAGAGAGAAAGGAGGTGGGAAGGCAGGGAGGCCGGCCCGCGGGGGCGGGACCGACTCACAAACTGTTGCATTTGCTTTCCACCTCCCAGCGCCCCCTCGGAGATCCCTAGGAGCCAGCCTGCTGGGAGAACCAGAGGGTCCGGAGCAAACCTGGAGGCTGAGAGGGCATCAGAGGGGAAAAGACTGAGCTAGCCACTCCAGTGCCATACAGAAGCTTAAGGGACATACCACGCCAGCCCCAGCCCAGCGACAGCCAACGCCTGTTGCAGAGCGGCGGCTTCGAAGCCGCCGCCCAGAAGCTGCCCTTTCCTCTTCGGTGAAGTTTCTAAAAGCTGCGGGAGACTCGGAGGAAGCGAAGAAAGTGTCCGGTAGGACTAAGACTGCCTTTGTCCTCCTCCCTCCTACCCCTACCCCTCCTGGGTCCCCTCTCCCTGAGCGGACTAGGCAGGCTTCCTGGCCAGCCCTCTCCCCTACACCACCAGCTCTGCCAGCCAGTTTGCACAGAGGTAACTCCCTTTGGCTGAAAGCAGACGAGCTTGTTGCCCATTGGAAGGGAGGCTTTTGGGAGCCCAGAGACTGAGGAGCAACAGCACGCTGGAGAGTCCCTGATTCCAGGTTCTCCCCCCTGCACCTCCTACTGCCCGCCCCTCACCCTGTGTGTGCAGCTAGAATTGAAAAGATGAAAAGACAGTTGGGGCTTCAGTAGTCGAAAGCAAAACAAAAGCAAAAAGAAAACAAAAAGAAAATAGCCCAGTTCTTATTTGCACCTGCTTCAGTGGACATTGACTTTGGAAGGCAGAGAATTTTCCTTCCCCCCAGTCAAGCTTTGAGCATCTTTTAATCTGTTCTTCAAGTATTTAGGGACAAACTGTGAAACTAGCAGGGCAGATCCTGTCTAGCGCGTGCCTTCCTTTACAGGAGACTTTGAGGCTATCTGGGCGCTCCCCCCCCCCTCCCTGCAAGTTTTCTTCCCTGGAGCTTCCCGCAGGTGGGCAGCTAGCTGCAGATACTACATCATCAGTCAGTAGAACTCTTCAGAGCAAGAGACGAGGAGGCAGGATAAGGGAATTCGGTGGAAGCTAGAGACAAGCTAAAGGATGGAGGTGCAGTTAGGGCTGGGAAGGGTCTACCCACGGCCCCCGTCCAAGACCTATCGAGGAGCGTTCCAGAATCTGTTCCAGAGCGTGCGCGAAGCGATCCAGAACCCGGGCCCCAGGCACCCTGAGGCCGCTAGCATAGCACCTCCCGGTGCCTGTTTACAGCAGCGGCAGGAGACTAGCCCCCGGCGGCGGCGGCGGCAGCAGCACCCTGAGGATGGCTCTCCTCAAGCCCACATCAGAGGCACCACAGGCTACCTGGCCCTGGAGGAGGAACAGCAGCCTTCACAGCAGCAGTCAGCCTCCGAGGGCCACCCTGAGAGCGGCTGCCTCCCGGAGCCTGGAGCTGCCACGGCTCCTGGCAAGGGGCTGCCGCAGCAGCCACCAGCTCCTCCAGATCAGGATGACTCAGCTGCCCCATCCACGTTGTCCCTACTGGGCCCCACTTTCCCAGGCTTAAGCAGCTGCTCCGCAGACATTAAAGACATCCTGAGCGAGGCCGGCACCATGCAACTTCTTCAGCAGCAGCAGCAACAGCAACAGCAGCAGCAGCAGCAGCAGCAGCAGCAGCAACAGCAGCAGGAGGTAATATCCGAAGGCAGCAGCAGCGTGAGAGCAAGGGAGGCCACTGGGGCTCCCTCTTCCTCCAAGGATAGTTACCTAGGGGGCAATTCGACCATATCTGACAGTGCCAAGGAGTTGTGTAAAGCAGTGTCTGTGTCCATGGGGTTGGGTGTGGAAGCACTGGAACATCTGAGTCCAGGGGAGCAGCTTCGGGGCGACTGCATGTACGCGTCGCTCCTGGGAGGTCCACCCGCCGTGCGTCCCACTCCTTGTGCGCCTCTGGCCGAATGCAAAGGTCTTTCCCTGGACGAAGGCCCGGGCAAAGGCACTGAAGAGACTGCTGAGTATTCCTCTTTCAAGGGAGGTTACGCCAAAGGGTTGGAAGGTGAGAGTCTGGGCTGCTCTGGCAGCAGTGAAGCAGGTAGCTCTGGGACACTTGAGATCCCGTCCTCACTGTCTCTGTATAAGTCTGGAGCAGTAGACGAGGCAGCAGCATACCAGAATCGCGACTACTACAACTTTCCGCTCGCTCTGTCCGGGCCGCCGCACCCCCCGCCCCCTACCCATCCACACGCCCGCATCAAGCTGGAGAACCCGTTGGACTACGGCAGCGCCTGGGCTGCGGCGGCAGCGCAATGCCGCTATGGGGACTTGGCTAGCCTACATGGAGGGAGTGTAGCCGGACCCAGCACTGGATCGCCCCCAGCCACCGCCTCTTCTTCCTGGCATACTCTCTTCACAGCTGAAGAAGGCCAATTATATGGGCCAGGAGGCGGGGGCGGCAGCAGTAGCCCAAGCGATGCTGGGCCTGTAGCCCCCTATGGCTACACTCGGCCCCCTCAGGGGCTGGCAAGCCAGGAGGGTGACTTCTCTGCCTCTGAAGTGTGGTATCCTGGTGGAGTTGTGAACAGAGTCCCCTATCCCAGTCCCAGTTGTGTTAAAAGTGAAATGGGACCTTGGATGGAGAACTACTCCGGACCTTATGGGGACATGCGGTAAGTTTATCCTAAAAATGCCTCCTTTTGACCAAGGGCACAGAGTAGCAGTTTGCATTTTGTGGAATCTAGGGACTCCCGCCCAAGAGAACATTCGGAGGGATCCTAAAACAGCTCAGTCCAGTTCTATAGGAAGGTCTGTCCTACATCTGGAGCCCTCCTGGGGACTGTCCTCTTGTGAAATGTTCCACCTAAGCCCAGAGAATCTTGCTGCACTCCGGGGTGCTAATACATACTCTTTAAAATTCCCCTCCAATTTCCCTAGACTTCTAAACTCCTCCATTAAGATCTTTCTGATATTTCAAGTCCTATGACTTCCAAACTTAAATCCAATTGCATGGGCCATTTTCAGGAATGACGCCCATAAGGTTTTTCACTGTTTTTCCTTCTCCTTTCCTCAAAGTCCTGAGAACAGGATCAGAAATGTGGGGAGTTTTTTGTCTATGGGTCTGTTGGTATTCATCTTCTAGTCCGTGAAGTGAATGGTCTTGGCATAATAAAAGGGAAATAAAAGCAAAAACCTGATTTCGGCCGCATCCTTCAAAGAGAGATAATAGAATTCTCAATTCTCGGAGAAAGAAAAGCCGCATCTGATTGCTGAGGGGCTCGGGGTGAAGGAGTGCAGTTTTGTTTCCCTGGAAGAAAGCGGGGGACTTGCTCTCTGGTTAGAGATCAGCTTAGAGAATTCAACAAGCACATTTAGAGCAGGTAGATGGGGTTACTTTCGTGGTAAACAGTGAGCAAAGTTTGCTCTCACGTATTTCTCAGCATTGACTGATTGTTGGGAGTAACTGTGTGGGCCAGTTTTCTCTTGAAAAGTGTTTACTTTCTGTAGATTAGAACACATCAGAAAGCCTTTATTTGGGGCTCGCACTGAACCTGTAAAGAAAAGAAATGTCCTGTAAATGAATAATTTGAGCAGGTTTGAGTTTGACTTACAAGTTTTGCAAACAAAACAAAACTGTAAAACATGTCCTGCTGCTTGAGTGTGCTCAGAAATTTATACTGGAGAGAGAGGAATACGGCACCACATTACATTTTTCATTTTAAGGACATACTTATATTTTAAACCTGGAGTTGCTTGTGCTAACAAATTGAGCAAGAACTGTCAGTGACCTATGAACCACAATGTTGCCTCACAGTTTTAATTAGGACAGGAGAAAAGTGGCGGGCAATTTTGCCTTATTAAAAGTATTTACCACTGCTTCTTGAGCCTCTCAGAGACTAGTTGAAACCCTTTTCTCACTAAGTTAAGATAATCTTTTCATCTGATAAGATGGAGTATTGACTGAGTAATTAATGGTTGATTTTCCTGAGGTGTTCGCATTTCTCTATGGATTTATGTTTGTGTCTCAAGTGGTTTTCTTTCATTTGGGATGTCCCCCAAATGTCTTTGTTAGATGTGCCATAATTTTTGGTGACTTAATTCTAACAATTTGTATTCTCTTATTGTTCTTGGTTGTTAGGACAATGTCCAAAAATGAAAAAGGGAGGATAAGTTTTCATAAAATACACTTTTTGTTGAGTTGTTGAAGAAACAGTTTATCACAGTTTATATTCTATTTGGTTTTAAGGTTTGTCTTACAGGATTTTCAAAGATTTATCTGATAGCATTAAATCTTTTCCAGTTAAGTTAGAGTGTTTATTTTTGTGATGGGTTTTACTGTGGGATAAAAGGTCTTCGTTTTATGAGAATAGATTTACTCGGTATGGTTAATTTTTTCTAGGGCTGTCAACTAGAGAACGGAGTCCCTCTTTTACTACAAACTTTACTTTGGGTGGGAATGTCTAAAGTGCTTTCTAGTCTAGCACAGTGCTAAGCCTAGCCCCATGAGCTAGCCACCCATCCTCGGTCTATCCCACCCCAACTCTGCACACTTAAGAAGAAGAAAAGTAGTAGTTCTCAGTGTTGGTTTTAGAAGCTGCATTTTTAAAATTACAGTCTGACTTCCTACCAAGTGAATTTAAATACTTTCTAGCATTTATACAGTGAGCATTCTGATTTTATCTCTGTCCTTAGTGGGAGGGGTCCCTTTGCTATTAGAATGATCAGTACACTTTGAAGCTTCATTGACACTTTAAATTTTTGAGAGAGAATTTGGCTAGAGTCAATGAAGTTCCTGTCTAAGTGAGCAGACAATTTCCATTTCTAGGATCTAGAAAATCATTTGAATCATTTTGTTGCAAATTAATTAATTGATCTCATGAGAATGCAACCAACATTTAAAATGGAAATAGTTTCTGACTTTTCTTTTGTTTCCCGTACTTCGTACTTGGATGAAAAGCAAAGACTTTTTAAAGGCAAGTCCAGAGCGCATTCCCTCTGGATGGCAGGCATTCGTGTGCTGATTTTGAATTTAATATCTCAAAATTCTGGAAGCTTCTCACAACTTTATTCAATTGTCTGTGACCATGAACATTAGTTATATGAGGGAGAAAATTTTTTAGCTTTACTAACAGAAGCAGTAATTCGGTGTCAGACATTAGCAACATGTCTACTGAGAAGGCAGAAACTGAAAATCTGCCCTGTCTTATTTTTACTTAGTAAAAAATAAGCATATGCTTTGAACAGAAAGAAAAATAAAATAATGGGCCTTGTTTATAAGTCTGATGATATCTTATGGAGCTGTTTTCTTTTGGAGATCAAATAAGACTAAAACTTTGCAGCACAATACTGTGGTAAACATGAATGCTTACAAATGAGAGCCCTGGAGAACCCAGAAAAGAATTTGAGTTGGGGCTAAAGAGAAATTACTCAGATGCAGAATGGAAATTAATATTTTTGTGTGTTTGTTGCAACATTCATAAAAGGCATTATTTTACTGACAATGACAAGTTGTACCTTTTGTTTTATTTTTTCTAAGTTTCCTGTTTTATCAATTCTCATGTCATCTCCAATTCTCCTTCCTAGTTACCAAGCATTTTTTCCCAGCTACGATATAAGGAGTAGTTTGCATGTTTTATAAAGCAAAATTTGGCTTTCTGATCAAGGAATGATTTCTGCTGTCCTCTGTAATTTGCAAACACATAGTGAGTTCTTCCTGGGTGTCAGTCACCCGAACACGAACACCAAATAGCCAAGTCAGTTGGCACCCATTTGTAAGTAACCACAAGATGCAGCCATGGCAAGACCCTCTTATGTAGGCTAGCTCTCACAGTAGAAAATGTTTCCTATATCACTTATAACTTTCCAATTGTTAGTTTGAGGTGCTTTCCCGGCATTATTAATTTTACCTCATTAAAGAGCTGATAAATGGAAATAATATGTTGAATGTGCTGACACATTTCTTTTAAGTGTTTTCTTCACTGTTTTAATTTTCTCATCTGGTTTGTATATATACTTTTAAAACAGAGTTCTTTCATCTCCTGATTTGTACACATATAATGGTCACTCTTCAAGGTGTCCTGCAAGTTGTACATGGATATTATTATTATTATTATTATTATTATTATTATTATTATTATCATTATCATTATTGCTATTACTACAACTACTACATATGGTGATAAGGAGACCATTAATTTTAATTGGAGTTTGGTTTAAGCAAGGAACAGAATGAAGACTTGGAGGGACAAAGGCTGATTTATAATCACATCTGAAATCATGATAATGAAAAATATAGATAATTAAAAATAAACAAAAATTTACATTTTTTCATATTGGTAAGAGAATGAAAAAAACCTTCCCCAACCCCCAACTACTCCATTTTCTCTTTGTCTGCAGCTTCCTCAAATCCTGCCTATGCTTGGTTTTCTTTTATTCCCCTTTCCGTGCCTTTGACATCGAAATATAGACTCTTCTTTCTACTCCATAGGATTTTCCCCCCTCATTATACCTGTGGCATGCCCCTAAAGAATCTCTTTAATGAAAATCTGGCAAGTAACAGATCAGGACGAATGCAGAACGCAGCACCTCTCTTAAGACTAGACAGCAGGAGCGAACTGTAAAGTGAACAGCCGCATAGCAGGACATTTTTACCTTCAGGTTAGAGCAGGTTCAACAGTTGCTGCGGAAATTGTGGGAAATAGCTTATACAACTTGAAGATTTAGTGAAATATTTTGCCTCCCCCAACTCCAGGTGTGGATGTATATGTGTGTGTGTGTGTGTGTGTGTCTGTGTGTCTGTAGGTATATGTCTTGCAGAACTGGAGTTTGAATCCAGGGTCCTCTGCACTGAGCTA
Source organism: Rattus norvegicus (assembly GCF_021556685.1). Lineage (NCBI taxonomy): Eukaryota > Metazoa > Chordata > Mammalia > Rodentia > Muridae > Rattus > Rattus norvegicus. The sequence goes on from NC_141554.1 coordinate 71,124,628, forward strand.
TCTATACAGCCTATCTTAATCTCTGTCCTTTTCCCTGTGATGACCCTCCTGATAACCTTCTCTCAGACACTGAAGATAATTATACTTGTAGTTTCTCAAAAACTCTGTCTCAATCTGTATCTATTCATCCATTCTGTATGTCCAAGTCAGTTTTTGTCTTCACATGAAGCTTCTCGGACTACATGAAAATTAGTATTGGTAAACAAAATAGTAAAGAAATTAATTTACTTCAGTTTCATTGTCAGCAGTTCGTCGAGTTCTGTGATATTCATTTATACTCAGTTATACTTGTCCTGAACACAACATTGACCTTTAAATAGTGACTTGTGAAATAACATACAATTAATATTATGATAACCTTCATGATATATAAGAAAAATGTACACTTTATGCATACATAGTATTTTCTAGTTTATTCATTAATAGTCAAACAACTTCAAATAGGCCAGTAAGGCACTTAATGTTATCTCAACTTCCTGACTATTGGTCAGAATACTAAAATATTGCATTTTGAATACCTGTTGGTCATTTGAGGAAACGTCTCTGAAGCAGAACATAAAACTTCTGGAAGCTTCTCTCCTGATTCTAATGTTTTAGATCGTTACCTAGTAAGGGCTCCACATAGTGTCTACATCGCAAAGCTGAGACGGCACAAATTGTGGTTTTCAAACTCACGAATGATACTACTTTTCTCTCTCACACTGATTGCTGCCAATCTGCCAGATATGTCATGTTTGGGAATGGCTCACTCATAAATTTATAGCATTAAAGTGCTGTTGGTCACTAGAGAATGTTGACAATTTAGATCATGTTGTATCAGAGTTCTATTTTGTTACCAGTAGCCAATTCAAGACATAATTCACAATCCATACAATTCATCTATGCACATTTGAGTTCTTTATAGCAAATTCTGAGTTATGTACCTTCTATCACAATCAATGTTGGAAACTTTACTCACCCAGTCAAAAACCTATGTGGTTGGTAGCAGTCACCTCTCTACCTAACTCCCAACTCTGATGTAACACTAATTTGCTCTTAGTCTCTATGGATGTACACATTCTGCATCTCATCTAAATAAACACAGCAATGCAACACTAGTTCTAGTGTGACTAGGTTCTTTCATATAATTTTTCCTATATAAGAAAAAGTACATTTTATGCATACATAGTATTTTCCAGTTTATTCATTAATAGTCAAATAACTGCAAAGAGGCCAGTAAGGTACTTAATGTTATGTTAACTTTCTTGCTTTTGGTCAGAATACTAAAACATTGCATTCATTAGAGTTAAATGCACTAAAACAGTGTTAAATCACATAGTGAGGACTTCATTATTTTTTCAGAATTGAATAATTTTTTATATTGTAGATTTTGCCACATTTTGCCAGCTTATGGAAATTATGGTTGTCACCATTGTTTGAGCATTACTACTACTATTATTATATAACTGTATTGCCACAAACTTTCATGCATACTTTTTAAAATGTTAATTTATTTACATTAATTTATGTGTATGAGTGTTGTGCCCACATGCATGTATGTGCACCACATTCATGCCTGGGGTATCTGATTCTCTGGACCTGAAATTCGGGATGGTTGTGAGCTGCCATATGGATGCTGGAAACTAAACAAGGATCCTTGGAAAAAGCAACAAGCGCTCTTAAACACAAAGCCATCTTTTAAATCTTCTGGGTAAATAATAAGTAACAGAAATGTCCTTTCATATAGTACCCATATTATCAATTTTATAAGAATATGCCAAGCTGTTTTCAAAAGTGTCTTTTTAGACAGTTTGGAAGTGTCTAAATTATACAAAAGTGTACTTTAGAATTGAAGGAGTATTATGTCAATATACTACTCTATCCATATCTTGTAAACACTTATTATTATCACTTTTCTTTAAAAGTGTGTGTGTGTGTGTGTGTGTGTGTGTGTGTGTGTGTGTGTGTGTATGCACAGGTGTAGGTACCTGTGAAAGCCAGAAGAGGGCATCACATCTCCTAGAAGAAGGTTGTGAGTCATTTCATGTAGGTGTTGGAACAAGGTCCTCTGAATGAATAACAAGTGCTTTTTACCACTCAACTCTCTCCAGCCCCATATCATTGTCATTGTCATTATTATTGTTGTTGTTGTGATATCTAGTGGGTGTGAAGTTCTAGCTTATTCTCATTTTTATTGTGTATTTTTCCAATCAATATATTTTCTTGAGTGTTTGTTGATTATCTTTTTTGACAAAATACCTATGTATATTCTTTATTCATGCTTAGTTGTGTTGCCATTTTGACATTGAGTTATGAGTCTTTTAAAATATATGTTTGATAAAAAGTCCTTTAATGGAATGATTTGTGAATATTTATAAATTTGTTAGCAGCATCCACGGAAGGAAAACATTTTTGATTAATTTGATAAAATTCAGAGTTTCTTTGTATTGGATTATTCGTTTGCTGTTTTATATTAAGAGGTTTTCCCTAATTCTAAAACAAAAACATATATACCCATGTTTCTTTCCATGAGTTTCCCAGTTTTTGCTACTTATATTTTGTCTTTGATAATCCTTGATTTAATGTTTTATATGTTGTGAAGTAAAGATCCAGGTCCCATTTCTGTTCCTATAGATATCCAGTTATCATTGTTGAATCTTTGTCCCATTCATCTATCTCAGAATTATTTGTACAAATGCATTAACCATGCATATGAGATATTTTGACATTCAACTATATTTTCTGGTCTATATATCTTTACTCATCCCATTTCTACATTGCTTAAATTGTGCATATTTTATTAAGTTTTTTTATTCAATATTAACACTCCAGCCATATTAATTACTAGTTTCTTCCACAGTTTTTTTGACTATGTGATTGCATTTGCTGAGAATATAATTGATGTCTTTGTCTGGAAAAGTCTGCAACAATATAAATTAAATGTAGGATAATTAATGAGTCATAGTGTGGAGATTTAAGGAACATATCCACTATGGGGTCAGACCAAGAGTAATTGGTCTGACTGATACAAAGATTTCAACTGATACAAAGGTTTATTTTGAGCTTCTAAATAAATGAGCCCCCCCCCACTTCCCTCAGGGGAGGAAGGGATAAACACAAGTGAAATAATTCAAGGAATAAGAGAAAAATAATAGGGTCATTATTGTACCACTAACAATATTTTACTGGCTGGTCATTGGTGATTTAAAGGTAAGACTTTTGATTGTTTTCCTGTCTTTGAAGCGTATATAGTACCCTTAGATCTATGAAAGCTCCCCATGGAGACTTCCAGATCAGTTCTCTCATTTCCTTCAAGGCCTGTGTACAAAGTGTGTGGTGTCTTCAGTAATAAGCTCTTGCTTTAAGGTTCATGGAGGCAACCAAGGGCAGTAACAATAATCTACATTGCTTTGAAAGTCTCTTGGACTTCCATAAGGAATTACTTATCTGTACTATTTGTTATTCAGTCTATGGTTCTTGAGGTGAGCATTATCTGTGTATCTATAGAATCTGTGTCTATATATTAATATTTATTGATATACTTGTTTTTAAGTAAGCATATGAAACAATGCTTTGATACATTTTTTCAAATATCTGTAGTGTATGCTTCTTTCTCTATAGTACCCCTCATTCCTGTTCCCCAGTTAAAGTACCCACGCTCATTTTCTCACTTTTCCCTTTCATAGTACTCTTGTGCACTCTCCCTACCCCTCTTCCCTCTAGAGCAGCAGTTCTGAACCCATGGGTTGTGACTCCTTTTGGGGGAGGTGTTAATTTTTTTTTTTTACAGGAGTAGCCCAAGACCATCAAAATCACAAATATTTACATTACAATTCATAATGATAGCAAAATCACAGTTATGAAGTAGCAATGAAAATAACTTTATGCTTGGGGTGGTCACCATGACATGAGGAACTGTATGAAATATCACAGCATTAGGAAGGTTGAGAACTGCTGCTCTAGAACATTTCCAACCCCCTCATAAAATGGTCCATCTTTACTTTTCTAGTTTCTAGGGTTACTTCAGAATACATACTTGAATTTAAAAATTCAGAGCTAGGATGCACTTTCCAATTCCTTCTATAAAGCCAGTATTACTCTAGTATCAAAGCAGGATAAAGATACATCAAGAACAAAAAATTACAGTTCAATATCCTTGATGAACATAAGCTCAAAACTCCTCATTAAAATACTTACAAAATTGAATTTAAGCATATAACAAAAGTCCAACATGTTTTCATTATAAAAGCCCTAGAGTCCTGAAAGAAGATTACCTCAATGGCTAACATCATCATAATTAGAAAGTGACTTAAAATTATCACATTCACATAAAGGTATGTGTATATGCATATGTACATACAGAAATTTAATAAAAAACAAAAATCCACTCATCAAAAAAAATTATCACATTCAAAATAAGGACTAGATAGGGCTTTCTATGACCCTTACTCCTCTTCCACATAGTGCTTGAAAGACTAGCTAGAGAAATAAGAGTCTAGAAGTAAATTTAAGCAATGTAAATAGGAAATGAATACGACAGATTTTCCATATTTAGAGATGATAAAGTATAAATAAGAGGTGCCAGGAATTCCACCCAAAAGCTTCTAGAAAATGAACATTCTGCCCAGATGGTTTACAAATTTACCACAATCCACAACAAAAATACCATGACTTCCTTTACAAAAATAGAACACAAACACACAAAAATCAAATCCACAAAAAGCACACACACGAACACACACACACACACACACACACACACACACACACACACACACACACATTCAACCTTCTAACAATGATATAAAAGAAGTACAAAACCACTGGATATTTAATCAATCCTGAACAAAAAGAACAATGTTGAAGTGACTATAATATGAGATTTCAGGCAATAAAATAATGTTTACCTTGTAAAAATAGTATAGGTTAAGACTACTGCATATGACTCATTGATAAGTGGCTATTAGCCCAAATGCTTGAACTACCCTAGATGCCTAGAACACATGAAACTCAAGAGGGATGATCAAAATGTGAATGCTTCACTCCTTCTTTAAAAGGGGAACAAGAATACCCTTGTCAGGGAATAAGGAGGCAAAGTTTAAAACAGAGGCAGAAGGAACACCCATTCAGAGCCTGCCCCACACGTGGCCCATACATATACAGCCACCAAACTAGACAAGATGGATGAAGCAAAGAAGTGCAGGCTGACAGGAACCGGATGTAGATCTCTCCTGAGAGACACAGCCAGAATACAGCAAATACAGAGGCGAATGCCAGCAGCAAACCACTGAACTGAGAACTGGACCCCCATTGAAGGAATCAGAGAAAGGACTGGAAGAGCTTGAAGGGGCTCGAGACCCCATATGAACAACAATGCCAAGCAACCAGAGCTTCCAGGGACTAAGCCACTACCGAAAAACTAAACATGGACTGACCCTGGACTCTGACCTCATAGGTAGCAATAAATAGCCTAGTAAGAGCACCAGTGGAAGGGGAAGCCCTTGGTCCTGCCAAGACTGAACCCCCAGTGAACGTGATTGTTGGGGCGAGGGCGGTAATGGGGGGAGGATGGGGAGGGGAATCCCATATGGAAGGGGAGGGGGAGGGGTTAGGGGGATGTTGGCCCGGATACTTGGAAGGGGAATAACAATCGAAATGTAAATAAGAAATACTCAAGTTAATAAAGATAAAAAAAATTGACCCAAAGAGGAAAAAAAAACCAAAAAGAAAAAAAAAAGACTACTGCATATGTAGCAGAGGATAGCCTTGTCTGGCATCAATGGGAGTGGAAGCCCTTGGTCCTGTGAAGGCTCGATGGCCTAGCATAAGGAATGCCAAGGCCATGGGGCAGGAGTGAGTGTGTGGCTGGGGGAGCACCATGATGGAGGCAGAGGGAGGGGGAAGGGAGGAATGGATGGGGTTCTGAGGGGAAACCAGGAAGGGAGATAACATTTGAAATGTAAATAAACAAAATAACGAATAAAAAGACTATTATAATAATGTTCACAATTGTGTTCAGAAAGTTTCGGTAATATGCAGATAAATAGCTTCAAAGGAGGAAGGAATTTCAGTTTCACTGTTTTATTTTCAGTATGTTTTTCCAGCTAATATTTATTGAACATTTACCACATGCATAGTTCTGTATCGTCAATGAAAAGGCATTGAAGAATCTAACCGTGGAACTGACAGTGTCACGAGAATATGACAAATAACAAGTGTCATGAAGATGAGATTAGCAGAGTGACTAGGATAAGTACTAAGGTGTGAAATCACAGTTTGTATTTGTTGGTCAGCTTAGGCCTTACTGAGAACGAAGTACTTGAGAAGAGGCCTGAAAGAAATGAAGAAATAAGCCACGTGGCTACACAAGATTAAATAATTTCAGGCACCAAGAGCCTAAAGAAGGTCCACACTAGTCTTGACAAAAGACAGAGGCTTATATTACTAGTTTGCCTAAATAAGGAATGATAGAACACAGCATCAGAGGTGTAAGTGGATCTCCTAAGTATTCTTTATTAATTCAGAGTTTACTCTGAGAACATAAATAAAATAACATAGTATTTTAGTAGAACTCTTTTTCATAGCATCTGTTACTTTAAACCCATGATACATTTATTTGGCAACTTATATCTGTGGAGAAGTGACTGCAGAGTAAATGGGAAACAAGGAGATGAAACTGTTGCAGATGAAGCTGTTTCAAAAGGAAGATGATAGTTCAGAGTAAGGTTGTGAAAGAAGTAAGAAATGGCTGGATTGGGATGTTTTAATGAAAGAGTCAGAGCATTTACTGACAGCTGATACACATGGTGAAAAAAGAAAGTGGACAAACATGATTGGCAAAATGTTGGCTTAAACAACTGGAAAAGCACATTGTCATTTACAGAATGATGAAAAGTATATGTAGAAAAAGTATAGGACATAGAAATCAAATATTTAGTAATATTTGTGTTTTCCAGTGAGCTTCTTCGATTATTCAGGTTTCATTCAGAGACTTCAAGTTTCCTCTTCTTTGAGGAGATTAAAAATCTTACAGATTATTTCTTCAGAGAAAGGATGAACTTTTTTCTTCTTTCCCAAGCTTTAAGACAAGTAATTAAATAGGAAGCCATACAATTTGACAGCTACACCCAAAAGAGTGAATATATTTTTGGAATATTATACCAACATTATAGTTCAGTTTTTATAAGCATAGGTTTTAACCAAGGGTGAAATCTATAGGAAATGTGAACAGAAATAGTCTTAAATTAGAGTTCATAGAATTTGGGCAGTCATCTTTTCTAGCTATCTCATTTTATGGATGAGGTGCCTAAGGCACAGATATAAAAGTCTTGGCCAAGATCTCACAACAAGTTATTGTCTGCATCTAGTCAGAACCTATTCTGAAGGCAAACTGTATATTATTTTCTTAGAAAACTCTACATTGACAACTCCTGTTTCATAACAAATAATTATAACAATAGCAATAATAGCAAGAGCACATATTATTTATTGCTTGTAAACCTTTGACATTTGCATGGGTTAATAAATTTAGTTATTATGCCAACTTTTGGAAACTAGGCCTTTGCCTACATGTCAAAGAGGTGGGAAGTGATTGGATCTGTGTGTTCCCCAGAAAGGTTGGCTTTTATGTTTAAGACTGTTTTTAACCTCTGAGAACTTCTAGCTCTGCCCATATGTGCATCTGTATGGGCTTATCTACTAGGAGATGAGAAACTTACCCATGACTCTGGCCCCAAAGAAATGACTCTCTTCTCTAGCACCTGTCAACTGACTACAGCAACTCAGTCAAGGTGTTAACCTCTGTACTATACCACGAGTTTCATGGATTACCTAACTGGTTCCCTTTACCATCGCAAAAGGCAGGACACTTCAGTGGCTTTGTTGGTCCCTTCTGTTATATAATCCACTGCTATGCATAGGGCAGCTCAGTGGCCCAGATATTAGTTTAGGGATATGGGATGAAAGGGCATGATAAAGAGTGGATAATTTATGGTAAGGATTAGAAAACATGATGGTAGGAATTATAGACGAGAGCTCAAAAATACTGTTTGCTGAACTTTAAAGTGAACTACCAACTTGTACAATCGAATGCCTGCTTAAATAGGACTGCTTTGAAGTAAGAAAGAGAAAAGTGCCCAGTTCATGTGATTCATAATAATCCCAATGACATACATGCATATTCCCGTGCTACAGATGAAGAAACAGCCACACAAAAATTGAATAACATGCTCAAGTTGACTGAACATATAAGCAAAAAACGCTTGTTCAGAATTCACTACATCTATGCAAAGGACTGCTGCTCGTATTACAGAAAGTTTTAACTTTAACAATATTATATCTCAACTTTAAACATTAAACATTTTTAGTTTAAGCCAGTTTCCTGTGTAAGGGCTCTCACAAAGGGAGATATCCAAAATCGTATGTAAGCGACAGAGTCAAATCTTGAAAGTGAAATGCCCAGCTTTCTGTGCCCTTTCTATTCTATCACTCTGGCTCCCTTTTCAACATCCTTTGTTGCCCTCTATTTCTCTTTCTGTCTGGCCTAGTTGCTAGTAAAACACGAACAAATGACTCCATGAACAAGATTAGACAGACAGCTAGTTGAGTGAGCAGAACTCATCCTTTTTTAGAGAGTGATAAAGTGAAATAAATCTGAAAACAAGACAGCAGGTTGTGTGATTAATATTAAATAAGAAGGAAAATTTCATAGCACTTACTCGATGTTATCTCTGTCCTTTTAGGTCCAATTGGTTGCACAGAGTCCCTTACATCATGAGCATGGGTGTCACATTGCATTTCTTTCTTTCTTTTTTTTTTCACTGTGGCAATGGAGCAGGCTGCTGCAAATGTGCCTTGCTCAGTGTTTTCTTTGAAAGGTGGCATAATCTTTCTACTCATGCAAATGATAACCACTTAACTACTTCTTTTGAAAGTTGGCAATGCCTGAGTGAAAGTGTCTTTCCAAACTTGCCATATTGTGTCACAGCTCTTCAGCATTGTCTAATCTCTAATTTGATGAAGAAAGCACATAAACTCAGGGTTGACAGTAAAGATGGAAACATTTGGTATTCAATATTTGAATGTTAAAATAGAACGTATTATATATCAATTTATTCTGCCTATCTACCTTCCCCTTTTATCTTTGCTTAAAATACCAAGGTTAGCAACTTGTAGTCTGTGGGAGTTTCCAATTGTTCATATGAAATCTGCTTGATCAGCCTTTTAAATAAAAAGGACCAAGTTAGACTGAGATATTTTTCTTAGCAATTATCTAATAATAGAACAAAAATCTTAGCCATGCTCCTGTTTTTAGATGGTATGTTGTTTGCTTTAGATGCATGCTGAACCTCAGTGAGGTACTAGGCTGACTCAAAGTATTTCAGGTCAGATGTAGAAATGAACAGAGTGGTCTCTTTGAGGAATCATTCCCCTTCCAGGTTCAGCATTTTCCATCAGAGTTGACCTTAGAGTTTCTGGGAAAAGACAAGACTAAGATTTTCAGAACTATGGCGCTAAAAGAAAATGTTTCCCTAAGCACTGTTGGTCATTCCTTCTACCCACATTCAAATCCTTATCACTTCTCACTCTATTGTGAAGTGATCTCAAGTTTCTTATCTCCCATGCTCTTTACTGTACTTTCATTCCCGTGGTATCCTTGCCACAAAACAGTACTAAAGTTCAATTAAAATATTTTTTAGAATCTTATTTCAAATATCCCAGGACTGTAAGTTCCTTGACAATTGAAGCCTTACATGATTTATCTCCCTATTCTCAGTATTTGTCACAAAGAAGCTTTCCTGAATAATTACATAATGGAGGATTGAATTTTCAGCTCCTTGGACTAGGCTAATAGAGTCCTTGCCTAGCTTAGGCAAGACAACGGGGTCAATCCCAGTGGTACACGTCTACTACACAACCCCCACACAAAATCAGATCCTCTCCAGTTGTTTGGAAGTTCAATTCCAAATTTGGTAAATATGGTGTTCAGGTCTCTTTATGATCTGCCTCTTGATCTGGCTCATTTTCCCAGTTGTTTCCTTTTTTAACAATCTTGCCAAATGGATCTAGTTGCCATCGCTTTAAACCATCCCCAGTCTTTTGTTTTTTGAACTTACTGTTTTTCCTACTATCCCTTTAACCTTGAAAGCTATCCCAATTTCAATAATGTCTACATGTCTAATCATAGCTCTAATAACAGCTTCCTACAAGATAAATTTTCTCATTCTCCAACCCAAGAAAAAGTGATGTCTGATAGGATATATTTGAAACATGTTTGCTGTAGTTTCCTTGTCTATAAAGCAGGGCTAGAAATATCTAGCTCATAAGATTTTAAAAGAAATATTCTGATGATGGAAAGAATGCTTAGTAAAAATCAAGAATCAAATTATGCTTACCTCTTCATTCCTTATTAATGAATATACATAATAATTAGTCCTTCAAATTATAATCATTTACATGTATGCAAATAATTTTGATGCATATATTCTTTTAAAACTTCTTATTTAGAAAAAAGATAGCTTCCTGGATGTTTCTTTATAAAATTGCCAAAATGCATAACTTACACTTCTCTATGTAATGGATAGTCCATATGTATTAGGTGATTCTAAGTTAATAGCACTGACTGCCACGAACAACTCACCGGGTCAGAAATTCTCTCTCTAGAACTGATTACTTGGAATAAAAAGAAATATTGCCTTGCTTTTATAAATTCTAATACTTGCAATATGTTATTCAACCTCATCATTTATGTGACATTAAGCATGGAGGTGTTAACTAAGATTCTGAAAAAAAAAGTAAAGGAGGAGGACAGCAGTGGACTATTCCCTACATGCATTTGAATGATTATGTTCAATTTTTTTCTGTAGTACCACAAAGAGAAAAAACAATGAGGACAGGTTATATTTTAGTAAAAGAGAAAAGTTGTCCACTAGAACCAGGTATGTTTTACCTACCCTAAACAGTGTGTCTATGAATGCACTCATTGAATTGCTATTCATATTTCCCATGGAAATTCAGCTTTCTACTTTGGAAGTGAAGACCTAACAATATTGGATACTGCCTGGCAAAGGAGAAGAGGAAGTGAAAATTGTTCTGCATCCAGATAGAACGTGTGCAATTTAGTTTCTCCAGGGACCCTTGAACTACTTTGGTCACTTAAGTTATTTACCTAACTCTTATACACATATGAATTTGCCATAGATAGATCAATGGCCTGGGTAAATCCCAAGGGCCATTTTCACTTTAAGAATTTTTGCTCCTCACATAGGAGAAGCTAAAGAAAAAGTGCAAGGGACTTCACAAATCACATCAGACCTGACTTGCAATTCTGACACAATCGTTTACCAGTGGTACAACCTCAAGGTAGTAACTTATCTTTGATCAAGTCCTTTGCCTATGGAATACTTTCCTTAAAGCCTTATTGTAAGCTCTAAATAGAGCATCTTAAACAAAGAGCATTACACTTAAGTAAGTGCTAAAATATTAATTCCCTTTTTATTCATCACACCCTGTGTGTCTATTGGCATGAGGGCATAAGTAGTAAATTCGCCTTGCTGAAGATATTCAGAAACAGACAAAACCTACTGAAAATCATGGGAGGCACAGATTTGGATTCAAACACACAATGCCCATAGTTACCTCCTAACCACTGTAAAGCTTCTAAGTGAATTTAAAATGTTCATTGAGATGACTTTAGGGGGATCCCATGAAGTTCAGGATTTCCAATAAGTAAGACGAAGCTGAGTGTGTGTATGTGAAAGTAAATAATAAATACAAAGCATTCAGCCTAGTGTCTGACTCACAATAAAAACTTGATATACATACAATACCACAACATCTATCATTATAATTATTCCTAGCACTGTTGTTATTACTATCATTATCACCAACATCACCACCACCACCACCACCACCACCACCACCACCATCATCATCACCCGAAGGGAATAGGCTTTTCTCAGGCTATTTCTGCCTGGCTTTCTATTATACAATACTTCTAAAATACCTTGGCTGTACTCTAAGTGTGAGGTCATTGAAGATAACAGGGAACCTGGTTTGCTTTGGTAATTCAAGTTATTAAGTTACTTTCCTCGGTCCAGCTGAAATCTTTTACTAGCTAATGCTTCAGAATACAAGACTAAGCTGGTCTAAAGACAGACTGAGATTGAGAAGAACCTTGTTTTCAGCCAGAGGTCATGGTCCTTTACAGGGAACAGAATGACCCAGTGCAAAGTCTGGGCCCTTGGTGACTTTGGAGCCCCTACATTTCAACCAGTTACTTCATTGTACACATTGAGCCACTTTCCCCATAGAATTACAGAGCAGGAATTTCCTGACTCCTTTTCTAGCCTAGAACCATCATCTCCCTTTTCCTCCACTTAGCAGACAAATAGCAGATGACATAACAAAAGCAAGACATTTAGCATACAGAGAAGAGGTTCATAGCGGTGCTGAATTTTTTTAGGAAACTCATTGTAACAGAGGATCTTCCTGACCACTCTTGCACATCCCAAACAGATTAAAATGGTTTTTGTTAATGGCAAGCTGTGTCTCAGAGCAGATTCTTGCCTGGATGTATTTAAAGATTTGCTGAGTCATTTGGAAGCAGCCTGAGAGATTGCAGGAGGCAAGGACCATCCTCAAGTCCACAGATGTGGGTAAATAAGTGATGGATTCTACTTAGTTATTGTCCGTGGGGACCAATAACATGACCTGCTTTTAGCTCCACCCCTTCTTCATTCTAGAGAATATCTTTAGATTTTTCCTTTGAAATTTTATTCTGTTTGACAGTTTCATATATATTCATTATATATATATTTCATATATATATTCATTATAGAATGAATTTTAGTAGTTTATACCCCTGTTTTCTTTCTTTCAACCTCCTCCCTCTTTTGTTAGAGTGCTGCCTCTTAACAAGTTCCCCTCCAATTTCCATGGTATCCCCTCCTTGTTTTTCTCTTACTCTCCTTGGAAACAATGTCCTCTTTTAGAAAAATTGCTGATTAGATACACACAAAAATACGTGTATACATATACACATACATACATGCTCCTAAATGTGTAAATTTAATCTGCTCAGTCTATATAACATTACTGGCAAATATATAACTACATTGGGGTGTCTATTGTTATTATAATTGTTTAGGTCTTCTTTAGGAAGCCATGTTGTTGGCATTTTCATGGATGTTGATTCTCTGTCACACATAGAAGGCACAATAAATATAACAGCGGACTTCCTAGTCCTCTGGCTCCTACAAACTTTCTGTCCCTCTTCTTTTATAGTCACTGAGCCTTAAGTGTCGGAGCTGTGCTGTATCAGTTGGTGCTAAGAACTCCATGATCTGCTTTTGGACCAGCTGTAGTTTTCTTGCAGTGATCTGCTTCTTCTGCAAAATTTTTCTTATTTTATCACACTTGGACTCTTCAGCTTTTAAAAGTAAGAGTGGGAGAGAGCAGAAGCTCTTGTAGAAGAGAGCATCCTGTCTTGAATTGTAAATGCTCTTGCTGTTTATAGTTGATAGTAACATGAACGTATCATATTCATATGTTTTTCCAACTTTCTTTTTCAGCCTCTTGTCTCATAGCTATTATGGTGTGAGTAAGTAGACATATATTTTATTTATACATTTTGACATTATTCTTCATTGCAGTTAAAGATTAGGGAAGAAGTCAATGGCAAGTTTTAATTGAGTGTTCTTAGAGCAATTATGTCCATTGATTTTGTCCCATAAACCCTCAGCACTGAATTCGGGGGGCAGGGGGCAGTGATTGTTCTTGATATTGTACTCTTTGCACTCTATTTCATTGATCATCATCTTCTGTTTCTGTTAAGGCATCTGTTCATTTCCGTTATTTACCCCATGCTCTTCTCAGCTTGGGACTCATCCCACTTTCATCACATTGCTTTTCTCCCTAGCTGCTAACCAAACCCACTTCACTTTTCTTCCTTTGGCTCAAACCATTGCTGGTTAGTGATCCCCCAAAGAATGATTCTTTTATGACTTTAAAATTTGATATTAAGATGTTTTGTCAGTGGCAACACCAGAATATTCCAGTCAGTTCCAGGATCTAAATGAAATCAGGCAAACTAAAAGTTGTTTGGACCTGACAGAAGATATAGTTCTCACTGTCCTTTTCATGTGGATTTTAGATGATCTTTCCCTTTTTTTTTCAGAGGACCTAGTGCTGAGCTTTGGTAAAGCCAGTCAAAATGATAAATGAAGGAGGACTGGAAAATGGGAATAGAGCCATTGGGCATGCTTGTGATTGAATTATTACAATCTCTAAGAAGTATAATGTGCCTGAAAGTCCACCAAGTACTTTCAAGCACATTCTCTAGTTTTCAAAACCAGTTGAGATGTAGGCAAAGGGATGAACATATTTTTATTCACAGATAAGAAAACTAAAACTGGGGTAATTAAAGCATATTCATAAGGCAATGCAAACAATGTGTTCAAGTGGGATGTGAACTATGAACATCTATAGTAGGTCAATAGTTTTTAAGCACACTGACCAGTTTTGATCCTTTCTGTGGTTCTGGAACTAGAATGTAAGGTCTATCCCATATGACACGAGCACTACTACTGATCTGTACTTCCAACCCTGAAGATCTGTTATGGAATAAATTAATGAGCAAGTATATAAGTTATTTGAAACTCTTCTCAATTTTGAATTCCTTCAATATTCAACAATGTCAATTTGATTGGTGAAGTTATTTTATTCTTATTCATCAATACATTTCGGTAATGCCATCTTTATACCAAGCCCTGTATTTGATCCCAAGAATAGAAAAAGGAATAAAAAAAATAGTTTAGGACTCAAGATCCTACTCACTGGGGACTATCTCTCACTAATAAACCTCTGAGATACTGCTTATGAAATGTCAAATGAAATAAGCAAAATTTTACATTTCATTCTGACTAGCCAAAGGAGTATGACATCCTTAAAGGTGGTGTCTTTTTATTTCGAGTACACAAAGATGAAGCCTTATGAGTAACTACATTTTAATCTAATCTTGACTTATGAGGAACAGAAGGGAAATGATTCAGCCTCTGTGAGTGCACGTGTGAAGAGGAGGGAGTCTTGAGTTGATGCTACAGGATAGGAGCTAGGAGTTTGCTACATAACAACGAGGTTGACTAGGTTGTCCATCTAAGCTCGAACTATATCTTCACTGTGTATATATTAAGGTTAAGGGCGAGGGTGGCAAATATTATCATATAAGCTTATTTCCTACTTTTTCTAAGTAAATGGTCAATGGCATTGAAGCATAATCTTTATAATTTCAAAGCATAAATTTGCTTTGAAAATCTGGCTCCCACAGCTCTCTCCTCTGTGGGTAAACTGTTTCTGGTCAAACATTACATTTTCTTGAGTATTTTTCTCTTTACTCTTGAGTGTTGTTAGATTTTAATTTTTATTTTTTTGTTTATCTTGTACTCTGATTCTAAGTGGTCCTTATTAGTTCTACTTTATGGGTAAAGAATCAAACTTCACAGAGGTCAATGACTTATTCAAAGTCACACAGTGAGTACCTTAGTGGATTTGGGATTTGAATTTTGATTTCTCAATTTTTTTGGTCCTCTGGCCTCAATGCTATTTTCACAATTCCAAACCACTTTAGCTTTATTTTTCATAGAGGCCATTAAATCTACCCTCCATTAGCCAAACCCTCTTGCCTCCCTTCAACATAGCTCTTTTCTAGCATGTTCTTAGTAATCATCTGAAAATGTTTTACAGCCTTTCTGGGTACTGTGGTCCAGAGTCTTAATCCAGGCACTTAAGTGCCTTGGTTAACTGTAAAATGGAAAATCAAAGTCACAGCTAATTCAGGAAAAATGAGTTTGGGATGTGAATTTCCTGGGCAATGTGTCATCTCTCTCTCTCTCTCTCTCTCTCTCTCTCTCTCTCTCTCTCTCTCTCTCTCTCTCTCTTTCTCTGTTTTTTTTTATTTCCTTAGCTTCATAAACTTACCCACAATGTTCCCTGAGGACTAGGAGTAATAAAGATGATGGAGAAATGCTTCCTTCTCCTCTATTCCAAGAGTCCATCAGCCAAGTGTCACACCACCTCCTGCTTCCCCATTCTCCGAGCAAAGACGGAGGTGGATGATAGATAAGCATCCCTTACTGCTTCAGGCTCAAGCCAGGGAGGGCTTTCTTTCTCTCTGGCTGGACGGAGGTAGGAAGAAAAGTTGAATGGCTACCAAGAGGACTGAGAGTGAAAAATGGGCTCCTTGAAAGATCAGTGGACCTACACTTAAAGCATCCAGATTTATGTCCACAATTTGTGGGCTGTTATCTGTGTTTTCTCATCTGTGTACTGGGACTTAAATTCTCCTTTTATAGTTGAAAACTTAAGTCTAAAAGTATATTGTCAATTCAAAAATGACTTCTAGATTTAAAGTGCAGCGGTTTTATTATCCCAAATAAATGTTATACTTTAGCTAAGCTACCTTGTTCAATATTTTTCTAAAACCTGAGTATGTATAGTTTAAGGACTGAAACTTAGCCCTATATATATATATATATACTTTACAGTTATAGTTCAGCTGAGGGCCAGGGACTGTCTGTACTCTCTTCAGATGTTTGGGGGGGTTGCTTTTGTTGTTGTTTGTTCATTTGTTTTAAGGAATAATTGTGACACTCCTCTGAACATGACTTTAAAAGAGTAGGTTGAAAGGAAGCACACTTAACACAAAACAAGACAAAATAATCAGATAGTGAGGATTTAGAAAATACCCTAAAACTTAATTCTTTTTGTCTGGATTAGGCAAGTCAAAACAGACAGGAAGGGGGATTATACCAAGTTCACAAAGATATCTTTGGCATAATTGGATTACAGATGATTGTTCTTGCTCCTGGATCATTTGTAAGAGCCCTGTCTAGGTCAAATGATCTTTAAATACAATGGTTTTGACTCTCTCTACTAGAGGACAATGGGATCAGCTGAAAACTAAAGAAAGATTTTTGTGCCCCCATAACCTTTGGTCCTGTGGGCCTCTAAATCAGAGAGAAGGCAATCTCCCTATAGATCTCGGGTTTCTTTACCTGCCTCTTCCCCTGCCCACAACTTACTATGGCCAGGAAGAAATGTTATCACTTCATACTTGGAAAACTCTTTTTTTTCTTCCTTACATTCAGAAAGCAGTGTGGTTCTAAGTCAAAGTCTCTCCCCAAGCTGCCAGAGAATGGTTTTACAAAGGACTTTGCACAGACACCAGAGAGATGAATGTTTCTGAAACACCACCCCCCTTCCTATGGTACTCTAGCTTCACAAGTGAGAGTTTCAGGGAAACTGTTTTGCAAAGAGCCTGACGACCTGAATTCATATCCCGGAAGTCATGCAAAAAAGCCTCATGCTGTAGGATGCATTTGCCATCTCAGCATACCTACAGCAAGTTAAATAACATAGACCAGCTGCATTGTAATATGCAACAAAACATCATAAACAAGAGAAGCCCTGCATCAAACAAATGGGAGGTGCTACTTGTAATGAAGTATATGTTAAGAGATTTGACCTATAGTCTGTAGGATGTAATCTCGGCATTATCTGGTAGGCATCTGAACAAATTTTCTTGGTTTATTCTTTTAGCATGTAGCAACTTGGGGCAGTCTACAGGGTGAGTGGGAGCATAAAGGGGTGATCAGTATAGTATTAACATGCACACATATATGAACAAATAAAGTAAGGAAATAATGGGTTTAAAATTGCACATACTGATTGTAATGCTGAGAAATAATATATGCATTGTAAATCTTTTAGTGATGATTTCATTGTTGTTGAATTAAGTGTAAGGTTTCTGTTCTGTTATTACATTATCTTATAGAAATTCAGAATATTGATGTTATAGAACGTACTTCTTTTACTGGGAAGTTTCATTACCTGGTTAGTAGGGTTACTTCTCTAATTTTGGCTATTTGTTTTGAAGAGTTATCACAGATGTAACTTAAAAGATATCGAACTTGTAGGCTGACTTAAAGACACAGAATATAAAACTAAATTAAAGATGACAGAAATGGATATGTTCTTTATTTGTGTGATATTATCTAGGGCCCAAGAAGACATTTATGGGAAATAGAGAGATAAAGGTCCTGGACAAAAGCTTCCAGATCCCCATGCATCTTTGTTACGGGCTACTGTTTCCAACCAAGAAAAGTAGAAAGAGATGGGTAGAGATGTGGAGGAAGCCAATTGTCACTTTTCTTTCTGGTAAAAATTACTTCTTGTAGTAATTGTTATTGTTGTTGTTGTTGTTGTTTTGGTTGATATAGTCATTACTTGATATATCCTTTTCTATTTTCTGCAATGGAAGGAAGAATGTGGCTTATTCCTTGTTTGTTTTTTTTTAAAGAAATTAAAAACAGAGTGTTAAGTGTTACTATAACCACCATATAAACCAATTATCTTGGCAGAGATCCTTGATGCCATTGACAAGGTATGTCTGGTGCTTACTGTGGACAGCCATGACTTTTCTTATGATTGGTTGTATTCACTTTCTTAATATGTATGTAGCATTTTAGGTGTACATTTTCTTCAGAATTGTGACTTGAGAAAAGAAGCTATTACTAACGAATACAGTTGTAAGAAATCAGTTTGCTATTCAATTTAAAGGCTCTATTTCTAGGAATCAATCACTTGGTGTTCAATAGAGGGCATGTACTCCATGAATACTTTAATTGGATCCCTCTTAAAGATTATAGGAGAAATATTTAGAATACTGAAAACTATATTTACAAATACTCTAGACATTATTTTCATACAATTGAAAGAGCTTACTCATTGTATCATTTTATAAAAGTAGACTTATTTAGATTCATTTGAATTATTCATTACTAAAACAATGCAAAAACAAAGCCAAGACTTGTGAGGCTGAAGAATCTATCTTACCTTGAAAGTAAAGAATATTATTATTATTATTATTATTATTATTATTATTATTATTACTATTGTTGTTGTTGATTTAAATTCAGAGAAACCTGTAATTCTAGATTCAAACCAGAAAATGGAGATTTGTATGTTTGTACCATATTCTCAGAAGCCTTTTGAATCTCATCAATTTCAAATTACAAATTTATTTTGTAACTAACAGCCATCATAAAATCTGGCTCAGTTGTTACCTGATGATTGTAGGTGACAACATTCTCACTTATTTAATGAAGAAAAATTAACATCATAGTGAATTTTATACAGTACAAAATATTCAGTTAAAGTAATATCCTAAACCATTCTTTTGCAAGCAATCTCTGCCATTTTATTTCTGTAGAAGGAATTTCAGGCTCCATACTGCCTTTTCTGGAAAGCAAAGGTGAGTATTTATTGAGAAGGAATAGAAATTCCTTGTGATGATGTATCCATAGTGAAAGCCAGTAATAATCCATACATATGGCATAAAATATCTTGTCTTTTCCGTCACCAAATATTTAAGTTGTAACTTTATGACCTCCATATTTTCTGTCTGTAGTGACCTCCAGATTTTCTCTTAACTTGATTGTGAAAATAAAATCAAAATATTTATTTTTACTAAAGTTTCATGAAAGCATTAAGATAATTTCATTAGTATCTGAGACAAGGTCCTAGGTGTTGACCCTCATATTGTTGGAACATTAGACTTTAAAATTCTATCAAAGTAAATACAGCTTCTTGGAGTTTGCTGTGTTTTTCTTTGAAACCTTTTCTTTTCTCTTTTACTAGTATGTGGAAATAAGGATTTGGGCTCATAAGCAGATCATTAGACTGAAGACAAGTCTAGAGGAAGGAAAGTAATCTGACCGGTTTATCAAATAATCACTTACCTGGCAGGAAACCCTACCATGTATTTGCTTAACTCAATAAACTAGTTAAAAACAGTTAAATGTATGAATCACAATTCTAAAAATTTTACAATTGTAATTAAAATGCTTTTTAAGACTACCCTATGTGTATCAATCTTTAACTTTTTCTTTTTATAGAGGAAACTGAGAAAGTGAGACCCGGAAATATGAACTAATTTGACTAGGATACTGTCACTAGAATTTAAGAGTTAGAGTTAGAGCCTAGCATATCACTGTTTTTCTAAAGTTATTGGTTATATTATTTATGTAAGTCTATGGATCAACCCTACACTCTGCTGAGATCGCCCACTCTACAAAACAGAAAACAGAAAGACATTCAAATGAAGTGTCTATAATTTTAGAGAACACTCCACGAGCTAAGACTAAGCAAAGAGAAACAACAAAAATGCTTCAAATGAAGTACTTTAATTTTTTTTTTTCGGAGCTGGGGACCGAACCCAGGGCCTTGGTAAGCGCTCTACCACTGAGCTAAATCCCCAGCCCCTCAAATGAAGTACTTTAGCAAGTACTTGTGAAACATTTACTCTTAGATAATTTGCCTTTGAGTTAGTGAGGTAGAATAAAATAGATGAACCGGTTTTTCCCTGGATTGGTATTTATTTATCTTGCTCCTCTGACATCTAGGCCAACAGTTATATTTGTTCTGAATGCCTTCATGTTTCTCCATATAAGAACAGCAGATTTAAAACAAGTGGATGGGTTATCTAAAAGTATTATATGGAGTGCTACAGTGACTGACCTTTAAAATTCCCTTTCAACTCCAAACCCTTGCCATCTTTTCCAGATCCTCTGAATCCAAACTTTCATTTGGAATACGATTTCTGTTTTCTTTCTAATTAACAGAAGTAAGCCATCAAATGGGTAGGGGGCACGCAGCTGGCGCCTAAGAGTACGTAGTCTTAAATTTAAAGCCAATCTGGGTTACCTAGCTAGATCCTGTTTCAAAGGACAGCCCTGCAAGATACCTTGAAGCTGAGAATATAGACTGAGGACACTTTTCTGATATTCTCCATGGTATTAACATTCTTTATACCTATGGATCATTGAAAGCCAGATTGAAAGAGAGACCTTCTCTGTGTCTCAATGCCACACAGTGAGTTATTGTCAGATGACCAGGTTTCAGTCTAAAGAACAATGTAACAGTTTATTTATAAGGATAATTAGTTCTAGAAGTTCTGCTGATTGATGTACTTACATAGCAGCTTTTATAATTTATGCAGATGTATAAATGCATGATTCATAATGAAGGAAAGTACTTACTTATCTGAAATACTTGGATAGAAAATATACTCTCTGATAAATGCACTTACAGTATTTTTATAGAATCTGGGACAACATATAGAGAAGAAAGGCAGGGCATCTAAGGGTGTGAGAAATGGGCCAAGAATGAGTACATTTTCAAAGTTGACAATGAACCTCTGCAGTGGAGGGGACAGTGTAGGAATGGTGAAAAGATTTGTGATCTACATCACCAATCAGCTCAGAAAACATACAAAGAGACTTATATGGGTTGATCATGTTATATTTGTAAATATATGTATATACAAATGCATATATTCATGCAATAGCAACTGATGGAAAAAAGGAGAGGAGGGGATATATAGGAGGGTTTAGGGAGAGGAAAGGGAAGGGTGAAATATTGTAAGTGTAAAGATTTGGGTTCATAAGCAGATCATTAGATCCAAGAGAAGCCTAGAGGAAGGAAAATAATCTGACCGGTTTATCAAACAATCACTTACATGGCAGGAAAACCTACCATGTATTTGCTTAACTTAACATACTAGTTAAAACAGTGAATACACAAATCAACAAATAGAAAACAAAAAATGAGAAACCAAAAATATTCGAAACAAAAAAGTTGAACAATTCATCTATTGAAAAGAAACATTGAAAGAGGTCAGGAAAGTGTTTCTTAACTTCTTGTAAGTAATACATTGTTCATTGTTTGGTTTATACTTGAATCATTGTGAGATATGATGGAGAAAATTCTAACATCTTTTTATTTTATTTAAATTAGCTAATAAATGAGTGTTTCATCATAAGACTTCTCCATACATCTTTAGTGTTGTTTAATCCTGTCTGTTTTGTGATCCTTTCCTCTATTTCTGTCCTTAACCCCTTTTAATTGTTTAACTCAGAGTATCTCCCTATTCTTTCATGGTTCTTACTGATACTAGTCAGAAATTGTCAAATCTATTTGAAGAAGGAAAGCCTAATTGTTATCTTTTCCTTGGCTTGAATCAACTATACTACTTCTTTAGAATTTGTCTTATGAAGGCAGAACAATTTTAAGAAATCTAAGAAGGGCTACATTTGATTCAAGCTTTCTTTGACTCAACACTGTTGCCAAAATAAATGGGATCACAGACTAGACTTTTACTATAAATCTAAGAGTCAATAGACTAAAATATGATGGTGATCATTTCCTTAGGCTGCATGGCTGTTTGACATAAATGGTTTTAACAAATTAAAGAGTGGTTGTAAGCCAAAACTGAGAATGTAGAACATATATTTTCAAACTAGCCTAATAGAACATTAGGACATTTGAGCAGATTCCATTTTGACAAAAATGTATTCTCAGTAATATACATCTCAGGAAAAATATATAAATGTCTTTGTTATTTGAAAGAATAGGACAAAGAGGGGAATGAGAGCCAAATGTAATTCCCAATAAAAGTCAGAGACATAAATTTAGAAGACCAGAAAGAAAAGAACTTACTCATTAATATTTTTCAGACTATCCTCTCTGGGTGGTGTTTCATAGGACTACTACGAGTAAAGTGAACTAAATACTACTTGGAATAATAATGTCCTAATCTCCTGGCAAGGGACTTAGTTATTTTCATCTGCCATCATCCCTATATTCTAATCATCTTTCTCAAATGGTATAAAAATAATAGGGCCCAGAAAATGTAAGTGATTCTGTATACTGCTTCAATAGCCAGAAGACCCAGTGCAATGTTGACTTCATTGTGAATTTTATTACTTGGGTTATAAGATCATAAATTCCCATGTGGCTTCTTTATGAACATTTCATTTTGGTTAACCATTTTCACACACACACACACACACACACACACACACACACACACACACACATATATATATATATATACATATTACATATGCATGTATATTTATATATACATAAATATACCCAACCGAGTCCATTGGGTGTTCCTCATATGTATTTAGAGTTGACAATTTAGGATGAGAAAACAAATTAGGAGCTTTTTCCCTGGAGAAGGCAGATTCAGCCTCTCTTTGTGGTCATTAAATTGTCTTAGCTTCTCTCTTACAATTGAGCTTTGTATGTTGGCATATGCTGTGGTCATTGTTCAGGTCTTGTTTGGGCAGCTATATTGTTGAGATTTCATAGGCACAACTTCCCTGTCATATATAAAAAGCATAGTGTCACTTGTTAGTTATCTAGCTCTTACAATATTTCTGCCCCCTCTTCCATAATAATCCCTAAGTTTTTAGTGTAGAGGTTGTGTTGCAAATGTATCAAGCGGGGTTGGGTACCACAAGGTCAGCTGTTCTTTGTTTTCTCCAGTTGTAGATCCCTGTAATGATTTTAATGTTCTGTAAAACTCTAGTTTACACTGCTACCAGCAGTATATAAGAGTTTCACTTTCCCTACACCCACAGCAGGTCCAGTTTCACTTGGACTCCTGATAATGTCAACATCTCTGATGAGGGGTGAAAGCCTCAAATATCTGTGGGTATAATGATGAGTATTTTGAATGTTGTTAGGAATTATACTACTTTAAGAAAGATGCAGGAATGAATTCTCTTCTAAGACCCTTAGCCTCACCAGCCAAAGTGGAAGATCTGGGTTTATCATGTCAGTTAACTGCTTCTTATTGAGTAGCCAGGATATCAGTGCCACTGTTGCACTTTTCAGAATGTCTTCCCATTCTGGTCATTGATATGGATCTCAGGAATCACAACTGTATAGCTTTATACATTGACTTTACCCTTGGCAGATTTTATTGCTCCTTCTGGTTCTATAAATGCTAGTCCTTGGGAAGAAGTCTTCTAGGTCAATTCAAACTGGCATGCTTTGTATCTTAATTTTGTGGTACCTTCCACTTTTATTATTCATTCATTAGTTGATAGACATATAGGTTGATTCAATTTCCTAGTTATTATAAATACAGCCTTACTAAATATGAATATACAAATAGCTTGATAGCAATAGATAAATTCATTTAGGTAGATGCCTAAAAGTGGCATAGCTGGTTTTATACCACACATCCATTTATAGTTTCTTGAGAACTGCCCACACTGATTTCCAAAACAGCCACTCTAGTTTACACTGCCACCAGCAGCGCATAAGGGTTTCACTTGCCCCACACCCCCAGCAGCATTTGTTTCACTTGGACTCGTGATAATGTCAGTTATGGCTGGTGAGGAATCTGAAAGAGGTTTTTAATCTGCTTTTCCCTGATGGCTAAAGATGTGGGACACATTTTAAAGTTTGTATTAGTTACTTGTATTTTTTGAGAGCTTTCTGTTCAGTCCCAATTTTCATTTGGGCTACATCTCAGAACTATAATGATTTCTGACATTATTTACATTTGTAGTAACTCTGAGGTATTCTCTCTCTCTCTCTCTCTCTCTCTCTCTCTCTCTCTCTCTCTCTCTCTCTCTCTCTCTCTGTTATTCCCTTTCCCGGTTTCCTGTCCATAAGCCCCCTTTCCCTCCCACTCCTCTTCTTCTATAAGGGTGTTCCCCTCCCCATATATCCCACTTTCCACTCCCCCCAGCATTCCCCAACACTGGGTATCCAACCTTGGAAGAACCAAGGTCTTCTCCTTCCTTTAGTGCCCAACAAGGCCATCCGCTGCTACATATGCAGCTGGGGCCATGAGTTTGTCCATGTACCGTCTTTGGGTAGTGGTTTTGTCCCTGGGAGCTCTGGTTGGTTGGCATTGCTGTTCTTATGGGGTTGTCCCTTCAGCTCTTTCAATCCTTTCTCTGATTCCTCCAATGGGGTCCCGTTCTCAGTTCAACAGTTTGCTGCTAGCATTCATCTCTATTACTAGTCAACCTACCTGTTTATCTGGTTTGCATTCATCTGTGCAGAAGATCATTGCAGAGTTTATTTTGGTAAGAATAACCTCATTTTTACTAAAACTTATTAGTTGAAGTTTTATATGGAGAACAGAAACAAATGCAATAGAAATAAATGGCCAGAAACAGAATTATGGAAAGAAAAACAGTCAAGGACATAAGGAAATACTAGGCAACTTGTAGAGATTTATGTATATTATATAGAAAATTTACTAGAGACAAGTGATATAGTATATGTGTTACAAAAGTATTCTTCAGGAAGAGAAATAGGTATACTTCCATGCCTGAAGCATAACTATATACCATGGGGATCCCAAAAGATCTAGAATATGGATATGGATAATTTGGACTGAGTAGTTTGACTGGGTTTTACTTTAGGCCCTCAATGTAGTCTCTAGCTTCTCTTACCATATGGGAATGAGTATTAACAGTCTTTCTAAAATAACTATTTCCTATATGGTTTCTATTTTAGAGTTATCCAATATTTGTTTTAATTACTATATAAAATATACCTGTTTTCTCCTGTATCTATAGAAGAGCTTCCATTGAATGTGTACATAGACAAGGCAACAGAACTGTGTTCAAGAATAAACAGTTTGTGTCTTGAGAAGTACTGCTATCTCTTTGACATTCCTCTCACTTAATAAAAATTGTATAATACAAAGAAAACCACAGGAAGGAAGAAACATAGGCTGGCAAATATCCACCTCCTGATATATCTTTCCAAGTTTAGATATTCTGCAATTTGCCACAGAGTTTAGATTTTCAGTGAAACGGCCATTAAGAACAGTTATCTTTATTTTTCTGAGATTTTTAATTGAGGCTCATGGACTAAAAAAAGCAGACATGATTCAATCAAATTGCTAAAGGAGAATCAGTGCTAGTAGAAATGACAAGATATCATTTACATTTCTCTGACAATTATTCTTTTCACATTTCATGTTTTTATGCTTTATTTTTTGAATTTAAAACTTTTATTAATTAAATTTAAATTTGACAATTTCATATATGCATATAATGAGTGAATGAGTATTCTCATACCCACTCTCTCCTATTGTCTCCAATATTTGTCTATTCACCTTTTTACCCTACAAATCTCTTTCTCACCATTTTTTGGGTTGATTTGTGACCCATTGAGTTGAACTAATGCTGGGTTTAACAATGACCTGGAAGACAATGGCTCCTCCTCTCCCAGAATCTATCAACAGCCATTAGTTCATACCGTAAGAGCCCATGAGTCTCTTTCCCATCCATGAATTAACTGTTAACAGGAGAAGTTTTATGCAGACACAGTGGAACTAATCATGGCTGCTGTGAGTACATAACCTCATCATGTCCTATTAGATTGCATTTTGCAGCCTTTTTTCTTTAGATCTTACATAATTCCCACCCACTATTCTACATTGCCTTCATTAGAGGGAATGACCTAAGTGTCTTATTGGGGACAAGCCATCAGCTGTCACTTATTTTCAACATCTTGGGGCAACCATGAGTCTCAGCATTTACCTACATTCACTGCAAAGGGAGGCTTCTCTTATTAAGGCTGGGAATATCTTGTGTTTATGGTTATAAACATAGATAGATGGAATTTGACTGCTATCTCAGTTTTGTTAAACAACATTGACAAGATGCCCCCATAGGTCCTGAGACCTCCCCCTTGGTTCTGACCAAGCTTAGAGTACCAGGCATGAGTTTCTTCCTTTGGGAAAGGAGACAAAACCAATCTGATTGGTTTATCTTTTTAAGAATCCTGCCTTTTTTTGCACTAGAGAGCACATTTTACCTGGTTTTGATTTCAATACAGTTTACAGATGTTAAGATCATTATTGTCTTTTCTCCATGAAGAGTCAGCTTTACCATTTTGAAAGCTAATCAGCAACAAGGAAGTTTCCAGTTCAGTTCCAGCATGCTTGCTATATATCTTAAAATGGAGGTGAGCAGTGTCTTCATCAATAGTGTTTTTAGTCTCTAGTTATAGAGGACAACAGAGAGGACTAACAAGAGCCTGGATTATTTTGGAGACCTCAGGAGTATCCCTGACTATCAAGTATTATTAATGTATTCTCCATCTGACAATGAAAATTTTCATTAAGAATAATGTTCCTCTCCTAACAGAATTATCTAGCCATGCAAAATGTCTTTCTTCAGTATGTTTTTAATTGGGCTATAATATAGTATTTTTCACAATTCCATTTTGTTTTAACCTCCTTCCATTTTGCACTCATCTCTCCAATCCACCCATTCACTTTCTGATCACCAGTGCCCCACTTGTCTTTCTTTCTACTTTATTTTTATCTATGATCTACTCTTCTTCCTCCCTTAAGGTGACTCCCTCCTGCAATGGCCTCTTCCTAATGTCATGGATTCCACAGGTTCTCTGACTTAAATAACAAAATTAATTAGTTGAAGTGAAAATCACCATATGAGACAAAAATATTCAGGTTTTGTCCTTCTAGGCCTGAGTAAACTTACCCAGTTTATTTTTCCTAATCTCATTCATTTATCTTCATATTTAAAAATTTTATTTTTATTTGTAGCTGAAAAAATACCCGTTGTATACATTTATCTTATTGTCATTGTCTATTTGTCAGTTGACAGTCATCTAGGCTGCTTTTATTTTTTAATATTATGAATAAAGCAGCAATGAACATGTATGTTCAAGTATCCAGGTAGAAGGATGCAAAGTTTTGGAAATAGGCAAAGAGTGGTATAGCTGGGTCATATGGTAGTTCTATTTCTAGAGTTTTTAGAAACCACACTGGTTGATACTGGTTGATAAAGTAGCTAAAGTAACATATTTGTATATTTTCTTGATCCTTCCATCATTTCCCGTTGTGTTGTCTTTTAATGATTGAATTAGAAGCTTTCAGCTTTGTTTTAGATGCATGTCTTTTAGGAATAATACCTTTAAAAAACTGATTTTTTAAGCAAGCATTTGTGTTGCTCTAATAAAACTCAATTTTAGATACATTTGCTGCTTTGCTGGATATGAATGTGTACAGCATCTGGTGGCCTTGGCTTCCTGCTGAGTATGAAGGCCAGGACTAGAAATTAATCATAAATGTATCAGAAATTTACCATGTGATTCACTGCCCCCATAGCATTCTTGGATAAGAAGAATTCTCACGCAAAAGTTGATATTTTCAGTTGTGATGCTTGACTTTATCTTATTTGATTTAGAGGCCTTTTTTAGAATCTTGTCTTATACAAACAAAGCATGGACAAAGCAGGACATATGTACTTATGATAGAAAAATGAACATTGTTATTAAATTTGTCATAATTGTTGTCTGTAGGACAGGAGACTTCAGGAGAAAAACTGGATTTTTAAAGTATGTATAATATGTTTACTTGTTTATTTATTTGTATGTTACATAATGTGTGCTTACATTCATAATATATGTGTGGGCCTGTTCAAACCAAGGTGTACTTGTGGAAGTCAGAAGACAACTTGAAAGGTTCAATTTTCTCTTTCCACCATGTTAAGTCCTATAAATAAAACCCAGGTCTAAAGACTTGGCAACAAGCACCTTTTCTCCACCAAACCATTTCCCCAGAACAAAAATCTGTAATTTTTCAACTCTTAGATACTCAGAAGTACTGATGAGACCTATGCAACATGTATGTAGTGCATATATAAACTCTGTATTTGTGAGTGAGTCAATGGTCATGAATTGTAACTCCATCTACCTCTTCTGGATTTGCTGGAGGCAACTTGTATCTGTGATTTTAAAATAAAATAACCTAAAGTTTAGGCATTAGTCATATGTCAGAAGAACAAAGATATATTTGATTTTTACTTTAAGTATCTACATTTATTGACAGAAATAATATAACAACATTCATTCTTCTACTCATAAACATCTTTCTCATATTACAGTTATTTTATTTCATTTATTTTTGAGAATTTTATTCCATTGATATATACAATGGAACATGATCATATCTACCCCCGTTTCCTATCCCAAATTCCCAAATGCCCCCAAGCAGATGCCTTTTGCAACCTCAGGTCCTTTTAAAAAGATAATTTTATTGAGAGTTTCATGCATTTGTGTGTGTTTCAATAAATTATAGCCCTGATATCTCCATTTCCTCTCTATCCCCATATTTCCATCTCAAGTTCATGTGCTCCTTTTCTGTAAATTCCCAAAGTCCATGTAGTGTTGCCAATATATGCATGGTTTTAGTGCCATATAACAGGATCATGGGTACCAACTGCATCCTTGATGGAATCATGATTTCCCAGCATTCATCAACAGCCAATCAATAGCTCCTGAGAAGAGGAAATTCATGAATCCCTCCACTACCCCTGCTGGCAATTTCTGGCCTGATTTTGGTCTTGTTCATGCAGCCACAACTGCTACTGGTTCATATGTGCAGCACTGTTATCATATATGTCAAACACTGTTGTTCATCAGACCCTCACTATTTCTGGCTATTATAATCTTTCCACTTCCTTTTTTATGATGATCCCTGAAGCTTCAGGGGGAGGAGGTGTGATATTGGTGTTATTTTCAAGTGAGAATGCCAGTTGCTTTCTCTCTGCACACTGAGCAGTAGTAAGTCTATATATCTGATGAGAGTTGAAAGGTGCACTTATCTATGCACATAAAGCTAAGAAATTATAAGGCAGTTTAATACTATGACAACAAAGTAAGAAAGTAAGATCATCATTAGGTTTTCCCTTAGGGCCTACATCCTTCCGAGACAAGAGGTTTTGGGAAAGTCAACATTGCCAGGAATGGGTTCAGTTCTGTGGAGCACTCTATATCTATTTAGAAAGGAGTTGGTTTATGAAATTCATAGGCAAATAGATAGAACTGGAAAATATCATCCTGAATGAGGTAACACAATCACAGAAAAACACACATGGTATGCTCTCATTGATAAGTGGCTATTAGCCCAAATGCTTGAGTTACCTAAGATGCACAGAACAGATGAAACTCAAGAAGGATGACCAAAATGCGAATGCTTCACTCCTTCTTTAAAAGGGGAACAAGAATACACTTGGTAGGGAATAGGGAGGCAAAGTTTAGAACAGAGGCAGAAGAAAAACCCATTCAGAGCCTGCCCCACATGTGGCCCATACTTATACAGCCACCAAACTAGATAAGATGGATGAAGCAAAGAAGTGCAGACCGACAGGAGCCAGATGTAGATAGCTCCTGAGAGACACAGCCAGAATACAGCAAATACAGAGGCGAATGCCAGCAGCAAACCACTGAACTGAGAATAGGACCCCCATTGAAGGAATCAGAGAAAGGACTGGAAGAGCTGGAAGGGGCTCGAGACCCCATATGAACAACAATGCCAAGCAACCAGAGCTTCCAGGACTAAGCCACTACCCAAAGACTATACATGGACTGACCCTCGGCTCCAACCTCATAGGTAGCAATAAATAGCCTAGTAAGGGCACCAGTGGAAGGGGAAGACCTTGGTGCTGCCAAGACTGAACCCCCAGTGAACGTGATTGTTGGGGGGAGGGTGGTAACGGGGGAGGATGGGGAGGGAAAGCCCATACAGAAGGGGAGGGGTAGGGGTTAGGAGGATGTTGGCCAGGAAACTGGGAAGGGGAATAACAATCGAAATGTAAATAAGAAATACTCAAGTTAATAAAGATAAAAAAAAGAAAGGAGTTGGTGAGGCCCATAATATTTGTACCATTATTATACCAATGATAATATCTTTTCAGCTTTGTCATTTTTGCAGCTATGAGGGTTCACAGCTGGGTAGCATTGTTAATTTCTTTTTTTTCCTTTCAATGTTCATAGATCCTTCTAGAACTACAAAATCTACCCAAAAAGAATGAAGCCTCCAGTTGGGCACTGGTTTGCTTCCCCCCCCCCGCCACCATGTCCTATTACACAAATATGTATTATCGTTAGCAATAGTGTCTTGTCATCAAATTCTGGATGGTAACCAAGACTAGTTTGTAATATAGTAGTGGTATATGGGACTCCACTGAGCAAACACATGAAAAGTGATAGCCTATATATAGCACTGTTTTATTTTAATTTGATCTTGTATGGACTCTAACAGAGGAAGTGTCTCTCCATTATAGAGCAAATCAATTTAAAGGTTTTTATTTATGTACAAGTACATTTCTAAAGAACAAACTAACAAACAAAAAAATCCTTATAATAATAAGTTTTTATGTGGCATTTCCAGAAGTCTTTAGTGTTAGTTATCTTTCACCATATTCCTTCCTTTACCCTACTCTCCTATTCTTTCTCCTTTTAATTCTCCCTATTATATTATTTTCCTTTTTCTCTTCATACCACATGTGTCCTATCTCTTTTCCCCTAAGATCTCTACCTCGTTGCCCATTACTCTTTTCCTGATAGGTATGCATACCCCATCTTGAACATGTTTAAATCGAGCGTCCATATATGAAAGGGAACATGCAGTTTTTCTTTTTGTCTTACTCAGAATGACTTCCTTCACTGTCCATTTATCTATGAATTTCGAATTCCTAATCTTTTTGCACCACATTTTCATTATTAGTTCATTGGATGAACATCTATGTTGCTTCAGTTCCTCGTTATTGTCAATAGAGGGGTAATAAACATGGATAAGAAAATACATAGCACAGTACTATGCCCAAGTGCTGTCCAGCTGGAACATACAGTAGATTTATGTCTAGCATTTTGAAGGGCCCAAGCCTTATTTCCATTGTAGCCATACAAGTTTGAATTCCCACAGTGAATAAAATGTCTTCTTTCCTGATGCCCACGGCAGCATTTGATTTGTTGGTCTTAGTTATTCTGACTGGGGTAAGATAAAAATCTCAGAATACTTTCAATTTGTTTTTCCATGATGGCTATTTAGCATTCTTGAGTTAAGTTATTTAGCATTCTTGAAATTTCTCATTCATTTGTATTTATTCTCTTGTCTAGGTCTTTGCCCATTTTTGTCATTAGTTTGCTTTGTTCGCTTGTTTGTTGTTCATATTTTGAGGTCTTTATATATTCTAGATATTAAAACTCTGTCTGATGAATAGCTGGTAGATGTTCTCTTATTCTGTAGGAGGCCTCTTTACTCAAATGATGTGTCCTTTACTGCACAGAATCTTTTAAGTTTCAAGGGGTTCCATTTAACACTTACAGGTAGGTCCTAATGCCTGTTCCACTGGGTTCCTATTCAGAAAATCCATTCCTCTGCCTGTAAGTTGAAATGCATTACCTACTTTATCCTCTAACAGATTCAAGCTTTCAAGTCTTGATCCATTTGGGGTTCTTTTGTTCTACATGAAGTTATCAAGTTTGATCAGAATTACTTGCTAAAGATTTCGTCTTTTCAAACATTAGGTAGCTGTGAAATCATATGCTTATATTTGGTCCACAACTATATTCTGTTGATCAGTGTGTTTGTTTTGTGCTAGTACAACAATACTGTTTATATTACTATGGCTTTGTAGTATAAGTTCAAATCAAGAATACTGATACCTCTAACAATGTGTTTATTGTTAAGAATTGTTGTAGCTATGCAGGAATTTTTAAAAGATTCTTTTTTCATTTTCTCTGAGTTTTGGAATTTCTTTGAAATTTTTATGGGAATTTTGTTGAACCTGTAGACAACCATTAATACAGTGGCTATTTGCACAATATCATTCCTACCAATCCATGAGCATAAGAGTTCTTTCATCTTTTCTTATCATTTTAAATGTATTTTTTCAGTGTTTTAAATTTTTCATTGTACAAGGCTTTCACTAATTATATTATATTTACTTATTCCAAGATACTTTTGAGGCTACTGTGAATAGTATTTTAATTATTTCTTTTTGATGTGTTTATATTTGTATGTAGGAAAACTACCTATGTTCATATTAATTTTATATCATTACACTTAGAAGAATGTTTTATTAGCTGTAGGAAGTTTCTTTTTTTTTTTTTTTTTTGGTTCTTTTTTTCGGAGCTGGGGACCGAACCCAGGGCCTTGTGCTTCCTAGGCAAGCGCTCTACCACTGAGCTAAATCCCCAACCCCTGTAGGAAGTTTCTAGCGGAGTCTCCAGGTTCTTTTATATGTAGAATTATATCATATATAAATAAGAATAATTTGCCTTCTTTCCTTCTTACTTTTATTCCATTTATATCCTTCACTTGTCTTACTACTTTAAGAGAAACTTCAAGCACTACAATAGGAAATAATAGATATAGTTATCTGGTTTCTGATGACAGAGGAAAATCTTTAAGTCCCTTTCCACTTAATATTATGCCAGGTATGGGCCTGTTTATAATGCTCTTATTATGTTGAAATTTGTCCACTATATCATGAATGGATATTAGATTTTCTTTAGGGCTTTTCTCTGAATCTAATGAGATGAACATGTGGTTTCTTTCACTGACTCTATGTGGCAGATCATCCTTATGAATTTACAATTGTTGAACCATTCCTGCATCCCTTAGATGAAGCTGACTAGATCAGGCTGAATAATTCTTTTCAATGTGTGCTTGAATTGATTTTGTAAGTATTTATAGTGAATGCTTGCATCTTTGTTCATTGGAGATATTTTTTATCATTCTCTTGATTTCTTGGGCCTGCGTCTGGTCTTTGTATCAATATAAAACTAGTTTTGTAAACAGATTTTGAAAGTTTTCCTCCACTTTTGAATTGACAGAATAATTTGAGGAATAGATTAGTTCTTCTTTGAAGCTCTAGTAGCATTCTCTACTAAACTCATCTGGCCTGGCCCTGACCAATTTTTAGTTTAAGCGTTGGTTAGTCTCTAAGTTTGTGTATAGTCTGTAGTTTGCATTGCTGATGATCTCCAGTTTTATTCCATTGTGGTAATTTTAAAACTGCAGAACTTTATTTCAGTTTTTCTATATTTGTTCATTTTCTTTGAATCCTAACATGTAGGCAATTTAAGAAGAAGTTGTACTGGTTGCTGAGAAGAATGTGTTGCTTTTGATGGTGAGTAGCATATAGCCTTTTAGCTCAATTTAATTTATTTTATCATTCAACTCCATTGTACCTTTGTTTAGCTTTTGTACAGATGATTTGTCTATTGGTGAGTGTTGGTGATTCCTCAGGGAGCCATAAAGTTCTGTGTCTGAAATGAGTGGTATCTTCATCAATAGGATCTTACTTTTATGTTGTAAGAGGCAACCAAATACAAAAGAAATAGCTTATATATTTTTTGCCGTTTGCCTTTTATTTTATTTTTTTTCTCCATCTTTATTAAACTAGGTATTTCTTATTTACATTTCAATTGTTATTACCTTTCCCGGTTTCCAGGCCAACATCCCCCTAAACCCTCCCCCTTCCCCTTCTACATAGGTGTTCCCCTCTCCATCCTCCCCCCATTACCACCCTCCCCCCAACAATCACGTTTACTGGGGGTTTAGTCTTAGCAGGACCCAGGGCTTCCCCTTCCACTGGTGCTCTTACTAGGCTATTCACTGCTACCTATGAGGTTGGAGCCCAGGGTCAGTCCATGTATAGTCTTTGGGTAGTGGCTTAGTCCCTGGAAGCTCTGGTTGCTTGGCATTGTTGTTCATATGGGGTCTCGAGCCCCTTCAAGCTCTTTCAGTCCTTTCTCTGAATCCTTCAACGGGTGTCCCGTTCTCAGTTCAGTGGTTTGCTGCTGGCATTCGCCTATGTGTTTCTCATATTCTGGCTGTGTCTCTTTTGTGGAAGTTTCTTGGGCTCCTCAACCCAACTACTTGAAGGTAGGTTTCCCATTCAAGGCACAAGAGTTCTTCTTATATAGTCTCAGGTTCTTAGGAGGAACATTATCACCTCAAATGATATAATTTCACTTGATATAGATAGATAGATAGATAGATAGATAGATAGATAGATAGATAGATAGATAGATAGATAGATAGATCGACCATTTGTGCAAGCTCTTCCTTTTACCCCTTCATTTTCCTGGTTCTCCCACACTCAGCATTGCTTAAGCCTTTCCACATCCCTGTATCCTTCCTAATTTGATTCATCTATAATATACGACCCCCCTCTGCTAACATGCATGCCCCCAAACCTTCCTGCTTAATTCACTGGATTCCCCTTGGATTCCAAGTTAAATATATAAAACAGTTCCACATATGAGAGAGAACCTGTGGCCTTTGTCTTCCTTGGCCCGAGTCACCTCATTAACTATGACTTTTTTTTTTTCAGTTGCAACCATTTACCTACAGATTTCATCATTTCCCTATTCCTTTCACTGAGTAATAGTTCACTGTGTACATGGGCTACATTTTTCTTATTCAGTCATATCTATTGCAGGATATATAGCTTAATTCCCTCCCCTCCATATTGAAAATAGAGCATTAATGAAAAGAGTTACATCTCTATAAAAAGATATATATTCCAAATAGGGTAAGCATACCTAAGTACTATAGCGTTGTCATATGGCAATTTTACTTCTAAATCTTTGGGCAATGTCCACACTGATTTCTAAGTGACTGTACCACCTTATACTCCCTCTAACGATGTTTAGGTGTTTCCCTTTTACCATATCTGTGTAAGCATGCTTTTGCTCTTCTATTCCTGATAATGCCCATTCTGACCAAAGAGAGGTGGAAATTGAAATTATATGTAATTTTCTTTTTCCTGATAGCTAAATATGTTGACTGGTTTCAAATCCATTTGCACTCCTTCTTTTGAGAAGGAGTCTTTTGAGTCTCATGGCCAATTTTAAATTTATTCTTTATTATCTTAATGTTTGGGGGGTTTGTTGTTATTTTGTTTTGTTTTCTTTCAAGTTCTTTGTGTAGTCAAGATACTAATTCTTTGTTAGATAATTGGCTGGCAAAGAATTTCCCCACTCTGTTGACTTTTTCTTTGCTTGCTTCACAAGCTTTACTTGTTTCCTTTGTCGTACAGAAACTTTACAGTTTCATGGGATCCCATCTGCTGATGGTTGGTCTCTTTTTATGCTACCAGAGCGTTATTAAGAAAATCATTATGTGTGCTTTTAAGTTGAAATGTGTTTCTTACACTTTCCTCTAGTAATTTTAGAGTTTCTGGTTTTATGTCTAAGTCCTTGACCAATTTGCACTTAAGTTTTGTGCAGAAGGAAAGATAAGGATCTAATTATGTTATTCTGCATGTTAAAATCCAGCTTTCCCAGCACCATATGTTATTTTTTTTCTGTTTTGTTAGCTGTGACCATGTGCAAAGTATTATGCTTCACTGGGTCACCATGTCTTTATTATTAACATATATAAAACCCCATTTTCCCCAATTCCTGTGATTACAAAATGAAGTAATGAACATAAAAGTGTCTGCCACATAATAAATGCTCAATAATGCGATTACTATTTTGCATTTGACGGTAAGAGCTAGTGGGCTTACAATACTGTATTTATTGCACAGTTGCGTGTTATAGTATACTAGAGTCTATAGATAAAAGTAGCCTGGAAAAATGAAAGGAACTGAGCATTTATTTTCTCCTCTATGTAGACCACATTCTTTCTAATTACTAATAGTCATTTTATCTTGATTATTACAATGTTTGAAGGTTCAGTTGAAATTTGCTACAATTATAGCAATCAGTTACATTTATTTGCAAATTTTTGCCTTTTGTAGAAAATCCCTTATTACCCTTTTCTTTGCTATTATTTATAATGTCATGTGAAATGGGTATATATTGAACATCGATTCTATTTTTTCACATTCAACAACTTAAGCACAAAGACATTTACTGACTTGTCTAACTTTACATTCCTAGTTTAGTGACTATTTGAATTAGAAATAGACTTTATCTGTAACTCTTTTCTGCTGTATTATGTCAATCATTTTAAAACCATTTATAATTATTGAATGTGAACATATATTAATCTTTTATTTATTATGCTATTCTTTTTTGGATAAATGTATATTTTAATTTGGTTTTACTTTTTGAGAATTTCATAGATGAGTACTATATTTACATTATTCAAACAGCTTCTATTTCCTTTCCAACTCCTCCTGTGCCCCCCACACTATCTTTCTTTCTTTTTTTTTTGGAATTTTTAATTACTTTTACTTTTTTTACACTCCAATCCTCCTCCAGGTCTGCCTTCCCACAATTCCGCATTCCATTATTCCATTCCCCTGCCCCCCACCCCTGTCTCCAAGACCTTGTGAGGATGTTTCCCCAGCACTGCACCTCTGCCAGGCCTCCTCACTCCTTGGGGCCTCAAGTCTCTTCAGAGTTCAGCCCATCTTCTCTCACTGAGGCAAGAGAATGCAGTCCTCAGTGTCAGGGACCTCTGGCCAGCTCATGTATGCTGCCTGGTTGGTGGCTCACTGTCTGAGAGATGTAAGGTCCCAGTAAGTTGAGACCGCTGGTCTTTCTATGGGGTCTCCCTCCTCCTCAGATTTTCCTCTATTTCTATAATTCAATCACAGTCGTCCCTGACTTCAGTCCAATGGTTGGTTGTAAGCATCAGTTTCTGTCTCAGTCAG
Source organism: Rattus norvegicus (assembly GCF_021556685.1). Classification (NCBI taxonomy): domain Eukaryota; kingdom Metazoa; phylum Chordata; class Mammalia; order Rodentia; family Muridae; genus Rattus; species Rattus norvegicus. Next base: position 71,161,917 of record NC_141554.1, read on the forward strand.
CTGCTTGCTAGGCCTCTCAGAGGACAGCCAAGCTAGGCTCCTGTTTGTAAGCACACCACAGCATCTGTAATAGTGTTAGGCCTTGGAGCCTCCCCTTGAGATAGATCCCAAGTTGGGCTGGTCACTGGAACACCTTTCCCTCAGTCTCTTCACCATTTTGTTCCCTGCAGTTCTTTTAAACAGGAACAATTCTGGGTCAGAATTTTTGACTGTGGGATGGCAATTCCATTCCTCCACTTGATGCCCTGTCTTTCATCTAAGGTCTCGCCAGTCTCTCACCGTCCAAGTCCCTGGTAGTTTCTAGAGTGTCCCCTCACCCCCAACCCCCAAGGTTGCATATTTCCCTCCATTCTGCTTCCCTCTCCTGTCTCTCCACAATACCTGATTATGTTCCTCTTTTCCTCTCTCCCTCTCCTCATCCACTTAGATCCTTCCCTCCGTCTAATTCCCCTGATTGTTTTCTTCTTCCTCCCAAATGGGATTGAAGCATCCTATCTTGGGGCCTTGTGCTTGTTAACATGGTTGAGTTCTGTGGATTGTAACCTAGGTATTCTGTACATTTTTTGCTAATATACACTTATTAGTGAGTACATACCATGCATGCCCTTTTGGGTCTGAGTTGCCTAACTAAATATATTTTCTTTTTTAAAATTTTTTATTGGGTATTTTTTATTTACATTTTAAATGTTATCCCCTTTCCCAGTTTCCCGCCCATAAGCCTCCCCCTTCATCTATAAGGGTTTTACCCCTCCCTAACCAACCCCTCCCCCCTGATATTCCCCTACCCTGGGAGTCCAGCCTTGACAGGAACAAGGGCTTCTGTTCCCATTGGTGCCCAACAAGGCCATCCTCTGCTACATATGCAGCTGGAGCTATGGGTCCCTCCATGTGTACTCTTTGGGTAGTGGTTTAATTCCTGGGAGCTCTGGTTTGTTGTTGTTCTTATGGGATTGCAAACCCCTTCAGCTCCTTTCTCTAACTCCTCTAATGGGGACCCTGTTCTCAGTTCAATGGTTGGCTGTGAGCATCTGCCTCTGTATTTGTCATGTCCCAGCAGAGCCTCTCAGGAGAAAGCGATATCAGGCTTCTGTCAGCATGCACTTCTTGGCATCAGCAATATTGTCTGGGTTTGGTGGCTGTATGTATATGGGCTGGATTCCCAAGTGGGGCAGGCTCTGAGTGGCCATTCCTTTAGTCTCTGCTCCAAACTTTGTCTCAAAATCTCTGCCTACGAATATTTTTGTTCTGCCTTTTAAGAAGGACTAAATAATCTGCACTTTGGTTCTCCTTCTTGAACTTCATGTGGTCTGTGGGTTGTATCTTGGGTAATCTGAACTTTTGGGCTAATGTCCACTTATCAATGAGTGCATACCATGTGTGGTTTTATTTTGTGATTGGGTGACCTCACTCAGGATGATATTTTCTATTTCCATCCATTTGCCTATGAATTTCATGAAGTCATTGTTTTTGATAGCTGAGTAATATCCCACTGTGTAGATGTACCATATTTCCTGTATCCATTCCACTATTGAAGGGCATCTGGGTTCTTTCCAGCTTTTGGCTATTAAAATAAATATGACTGCTATGAACATAGTGGAGCATGTGTCTTTGTTGTATGTTGGAGCATCATTTGGGTGTATGCCCAGGAGTGGTATAGCTGGGTCCTCCAGTAGTGCTATGTCCAATTTTCTGAGGAACCACCAGACTGATTTTCAGAGTGCTTCTTGGCCATTCCAGATTCTTCTGTTGTGAATTCTCTGTTTAGCTCTACACCCCATTTTTGATTGGAATGTTTGGTTATTTGGAGATTAGCTTCCTGTGTTCTTTATATATTTTTGATATTAGCCCTTTATAGAATAAAGGATTGGTAAAGATCTTTTCCCAATCTATTGGTTGCCTATTTGTCGTATTGATTCTGTCCTTTGCCTTACAGAAGCTTTTCGGTTTCATGTCGTTCCATTTATAAATTATTGATCTTAGAGTCTAAGCAATTAGAGGTTTGTTCATGAAACAACCCCCCCCCCCATGCAGTGAGTTTGAAGTTCTTTCTAACTCTCTCTTCTATTAGATTCAGTGTATCTGGTTTTATGTTGAGGTCCTTGATCCACTTGGACTTGAGGTTTGTGCAAGGTGGCAAAAATGGATCTATTTTCAATTTTCCACATACAGACTACCAGTTAGACCAGCACCATTTATTGTAGATGTTTCCTTTTACCCACTATATATTTTTGGCTTCTTTGTCAAATATCAAGTATCCATAAATGTGTGGGTTTATTTCTGGGTCTTCAATTCTATTCCATTCATTGACCTGTCTGTCTCTGTACCAATACCATGCAGTTTTTACCACCACTGCTCTCTAGTGCAGCTTGAGGCTAGGAATGGTGAATCCTCCAAAAGTGCTTTTTATTTTTAAGAATTATTTTTTACATCCTGGATTTTTTGTTTTGTTTTTCCTTATGAAATTGAGAATTGCTCTTTCCCTGTCTGAGAAGAATTGTGTTGGAATTTTGATGGGAATTGCATTGAATCTGTAGATTGCTTTTGGCAAGATGGCCATGAGCATGGGAGATCTTTCCATCTTCTGAGGTATTCTGTTTCTTTCTTCAGAGACTTGAAATTCTTGTTGAGTGGATCTTTCACTTGCTTGGTTACAGTCACACAAAGGTATTTTATATTATTTGTGACTATTATAGAAGGTGTTGTTTCCATATTTTCTTTCTCAGTCCATTAAGGATTTGTGTAAAGGAAGGCTACTAATTTGTTTGTGTTAATTTTATGTCCAGCCACTTTGCTGAAGTTGTTTATCAGTTGTAGAGGTTCTCTGGTAGAATTTTTGGGGTCACTTATATATACTATCATATCATCTGCAAATAATGATACCTTTAATTCGTCATTTCCAATTTGTATCCCCTTGATCTCCTCAAAGTTCTAGCTAGAGCAATAAGACAACCAAAGGAGATCCTCCTCCCTTTTAAATTGAAAACCTCTTCTTTAGCTTCCTCCATCCATGCTAGCATGTCAATTGATGACATTACATAGATATTGTTTACCTAAGCATACTTTTGGTGTTTCATTGCACGGCTTTTCTATTATGTCAAGAAGACACTGTCTCACAGCAGATATCGTAGTCCTCTGACATTTTAAGGTATTTCTACCCATTTTTTCCATGATGGTCCCTGAAACTTAGGCACAGAAGTTAAATTATAGATGTATCCTTCTGTGTTAGCCATCCCAGAGGCATGTAGTTTCTTCATTATTCCCAAATATAATTCAACAAATTAATGAATAATAAGAATGTGATATACATACACAATGAAATTCTATTATGTGTAAAGAAACAGGAAATTTGTGGTAAATGAATGGACCTGAAAAATATTATGCTGAGTAAGATAACTCAGACCCAGAATGGAAAATACCACATTTATGTTCTCTCTTATTTGGAGACCCTGTCCATTAATCTCTAGGTTTGAGTACTTAACTTGTAGTAAACAGTAGTCAGAAAAAAAGAGGGATAATGTTAGGATGAGAAGAAATACAAGCTCTGGAGAGGGTGATAATAAAACACAGGTAAAATGCATAGGAAAATGGGGAAATGGGAGGGAGGAATGTGAGTATGGAAGAAGAAGGGTAATACAGAAGGAGACAAAGGAAGGAGGGAAAACGTAACAGTAAGAATGTTTGAGAAACCCATAAAGAAACATTAGTTAATATGTTAACGATACAAGTATAATATTAACATCTATAGAGGCACACACACACACAGACACACACACACACACACACACAGAGAGAGAGAGAGACAGAAAGAGAGAGAGAGAGAGAGAGAGAGAGAGAGAATGAAATTATGACACAAAGAATGATAATGTCTCTCCACATGAGAGCCATAGACTGTCTATAAAACCCTCAGCTCTATACATGGGAAAACTCCCTAACAATTGTTAAGGGAATTTAAGAGACTCTGAAAACAATAAAAATGTTATTATTTCTCTTATCAATCTCCCATTATTTGGAGGTAAGACCCTGTTGATGAGCACAACAGATACTTCCTAGAAAAGACTTAGAGGAATATAGTGGGAAGTAATCTGGAAGCTTCATACTTGAGGACTAGCTCTCACAACACCAGTCACAATTCAAGCTGCTAATGGAGAATAGCAAAGGATAATTCTACACAACTGCAAAGTCTGTAAGTGATAGCAATGATTGGCTCAGCAAGATAGCTCAAAGGGTGCAGTAGTGGCTCTTTTACCTTGTGGGTAACCAGTAGCTCTTTAATTGGACTTATAAGGTCTACTCAAGGGTCAAGTATGATTGCTAGGTGTTTTAAACCTAGGCAATCATCCGTGGATGGACAAGTCATAGATCCTGGAGGAGAATCTACCTTTGCAATCTTCCTAAACAAATCTTATCTCCTACTGTATCCTATTTTTTCTTTGTTTGCTCGTTTGTTATTTACTATGGTTTTGGATATTATAATGACCTCATTTGCTCCTTCTAAGCTCTCCCTCCAAACTTTTTCATATAATACCCCCATTGCTCTCTTTCAAATGCTTGACCTATTTTTCATTATATTCATGTAAATATATCCATATTTTCCTAAAAACATGAATACAATCTGTTCAGTCTGTGTAGTGTTACTTGCATGGATGTTTTCAAGGCAGAGCATTAGGAATTGGGTATGCATTTAATATGTTATTACCATGGGGAGGACGATTTCTCCTCGTCTCAGCATTCATTGATTGTCTGCAGCTTTTTTGTGTAAGTTTAAGGCCCCACAGTCTCCTGTGTACATGTTCACTTTAGCAAGCCTACTATTGTTCTGGTGACACTCACCTTTGAGAAAGCTGGAAGCACACAAGGTGGATCTCTATGAGTCTGAGGCTTGCCTGTTCTACATAGTGAGCTTCAGACCAGACAAGGACTATATGATAAGACCCTTTCTTAAATATAAATACAAAACAATACTAGTAATTGCTTATTATTATAACCACTTATTAGTGTAGATCTCACCCTTCATCAAAGCTTTTATTTTGCAACAGGTGGGTTCTGTTACAGAAAGTTACAACTCAACAAAATGTAAAGGATTGTGTTTTTATTTTAGCAATTTTTTTATCTTGAAGTTATTTCAAATGTTGTCCTCCATTTTCACTTATATTTTGAGACAGGGTCTGGCCTCAAACTCATGATCCCCTTCCTTTAGTCTCCTAAGTGGAAGATTACGGGCATGCAAGTCTGTATATAAAGATTTTGAAGTCCTCTTATTGGTTTATTTTTGGCAATATTTTTCCCTGCCCTGTGTTTTTCAGTTTATTTAATTCATTGTCATGAAGGGCCATAATATTCCTTGTGGTCCCAATGAGCAGTTTTTATTTCAGAAGGATCATGGTATTGGGGAACTAGAGACATTGGATAAGCAAATAAAAACCATTTTCCATGGCAGATGACATTTTATTGAAGCAATTTAAAAGCTATTTACATTCTACAGAAGCACTAGTTAAGAGGAATGTTATAAGAACAAGTTATGCACTTTGGATAAGGTAAGAGATGTAAGCGTCTATGAAAAGGGTGGCGGGTTATTGCCTTGCTTATGTTCAGAAATATCAAGCAAGTAGTCCTTGGAATACTATCTCAGGAAAATTTGAATATACTTTTACATATTCCTAACACAACCATAAATTTGTGGTAGTAGGCCATGGTAGACACCTTGAATAAAAATTGTGAGTTTTGGATTTCTATATAATTGGTAAAGTATTTTATCTGCTTATCGTCATTATACCTTATGCCCTTCATCACATTCTTTCTTTTCAAATTTGCTTGAAAGGACAGTGTAAGTTTGTTTTCCTTTATGTACTAGGACAAATGTTTAGATTGCTGTGGATAATAATGTTGGTTTCGTAAAGTAGTGGTTGTATATTCTCGCCCAATAACCATGAGTAACTTGCTAGGCTTCCAGTACAAGGCATTATTTCCCTCTTGTTGAGTGGGTCTAAAATCCAATGAGAAAACTATGGATTACCACCAATATGTGTGTACGTCACTACGCCACTGTTAGTGTTACCATTCCATGCTAGTCATTGATGTGGTTCATAGGCATCATAACTAAGTAGGGCTGTTGGTTATTGCTTCCCTCCTTTACAAGCTTCTGTGACTCCTGGTAAAATGAAACTCTTCCTCAGGGAGGAGAGATTTCAGATCAGTACCAGTTCAGGGGCCTCTAAGTTTTTGGTGACAATATTTCTCCTAGTAATATCATAAGTTACATCCATAAATACTTGCTTACATGACTGGTCAAATTTGAGCTGAACAAAGATGACACCAAAACACATGACAATATGGACAGGGAACAGCCTATGAAGCCTTATCCCTACACAAAGACTTATAGTATTGATATTGTAACGATTAATCCCATAATACAGAAACATATTAGGTGTAAATGATGAAGAGTTTTTCTTTAATTACTGATCTATAACCTGAATATTTGATGGATGTTCTATTGGAATTACAGCTGTCTTTTTTCTGTCCCTTTTGCCTGTTTTGTTTTCAGCCTACAAACCCTTTCTTCATATTGGCCTTCCTTGACCATTTTATTTGAAGTTAATTCTATCATTATTTCCTAAAAGAGCATGCTATTTATTTCTGTCAAGTACTTACTACTACTTGTCATTAAGAGTTATAATTTATCCCCTCTTTGTTTATAATTCACTCTCCCCACTGTGTTGTCAACTATATGAGGGAAGAAACTTGTTCACTGTTATGTATAGTCCCAGCACTATGAGAGTGTTATGAACACTGAAGAGACCTAGTAAACATATATTCAGTGAATTTATCATAAAAGAATAGCCATATTTTAACACTACGAAGTTAAGCCAGAGATTCATAGTCTTGGTTTCACACAGGAATCATTAAGGGAGCTATAAAAAAATGCCAAAGCATTCTGTCAAGTTGACAATGAAGGTTATCATCACTCTGATACTTAATGATTATTATATGCTAACTACTTTGTTAGGCGTTTGATTTATGATAGTTTATACAAGCAAAATAAGCAACACTGTCAGTTATCTTTATACTTCCCCATGAGTACATTTTTTTTTCGGAGCTGAGGACCGAACCCAGGGCCTTGCGCTTGCTAGGCAAATGCTCTACCACTGAGCCAAATCCCCAACCCCTATACTTCCCCATGAGAAAACTGAAGGTGGAGAAAAATTATTTATTTAATGTCGTCTAGATCATAAGTTGACTCTATCCTGTTTAAGCTTTGTTTTTCGGTCCTACCTATAGAACAGAGTAACAGATTTTTCATATGCGCCTGCCAATATTTAGATCCATTGACTATGAACTATAGAATTTGGAATCACCAACACACACACACATATATACACACACACACATACACACACGCGTGTGCACTTTTAGATATGTCTATTACCATAGAAGAATTATGAATGTGGTTGGCGTTCATGAACTAAGGTCCTATGACTGAACAAAGTGGAGAAGGGAAGCTGAACACCAGCATTTGCCTCATGATGCTTCTTGAATGCAGACCAGTGGTGACTAATTAGCTCATTCCCTAGCCTACATCCCTTTCCTCTCATGATGAAGCACATTCTAATTCTGTGAACTAAAGCAAACCCTTCCTTAAGCTGCAATGAGAACAGGAATTAATACAATTAGTAGAAATCAAGCCAAATCAATCTGCCCTCTCTCCTCCAGTACCCTTCTCTCCTTCTGTTATTCCTATCTACTCTTGTAATTGTGAGATTATCGTAGCTCGGTATGGTACTTTTATTTGACATTGGCTGTCTCTAGCAATTTTTCATAGAAAAATCAACGAAATTTCACTTAAGTTTTTAGGTACTTCTTATAGAGCTTAAGATTCAAGATTCATCATTCTTAAGAAACTTCAATTAAGAAAAAGTCATTACTGAATATTGATAAAGTTTCAAATAGTAAGTTATATTTTATCCCCAGATACTATTTAATGCTACCCAGTTCTTGTTTTGTAGATGTGGTTCGCATCCCTGACACAATCACCTTTGTAAGAACTGGGTTGCTCCTATTTTTGCTCACTTAAAAACACATAACTCATAGACCAGTTAATTGCTTAGGACCTCATGCACAACAGTCACCATGGTGAGCATTTTGTATCAATACTCACAAGAAATCTTCACGATAGTCAATCACACACATTTTATAAATGTGAAAATTTGTCTCAGAGAAAATTGATTATATAGACTGCATACAGCTAAGCCTAGTCTGGGTAGGAATAGTGGTGAGAGAAGAAAAACAAAACAAAATAAAACAGATTACAACAGAAATAATAGACAGGCTCTGATACAAAATTTTATAAAACCCAAGGAATGGAAAATGTGACATACCAAATTATTTAAAAAGTGAAAATCCCAATACCTGGCATTCTATTAGACTAATAGAATGTTGCTACTACGTTTTTTCTTGACACTCTCATACATATGTAGTGCATGCTGATTACTGCCTCTCTGTTCTCCTCTCCCTCTGTCCTTATTAGCTCCCACTTTCCCCTACAGTTCATTTCCACATCCATCCATTTTGTTGTGATTTGTAACCACTGAGTGTAAACAGAGTCATCAGTGTGACCATAAGTTTTGAATTGTCCATTGGAGCCCAGTGGGATCATCACTGGGCACACAACTAAAGATAATTACTGCTTAGTCCTCAGAATCCACCCGTAGCCATATTCTGTGGGGAGGAGTAAGATCATATGGGTTCATGTGCAATCTATGATTATCTACAGGCCCAGGCTTGTGCAGGCAGCTACTGCTGCTGCTATGAGAACAGGATGACATCAGGTATGTCATACATAGAAGATTCCTTTTCACAAATCCTCTCCCTATGTTCCAGCTCTTGCATTCTTTCCACACTTTCCTCTACAATGTTTCCCTATCTGTAGAGAGTGGACTACAGATATCCTATTAAGGATGAGCACTTGATCATCATATATTCTCATAAGTTGAACAAGCTGTTTGTCCCTGCATCTTCCATCATTCATTGTAAAGAGAATGTACTTTGACCAAGTATGAAAGTAAAAGTTATCTCTGGGATTAAACTGGGAATTCAGAAGGAAACATGGCATTATTTTTGTCTTGCTAAATACTGCTACTATTACTACTACTACTATTACTACTACTACTACTACTACTACTACTATTACTACTACTACTACTACTACTACTACTAATAATAATAATAATAATAATAATAATAAAAGTTCTTTTAAGGATCAAGCTTCTTCAACCATGAAGCATTTGTTTTGTTTTGTAGTTGTTGTTTTTGTTTTTACTTGGTTACAATATACAATACCAGGTATGAATTCCCAGACTACACTTGTTGGTGGGTATAAGGAAAAATGTTTATTGCTTTTAGATTGTTATTGGAGATTATGCTGGTTTCATCAAATAATAGGTGTAGGTTCTGCTGCAATATTCATGATTTCATTAATACTGAGTAATTAGCTATGTTTCTGGTAATAAGCAGGGTTTCTTTACTGTTGAACGAGTCTTAAGTTCAGAAAGAGAGCTATTTGTTACTTCCAAGGTATGTGTGTAACTACTGTTCACTTAGAGTAAACAAGGATAACACGAGTAGACATCCCAAAGTGAACTGGGACAAACCAATGAGACCTCAAACCTACTCAATGAACTATAGGCAACTGAGGAATATGAAAGCAGCAGAAATAATTTTCCCCAGGAAGTGCACACCGGTTGGTTATCCAATATCAAGTGGTCATCCTTGAAAACATACATACAAATAACATTATAAAACCGAACATGTTATATTTAGGAATGAATATACATATTTGCATATAACAGCAAATAATGAAAAAATGCCATAAATTGAAAGAGATCAAGGATGACTATAAGGGAAGAGTCAGAACAAAGAAAGCGAGAGCAGAAATATTATATTACAATTTAGAAGAATTTTTAAAAACCTTACACTATGGCTAATCTAGTATATAAACTACTATATAAACTTTATTTGGTGAGTTAATATCTTATTTTTCCTTATGATACCATTAAAATTAAGAAATTGACCCTGACTCCATTTTCCTAGGTAAAGTAGCATGTTCTCTACTGTAGATGAAGACAGAAAGCATGTAAGATAATTGTCAGTGTTGTATAATGAGGAAATGGCAGCTGTGGTAAAAATACAGATCTTTCTTCCCAAAATGCATTGATAATGACATTGCTTGTTGGCTGCTACTAATGACCACACTGTATTCTCATTATAGAACTAAGAAAATTCTTATATTTTATCCTTTTGAAATTCAAAACATGCAAATAAACAGAGAACACCTGATTGCCTTCCAAAGTGTTACCACCAGTCCTACATCAGTAGGAAGATCTTGCTTGATCTTTATTTTTTTATGTTTTTTTCTGAAATCTACCTTTGATGAAAATGCTTTAACAGTTTTGAGATTTGTTTCAGTGGCAAAATAGAGCCAATTAAAATTTATTGTCCTTTTGTCACATCCGTTTATTTTGCAAGGCTATGGTGATAAATGTATGCATATATAAAAACATACCATGACGTCTTTATCGGACTTTGACTTGTTTTGGCTGTAGAAATGTAGTAGACCCTGTTTTCTAAAAAAGTTCAACATACTACCAATCCAAAGACTGAATTTCTTCATCTTTTTTTCTGCTCCTTTTGGCTGATGACCAAAGTAGCACCACATAGCACTCTTTTGTTGAACCATTATCTCTTCATCACATTGGTTGGGAGACCTGGCATCTCGAGAGTCCTGGCATAGGTGGGTGTTGGTTATCAGGAAAGATCAGGTGATATTTTGCCATAGATATACGGTTCTTAATACATGTCAGCTTTATCAGAAGAAATTTTGTGGATGCAACCTTACATATAAAGAATGGCCTTTGACCTAATCTGTTTTAGCCATTGTTTATGCCTAGATAGTTCTCAAGAGAATATCATTTTAAGCTTTCACATCTACTTTTGTGCCTCTTATACAATGCTAAGGATGTAGTTTCTCAAGTCAATTTACTTCAAAACATCCTAAGGAATCCTAGACCAAAACTTGGCAATCCTCTTGCCTTAGCCTCCTAAATACTGGTATTACAATCCATACCACTATCCATGGCTTTTAAGCAGTTCTTATTCTCATAAAATATTAATAATTTGCTGTTACATAAAACCAAGGGGAGACATGAATAGAAAATACATGGAATCTGTATATTTAACATACACTACAGTAACTTGGCTTGGTGGTACATGCACTTGGGAGTCTGGAGCTGGAAAATGATTAAGTTTAAGGCTACTCCTTTCAATATAGTATGACCTTGAATTTTTCCTCCTTCCACCTCAACATGTCCATTGATATTTTATTGTTCTGGTCTTATTTATACAGCCATTTCTAGGACAGAGTACTCCACAATAGACTTTCTGGTATTCTTCTTGGAAAATCTTTCTGACCTCCCTTCTGTGATATTCTTTGAACAATAGATTCAGGGTGAAATGTAGATGTATCCATTGAGGTAGGACTCTCTAAGATATTTTGACTTCTCTAATTTGTTCCATTGAGGTTTGCTGTGATTATTCGGTATTAAAGAGAGGCTTCTTTCATGGTATCTACAAAAATTTGTGGGTGTAAGGAGAAGATCCAGAATGTAGAAAGAAGTTATGTTGTCCTAGCAAAGTGGCAGTAATATATTCTTTTGTAAGATCCATGACTTCACTAACCCTTGGAAACTGACTAGAGATCTAGTTCTAGGTATAATTTTCCTTCTGTTGAGTGGACCTGTAATCCAATTAGACAGCTGTTAGTTGCCACAAACATGAGTGCTCCTTACTGCACCTTTATTGATATCATGCCATGCTGGCAAGAATTGTCGTTCAGAAGTGTTTCAGCTGGATATGATTGTTTAACTGCCTCTGCTCTTGGCAGCTTGCAGATTGTATTTTCTGGTACCCTGAAAGTTAGACTACAGGAAAGTCTAAAATCATTCTTTGTCTTAAGTATGAAATATCTTCAGCAATAGAAGCCCACCCTCACTCAACCCCCGAGAAACAACTAAGGGGAGACATGAATAGTCTTTATTATTGAGGAAGTCACTTGGCATACTCTGACCAACCATTTGGCTTCTCATGCCTGGTACTTGGAATTTTGTCAATCAGTGATTATTGTGGGGGGGCACTGTCAGCCCATGTGTGTGTGCTCACACGTGCATGCTCATTAAATGTATATATGTATGTGTGTGTGTGTGTATTATATATGTATGTAAATATTGTGCATGTATAATACTAGGTAAATATAAAATAGTATGATTCTTCAAGGCTTTATCAAACAACCTTGGTGATATTTGTCCCTTGTCTTTCCTTTTCCTTCTTCAATAGCCTTACTCCTGTACAGTTGAAGCCTCCCTCATTTTTCCATGTTTTTCTCATTTCATATCACCTATACCCTGCTATTCCCCCTAAAAATCCCCTCACCTCCAACCATGGTCTGTTTACACTTTCCTGGTTTTTGTGGTTACTCTATGTTGTTTACTCACATTTGTGAATCTGGAACTAGAAGCCACAGATGAGAGAGAATTGCAGCCTTTGTTTTTCTGGGTGGTAATTATCTCTCTAATACATTCAGCTAGTCATTGGGGAAAATAGAGAAGAATAAATAGTGTGTATGTTCACTGTTCACTGAGGCACACACTCTATTCAAAATTTCCTCTACTCCACCATGTTCTACATTAAATGACCCAGGGGAAACTGTTAATGGATATGGCAGATTAAAGTAAGGAGTTGGAATTTCAAGGCAAATTGTAAAAAAAAAAAAAAAAAAAAAAAAGATCCAGAGACAATACCAGCCACAGTAGTCACTGAAGAAAGCGAATGTGATAGACCCTGAGATCTTCAGTACACATGTCTGGATGATGAGGTCAAAGTAATTTTAATTTTGATACAGAAAGAAATCTTAAATGTATTGACTTGACTTTAATTGAAAGCACATATAACTTGAAGGCAGATATATTTGCATTTGACGATAGCTTTGCCAATTATAAGAACTTGTGTAAGCATTGGTTTTAAATGTGATAGTATAGAGCCCTGTGCTGAGGAAATACTGAGATGTAAGAAAATTAGTCATTGTTTGACTGTTGCCTAATGGTGCACCTTCATAATCTAGGAAAACCACTGATAACATGTTCTCAGTAATAAAGTTCTCAGAAGAGAGATTTGGGTAAATGTACCACAGTGAAAAGCATACGTCTAATTTTATCATATTATCTTCCAACTCCTCTAGACTTTTATATTTGTAATCATGGCACATCTAACTCTTTTGGGAGAGAATGAAGATAATGAAGAGGTCCTCCTTTTCTTTTGCTCTATACTTTTGGGAGTCAGACTGAACAACATTATATTCCAGTTCTCTGCAAACTTTATTCAGACTAGCTTTATTCACTTTAAGTGAATTATCTCCTACGTGAAAAGTGTAAGAATTAAGGATGGGAAAATTGTTCAGTGGGCAAAATGCTTGTTTGACAAATATGAGGACACGTGTGTGTGTGTGTGAGTGTGTGTGTGTGTGTGTGTGTGTGTGTGTGTGTGTGTGAAATGTTGAGTGGTATCTTGTGCCTGTAATCTTAGTACTCCTACAGTGAATGTACAGAATTGTAAGCAATAGCTTAGCTGTATACATGCAGTGGCCCAAAACAAAGAGACTCTGCATTAACCAAAGTAGAAGATTCATATGAACCCCATCTAATTTATAGAAATAACCAGTGGCCTGCATGAACCTATACTTAGAAACAAGAAGGAACATACCATGTAAAGATATTATAACATACATACACTCATATATCATAACCGCAACACAAAAGAAACATTTGATAACAAAATAAATATATCGTGAGCCTCAGAATTTTTTTGTTTAATATAAGCTTGATTATCCACAACAGTAAACTACGTGGATTGAATTTGTGGGAGAAAGAACAATGAAATGGGTTATGGTGTTATATATTTCTCATATTGGTTTCCTTTACAGCTGCTATGAACTATGTTAGCTCTATCAATTACTTGACAGTTTATGATAAACCATAATGTAACTAATATTACTCAAATGACTGACCTATTTGATACATTATCCACTTAATGAATTATTTCTACAGTGAGAAGTCTGAACTTACCATTTGGGTTGTAGTTAATCCAACTCTTCGAATTATACCTGAAACAACTCATTCTGGTTTTGCTCTATGACCAGGGCCCAGTTATGCTCTCAGTAGGGAACTTTAGAAATCAATTACTAGTACCTGCTTCAATCTTTTGGAAAAGCAGGGGAGAGTTGAGAATGGGAAACTTTATCATATCATCAGTGATCAACCTTCAGTTCAGCCAATGGGCTATGTTGTTACCCAAAGTAAATGATTTATCACATATACATATTTTAATCTGTAATTCTGCATCAACATTTGCCTTCTGCAAAAACCTAGACATTTTGGTGTCTACACATGTTTCTACATCTCCAGATTCTTCTTCCCTTTGGTCATTCTTAAGCCGTTATAGAGCTACATAGTTTTTTTATATTGAGTTCAGGGCAGAGTTGTCCCAAAGTTAAAGCCTTCAGCTAGACCTCTTTGTTACAGAGTTGTTGCCAGCTATATTCTCTTTTAAAATGGATTCAAATTGATGCTTCTCAAGGCAAAGATGTGGTGGGTGTAACAAGATGGCTCAGTGCAATTGCTGCTGTTGCAAAGGGCACAGGATCAGTTCCCCAAACCACATTAGATAGCTCACAACTAACTGCCTATAACTCCAGAACCAGGGAATCCAATATCTTTTTTTTCTACCTTGCAGGCATTTGCAGGCACATGGTACACATATACACAAGTTGGCACATACTCATGTACATAAAAGTAAATAAATAAATAAAGATTATACTCCTTTACTTTTTGCCATGTCTAATGGCAAATAGGTTTTGCCATGTCTAATAGGATTCACTGTGATCGATTTCATCATATTTGTTGATTCCCTTGGCTTGCCTGACAATTCAAATATTGTTTTTATCTTGGGCTTTAGAGTATACAAGATCTTTCTTTCCCATGGTCTTATTTGATACTCAGGCCAGGCATTTTTATTTTTAAAACGAGAGAACTAACTTAATTGCGCAATGTTTGTTATTTCAGATAATATAGCTGGGAACCAGGGGCAAAAGGAATTGATTCTTGGTCCTCCTAGGTCCCAGCCCATTGATCTGCCTACTAAGAAACACTGGATCAACAATTAGGCAGTGCAGGGCGGCTACCATATGTGATATTGGTCTAAACGTGAACAGTCTCTCTGGAAGACAGTCATGATTTATGCTGCATAAGTATTCTGTAATGTTTCTTTCATTTCCTCAGGTACTCATATGCTCTCCAGAGGAAGGCAAGCTAGGGCAAGTTAAAAAAAATCAGCCATAAAGTTTGAATGATTGCTTCTGAAGCTGGTCTGACTGCTTTAAAATACTCATTTGGGAATACAAGATAGCACTTACATAGGTTTTATTCATTAGTGCCTTAATATAGATGAACATTTTTGCTGAAAATATTTGGGCGTTTGGAATACTTTCTGATTAAACACACTAGTTAAATCACATCACATTGTGCATATTAGAGAATTCTGCTGAAATAGTGGTAGAATACTCACTTGATATAATGGAAGGGAAAGAACTATCTCTCATCTTGGTAAGATATGGTCAGAGTCTGATCCCAAGCAAATTATTTAACTACTCTGAATCCCCCCCACCTTTGAGGTAGAAGTTGGAAATGCCACTTTGTATGATTGTTAAAAGACTGAAAAGAAGATCCATCTCTAAGCAAAAACACTTCACAAATACCCCTTCTCTCCTTTGCCCCACCCCAGGCTGTATCCCAAGCCACTGTTAAAAGTCAGTGTTAAGTCTTGCTCCTTGCTGAGGTGCACAGCTCCTGTAAGGACTGATTAGTTTTATTCTTCCAAGGCTCTGTGTTCTGCCCCACCCTCCCAGTTCTGGGGGCTTCCAAAGTGGACAGGTACATGATGTTCTGTGGTACATCAGAGGTTGATAATCTCCTGGCCAGCTGTCTCAGTTGCATTTGCACACATTTCATCTGAAGGCACACTCCAGCTCTTGGTGCCCATGTATGTGTCACCAATTCTTGTTCCCAAATTCATTTCAAGTTTGAAAAGACTAAGATCAGACTTGCCCTGAAGGAGATTTCCCAAGTTGGTTTTGCCCCCACACTATTTGATTAACAGAATGTGCTTTAAATTCATTGGACTTTCTCTATATTAACATCAAAGTGATTAGAAGGGTCGTCTGATGTCAAGGAATCCCAAAGCACCTTGCAAGGCAATGTGACTAGTGCTGAGGCCACAGAGGCCAGTATAGCAGCCGCAACCCAGCACTTCTCAATTAGTCATGCTCAGCCTGAGATAATCAAACCTGTTTTTATTGGAAGAGCAGAAGTGGGAGGGAATGTCAGTTGGCATTTTCCCCACATACCCTTTCTGAAAGCGTCCTTGGCTCTTCCAATTTCACCTAAATAACCAGCTCAGGAAAATTTTCCACTACCAGAAAGCAAAATGTGGTGGTGCCAAGCCGATGACAGGGTGATGTCCCTGGACATTGAGTAAACTAGAGTGACCTCAAGATTGGCTTTTATTCTCCACCTCCTTTTGTACCTTAGGTTCTTTCTCCAGTTTGCTTCTTTCCTCTTCCCGGTCTCCAATGTGTTGTCAGATACAGGTCGGCAAAGGCATGAAGTGTGTAATTGTAGGATGATACTTATATTTTCTACATTTGTCTTCTCTAGTCATCACACCATTAATTTTATATTAAAGAGAAATTTGGAAATGAAAATACAATAGCAACTGGGCTTCTTTCCCACTAATAACACTCAATATGCTTGTAGCTTCATCTTCAAACTTGTCTTTCTGGTTTTGCTTAGAATCATAAAGTCAAGGGCCATCTCTGTATTGCTCACTTTGCTTTGTCAGGCCATATACCAAGTCCAACAAAATGTTTGCTGACTATAAATTAAGATCCAATTAAGAACTCCACTGCTAATATCTTATCTTCCACCTTGCTTGTAAGAAGCTGACCCACTCTAACTACTTTCTCTTTATTTCCATATTTTCCAGAGCAAACTTTAGCCCAAGGGCCTTGTGAAGACTGTGTATGTTCAAATGGACCCAACCACTCTTTTCCATGTGTTCTAACTGGTAGAAAATTTAAGACTGGACTTGCATTGACCATTGTTCTGCCAGTGCAGTTCTTTTTTTATGGTATTGACTATTGTGTCCCACAAATGTCTTTTATGATAACATTTTGTTATTGAACCTTTGAAAGATACTTTGAGGACACACTCAACCTATGTAGACCTGAATAGAGTAAGCATTCTTTATCCACCTCCCAGAAATACCTTCCTATTTCTACAAAAAAAGAAAATTAAAGGAATATTCTCAAGAACAAGTCAAAAAATTAGACATGGCAGGTGTGCTTTTGGATAAGCAGGTGGGCGGCATAGAGCCAGGCAGGTTCATCTTAATTTCCTAGTTTATTTACATAGCTGAGGGCGGTGCTGAGACTGGGAGATAGGAAACTGTACCTTCATGCATGCTTAGTAGTTCTTAATGAATATTTGATATTTAAGTAAGGAAGCTTATCTCACTCAAAGGAGCCTTTTTCTTGACTCTGAAATTGACTTGTTATTTCTATTAGCTATAGAGTGAAAAGATATATTTCTTTTCTCTTTTATTTCTTTCATCCTTCTAGATATTAAATGATCTAAGAGAATGCTATCATTCCAATCTTGACTGGTTAAAGAGCTGGGAATTTGGTTTAGGCCATAAATTTGTAAAAATGGGACTAGAGAGATGACTCAGCAGTTAAGAACACTCCGTGCTTTTGCAAAGGACCTAGGTTCAGTTTCCAGGAAGCTCACAACTGCCCTAAGCTCCAACTCCAGTGGTTCTGTCACCCCCTTCTGGCCTCTACCAGCATTGTAATGTGTATGGTATTACTTACACTGTGGCACACAACTATACACATCCAATTATTTATTTAATTTATTAATCTTCATAAACTGTGAGAACTCGTGAACTAAATTAAGTTGGCGGTGTAAAAATGTCTTTAGTTTTTACAGTGAAGATGAAGAAGATCTTAGTGTTAAAGCCTTGAGTTTGCACATGTTTCACTTATGGTAATAGCAATTGCTTGAGCTTTCTTATCTTAAGATTTGAAGTCAAGGACTGGCTGCACTATTTAACGATCTTAAAACATGTGGTTTTACCACTTTAAACTTCAGTTTTCCTCATCTATAAACTGGAAATAATGATAATTGTTACCTCACAGAGTTTGGTAGAAGTACTTATTGGTAGAGGTACTTATCTCATTAGAGAGAGAATTAGAATTAGAGGTAAGTGATGTGGGAGCATTTTGCAACTGGTAAAATATGAACTTAAGGCTATTTTCCTTTTCCTTTCAGTATGCTGTCATTGCTTGTATTTCTGCTTTTTGTATAACATGTTGGATGTGACTCTGGACAGAGAGATGGACAGAATGATTGCTTAAGGTCTCTACAGTTTAAGAGTTTGTAAACTATGCTTTCCTCCCAGACTAACCCACGTAAGAAAGCCATCTTGTAAGACAGAGCAGAAATCTGGAAATCATCAATTTTGATAATGTCTCTTAAAGTGTAATGTGAGACCTTGCTCCTCCATTAAGTGCCGGTGTCTGCCTATTGTTCAAATAAATAGTAAAATGCAAATGACAGGGAGTTGGCTGAGTTCTGGATCCTAGTTTTACTTAGGGAAACAATAAGCCTGCAATGCTCACCGGGACCTTTGATTTTCTGTTTCTGTAGCTTCACACTTATCTGGGATTTTCCTTCTGCTCTGGCACTTACGTTGGGATTTCTTCCAGGTATTAGACCAAACTTTAAAGCAACTCAGTGCATGTGCGTGAGTTGTCCACCTAAAACTAATTATCATAGGAAAGAAAAATGGCATAGCCATGGAGGAGAAATATGAATGCTACCAAACACTGAATTTGGTGGCCAGAGATCTAGCCTAGAGGAAAGAATACCTTGTCAGTTTACTATAGAAAATCTTAGTAGGTACAGAATGAATATGGGGTAAAATGCTCCCATTGACTGGATGGAAGAGAAAAATGATGTTGTCATAACGTAAATCCTTAGTGCAACTGAGAGGAAAATATGGAGGTGAAAGAAAATGTATAGAAAAAATATTTTTTAAAAAATGAACAGGATAGTGCATACTAATCCATTTAAAATCCAAGATTTTGGACTTCTGCATATATTTCTGATGAATTTGTTTACATTTGCTTTTAAGTTTTTTTTTTTTATTTTTAGAATGTCATACAAAACTACTGGCTTAACATCATTTCAACCATACCTCTTTCTCCTCCAAATCTTTCTGTGTCTCCCCTCACACTGCCTCCCAAATTCATGACTCATTTTCTTTAAATATTGTTGCATACAACTTAGTTTCCTTATCCCACTTCCAAAGGAAATAAAAGCTTTATTAAAAGTTAGGTTTGGCTAAGTAGGTTTTTCTCTTTGTGAATACTGTACCCCTTCTTCCCACCATAGTGCGGTTGAATAGGACTCACTAAGAAGACAGGCTCCAAAATCATACAGTTTCGTTAAGTGAAAGTAAGCAAGCCAAAACAGGTTTTAGAATTAAACAAAATCTCTCCAATTGGCGTAGAAGATTTCCTAGGGAAGAGCCATAAGTTGAATATGCTGGGTTTGAAAAGCTGTAATATAACAATGCCATTACTCAGTTTCCCTCTGAGTTCATATTGACTCCTCCTTTATGCCTAATGCTTACATAATATGTGAAATAATTTCTTTCCTTCAACAGCAAAACATATTTTCATGCAAATGACTAAGGAATAAAAGACTCTTTTATAAACACTACATAGAAAAAAAAACTGTTAGTTTGAATGGTTTCTTCATGAATGGGACGATTCTTTTTACAATGATAGAGGATGTACAAGGAGGTATAGCCAAGATAGTAACTAAATGCTGAAATTAAAATACTCTATATCCAATTATGAAAGTAAAATGATAAATTCAAGAGCAAGATCTTGCTTACAAGAACCCTGATGGTCATCTTATTCTTATAAATGATGGTCATGATCTTGTTAATAAAAAACATGTGGCTGGAAAAGGCACTGAAATAAGTCACTTTATTGCTAATGTGGAAATTTGAAGACCTATGTGTAATGCTTCAGGGGGAGATGGCAGAATCTAGGGATAACCAATAGATAAGGGCATAAGCTCCAGAGATAGTTTTCCTGTTAAGTAAATGTAAAGACAACGCAGATATATACAAAGAACAGCCATGTTTTCATATATTGAAAGAAGTTTGGATGAAATCCTTTTTAATAAGGAAAGTCTTTTCACTGATCTTAAGTATGATTTGATATGTAGACATATCACTGACAATCCAGGAGCACTTCTCCTATACACTGAAAACTCAGTTCTACAAGTTCTAGAGCAATTTGACATTCCCTTCAAACAACTGTCACACTTGAGAGCTTAGAAAAGGAAGCTACTGTAGTTCACATCACGTTGCTTCTTGATTTCTGAACTTGTTTTTAACAATATACTTAGGGAAAATATGTTTATTTACTGTCCTAGGTGTTACAGCAAGACTGAAGATTAAATTATACCAGTATCACTTACTTACAATTAGTTTCATCTCCAGTATCAATAACTTATAAATATTGTTTGGTACTATTTCTTATCACAATAGAACCTTGAAAGAATCCTAAAGAGAATGGTGAAATTAGCTACCTCTATAAGTCTTTAATGAGTCACTGAAACATTGCTTGTCCCTGACTTGTGTGATCTCTTCTTTGGATAACGTAACAGAATGGATACATTGTAGAAGTACAAAACTAAAGGCCAAAGAAGCCAGATTCTTGTGACTTCTTTTTTTTTTTAAATGTAAAATAATGCCAATGAAAAAGAGCCTTTAACTAACAGCAAGGAATGCAAACTCTTCTGCTGCTTCAACAATGCTCTTCTGACCATATTAACTTGAGTGGATTGTCACACCACAGATACATCAGAGCTACAATGTTTACTTCTTACCTGATTTTAGAAAAGGTCAATGGTCATAATCTAGCCTCCTGTGTGATTCCTTTTTATAACCTTTACCTGTCCACTGAAGCACGAATGATCTTTTCTTCTCTAGACTTTTCCCTCAACTTAAATTCCTGTTCTTCTTAGCCTCTTTTAAAAACAGAAACTAAATTCAGTATACAAAATATTCTGATTATAGTTTCTCCTTTCCCAACTCCTTAAAGATCCTCCCCATCTACCCACTCAAAACCACATCGTTCAAAAAATTTTTCTTAATAATCTATTTTAAAATCCACACTATTTTATCAGACAAATAATAGAACTGTGAAATCTTTCATAAAACATTGAAAAACCCTCAGTTTTCTTCTTAGTTAATAATGTTTCTTCTTCAAAAATGTTGACAATACCATTGCCACTGATAGATACATGCATGGTTTTCATTTTTAGAAAACACATACAAAATTTAAAGCAATAGATAATTAAATTTTTAGAGTAATTTTCCAAAAATATCCCAGACCTTTAATCAGAGACAGCTAATAATAATTTGATGATTTTAGATCTTTCTCATACTTTGGGAGGATAATCATTTTCAGTGTAATGGAGAAGCTATAGATAGTGTGCTATATTTATGTGATAAAGCAAAACCTTTCTCCTATAAATCAAGTCTTTCTGATATTTTTATCTTAGAACGGATTAAATATTGCCTTTTAAATAAAATATTTTTATTAATTTTTGAGAACTTAATATAGTGAAATTTGATCATATTCACCCTTGCCTATCCACCGCCACCTCCCTACCCACCACATTCTCTCTCTCTCTCTCTCTCTCTCTCTCTCTCTCTCCCCCTCCCTCCCTCCCTCCCTCTCTCTCTCTCTCTCTCTCTCTCTCTCTCTCTCTCTCTCTCCCCCACCCCCACCCAAATGGACTGGATTGCAGTTCGTATTATCTAAGTACTGTTCTTGGGGATGAGGCCTGCCCTAGAGTTTAATATGTCAAGTCTCTTAGTCAGCTTTCTATTTCTGTGATAAAAAGCAGGAATAAAAGCAGCTTGGGGAAGAAATTGTGTATTACAGCTTATGCCATCGAGACAGGTTAGAGTGGGAACTGAAAGCATTAACCTGTAAGCAGGAATGGAAACAGAGATCATGGGGAAATGCTGCTTCCTTACTTGCTCCTCCTAGCTTGTTTTCTTATACACTCTCAGTTTGCTATATTACACACTTCTGGACTCTCTTACCAAGTGCAGCACTGCCCAGAGTGGGCTGGACTGGGACCTCCAATAGCAATTATTAATTATGAACATTCTCCCACAGTCTTTCTTATAAGGCAATGTTAGGGAGGCATTTTCTGAACTGAGGTCACCTTATCCCACATAACTCTTATGTCAAGTTTACAAAAAAAAAAACAATAACAAACAAAAAACAAAAACGAAAAACCTAACTAGGACAACAGAGATCACTCCATTGGAGAAAACTTTCCCTTTGCCAGCAGCAATGAAATGGCAATAGCTCTTATCTGGGGTGGGACTTCATGCTCACTTCCCCTCCATCAGGTTAAGAATTTGTATGGCTTGAGACTGTACAAATCTTGTGTATCTTGTCATAACTGTTCTGAGTTTATATGTACACTTGCCCTGTTGTGTCCAGAAAACAGAGTCTCCATGACATCATTCAATATCCCTAACCCTTACAATTCCTCTATTTCATCTTCTGAATAGACCTCTGGCCCTTCAGGGAAGAGAGATGATATAGACATCCTGTTTAGGCCAGAACATTGTGTAGTCTCTGAATGTTGTGCAGTTGTAGGTCTCAGTGCTACTTCCAATCTTCGATAATAACAGTCTCTGATGAGGGTTGAGTGGTGCATGGGTCTATGTATATTGTAATATGCCACTGGGAGTTGTTTTATTGCTATGTGCTCTTAGCAGGGTGGTATTAGTTGAAATTTTCCCAGGCAAATCATCTATCTAGCCAAGATTCTTAGCCTCATTAACATCATTGGGCATAGGTTTTATCTCATGAAGCAGGTCTTTAACCAGTCAACATATAATCATGGGTAATCATACAATAGTCATCCCAGTACCGTGTCAGTTGACATATCTTCTAGGTAGGTTATTTTTTTAAATGTTTTTACTAGGCAAGCACCTGTACCTTAATATTAAAAGCCAAGTTAAAAGACTTATAGTGGTGGTTATCTTTATTAATGATAGCCACAAATGCTTGATAACAGTTTAAAAAATAGAGGCCATAAATTTGAAAAAGAGCAAGTGGAGGAGCTGGAAGGAGAAAAGGGAATGGGGAAATTCTGTAATGATATTTTAATTTGAAAAAAATATTTTTAAGAACTGCCAAAATAATAACATAAAATTCCATACTAGCATAATAGATGGAAAGTATTGCACATGAGACCAAGTCAGTGTTCAGCCTCCTCTTCCTACCTATTGTAAATTAAGAAATTAAAATCTCATGCTTTATCATTTCTTACATATTTTTTCATGTATAGCATGCAATGGATTCTACATAACTATTACTATTATAAAGTGTCAGTAATGGTGTCTTTGATATAGACTATGGAATGTATTAAATTAAAGTGGTCTTCAACAGTGCATGATTTTACCACTATACCATCCTGAAACAAGTTCTTTAAAGTTTTAGCTCCAATAAGTAATATGTACTCTACTGGAAGTATTATTAATGGGTAATGTCAGCAATTAAAGGTTTAAAAAATTGTATTTGTAAAACTTGGCCAACAAAGTAAGCTCTGAAATAAACCGTGACCTTCTGTGACCTGTTTTATAAAACATCCTTTTAAAAATGTTTTATAAGACTATGTTATCGGTAAAACACTATGCCATTGAGTACATATGTCTAGTTTTATAAAGCTATCTTTATCTTTACTGTTAGGTAAAAGTTGTTTTAAACTATCATTTTCTCTTCATTATATTGTTGCACACATCCCATGAAAATAAAAAAAAATGTCACTAGGTGTCTTTATTTTTCACTTTTGCTTTTGTTTGTGTTTCCTATTGTTGTCCTTGTTTGTTTGTTTTGTACTCCCACAGGCCATGAAAGCTTTTAATTGGTAATTGAAATAATGGCCATGATTGTTCTATCTATTTACATAGATTCCAGCAGATAATGCCTTTTTATGCTAATTAATTAAATTTTAGCATTTCACATTGTTCTATTCCTAGGGATCTGGAGAAACTTTACTCTTTTCCTTGTTTTTCTATGGGTACTATGAGTCATGGGACATTGGTTGGGTTGTATCTATTTTCAATAAAAAAGGATAAATCTTTTTTAATATTTTAAAACCACTGAGTCCAGTTAGTGCTGCCACTATAGCTGTAGGGAAGATGAGACATGAAGAGGCTCGTAGAAGAAACTGAAAGGGCAGTGTGAAGGGTAGATATGATTCGTGTGTGTGTGTGTGTGTGTGTGTGTGTGTGTGTTTATTTTTCACAAAATGAAGAAAAGACACGTTTGGAATCAAAATATTTTAAAGAAGGAGACTAAAACAAGCTATGTAACCACTAAAATAGTGTAGTTTAGTGGTTATTGTTTGCTCATACTCCTGGCATATCCATTTGTCTGGAGTTGTCTTTGTCAAGGAAGCCTGATGCTATTGGCTTCCAGTGAGTAAAGACCAAACATTCTACTAAACTTCCTAAAATTCACAAGTATCTTAGTCAGCCTTAATTGCTAGCTTGTCTAGAAATCTTTGAGAGGAATTGAAATCTCAATTAAGGAATTCCCTAAATCAGGCTTACCCTTGAACATGTCTCTGAGAGTCTTGATTATTAATTAATTCCTGAAGCACCCAACTTACTGTCGGTGGCAGCATATAAAACAGAGTCCTGAGCTATGGGGGAAAAAGCTAGCTAGACTTTAGCCAGTGAGCAGAACCAGAGGGCAAGCCAAAAAGCAGAATTTCTCTACAATTTCTGCTTTGATTCCTGCTTATGTTCCTGTGCTGACTCCCCACAATGATGGACAATAACATATAATATGAGGAAAATCCTCTCCTCCCACAAGCTGCTTTTGGTTGTGGTGCTTGTCACAGCAACAAGAGAGAAACCAGAACAAGATGGGCCCAACAACAAAGACAAAACTAACCCTTTATTCCCTTACAGTGGATCTTAGCAATTCACACACAGCAGTCTAGGAAATGCAGAACCACTCTTGGCTCTATCAATGTCGGGCAAATCAGATAGCATGCCTATATGGTCTCCTTTCTTACAAAATTTGGCAGTCTTAAAGTATATCTAAGCATGAAAATTGCACAAAAGGACAAAATACCATAATCATCTCTTTTCTCCCAGGCTCAAGGACTTTTTTGTGACCCTACTTCATTTGTTTGTCCTTGAGACATTGCATTTTACTTTTTGTTACAGTCATTTGTTGTTGTTTACCTTAATAATAGACAAGAAATAACATTCAAAAATCCATATTGTAGAACAATTGGTATTTATACTTCTATGCTAAATTACTTTGAATATCCTAGTTTTGAAATAGCTTTTAAAATATACTTTTACTTTTCTTGGCTATTAAACCAGGACTACTTCTTAAGTATACTATATACTTTGAGGAGTCTACCTTCTTCCTTGGGTTCAGGGTATGTGTAGAAACTTCTCCTAATCCATAAAAAGCTACTCAGATAATTAGATTATCATTCTACATGATCCCGCCACACTAGTTTCAGCACATGGAGATAAGTAAATTATTGTAATTATAAGCCATTTCTCTAGAGAAACTGTTTGGGTCATAGCCACTGGACATTGGCTTGAAGAACCCTAGGGAACGGTTTCTCAGGTAGGCCAGGACTCAAAGTAATCCCTGATTTGCACTGGAAAGTGAAAATCCCTTTATAAGAAGCAGTTCTAACTTTGCCTGTCTCTCCAGGCCAAACACTAAAAGTATACAGATGAGATGGCACCCATTCTACAAGAATAGAGAAAGCAAAGTAGCTCGCTCTGATTGCATAACTATGAAGAGGTTTACTCAGTGTGGCAACTTGTTCAGAAAGTAGTTTTGTTGAAATGTAGGAAGAGCCTCTGTTAATTGTCTTGAACAGGAATCAACTTTTTGGGTTTTTGTTTTTATTTCTATTTTTTTTATTTATTTATTTTTGAGTGGCAAGTCTAGTAAATGTTTCAGGCCCTGTAAGACGTATTTCCTTTGTCGAAACTAATCTACTGTTTCCCAAAGCAGCTGTGTACAACACTGAAGTGAATGACTGTGGCGTTTCCCAATTCAAACTCACAAAAAGACTTGCTATAGTCTATAGGCTTGAGTCTGAAACATCCCCCAATGTCCCATGACTCAACCTGCCACACACCTCCCTCCACACACTCTTTACTACTTGAGGTGTTCAGTTCAAAACTCTGTGTGTGTGTGTGTGTGTGTGTGTGTGTGTGTGTGTGTGTGTGTGTGTGTATTACAGAGCCTAAAATGTTTACTGGAGAGGCTATAGAGGTGGCTCAGTGGTTGAGAGCACTGACTGCTCTTCCAGAAGTCCTGAGTTCAATTCCCAGCAACCACATTGTAGCTCACAACCATCTGTAATGGGATCTGGTGCCCTCTTCTGGTGCGTTTGGCTGAAGAAAACAACAGTGTACTCACATAAAATAAATATTTTTTTAAAAAAGAAATGTTTGCTAGACTTGCCACTCAAAAAAGATTGTTGATTTGTTGATTCTTGTTCAAGACAATTAACAGAGGCTCTTCATATATATATATATATATATATATATATATATATATATATATATATATATATATACCTTGGGACCCTTAAATCCTTAGGTCATCCAAAATTAACTTTCAATTTTTTTTCACCACAGCCCAGCCTCTGTTATTATTTACTCCCTTCTAGCCAAACATTTGGCTTCCTTGACAAGTAGAAATGTAGATTTTACTAGAGTTGCATGTCGAGAACAGTTTTCTCCTACTGGCCTGTGGAATGGCTCTAGTAACTGTTTTCCTGGGCCTAGATGCCTCATCCTTTTTATAGAGACCTTTGCATGTCATGGCCTAGAAACTGTAAATGTCCTTTGGAGTTAATCTAGATTATTTCCAGACGGCCAGCTATAAAAGTAAAACTAGAATTGAACAACTACCACTCTCTAATTGGATATGGATTGCTTTTGGATAAAAATTATTTTAATACATTTAAATAAATTTAGCATAATTTTTGTGTAAAAGCAAGCTGTTTCAGGAATACAACATTTGAATACCATTCTGAGGTCCTTAGTGTCTTTATTAGTAGCTTAACCAGTGTTTCAGAACTTTGACAATTAATTCTCCATTTAAACCTCTGACTATTAACCTTTGAAGTGAGGAAAGGGTAACAATCATGATAACTGCATTGAATTTGGTTAACACCGGAATGAAGAGTACTAAGGAGTTTTATTGCCTAGCATTGTTCCATATGAATATGAATTTTAAAATTGAGATTAAATGGATTGAATACAACACAAAACATGAAAATATCCATTGTCAAAAAAAATTCCTTTTGTTTTTGTAGGATTTGATAGCAATTAGGTTTTTTTTTTTCATTAGAAAAATTTTCTACTAGGAAGATGGAGATGAGTGGAATTTCTAGAGTGCTTAACAAGCTAGCCTAGCCAAATAAGTGTGCTCCAGGTTCAGAGGGAGACGCTATCTCAAAAACTGATTTGGACAGTGAATAAAGAAAACTGTCAACCCCTAGTCTCTATACATACAGGCACATATATCTATATTCATACACACAGATGAATTGCATACATACATCATACATACACACACAAAAGAGAAAAATAAAAATAAATACATGTTTTGGTTTTATTTTGGATTATTTTTTATATTGATGCTTCTAACTTATTTCAAGGCCAATGCTTTATTAATTTTATTAGTTAATAGTAATATTACAAATCATTGGTTTCTCCATGGCATTATACGATATACTTGGATCATATTCTATACCATACTCCCCTCTCTTGTCACCTCCCATAATCTCTCTTCTACTTTCACATTTTCTATTTTAATGCTAGTTTAAACATATAAGAGTAAACTATGGTATCTGTTCATTTTGAACAAATATGTTCACATATTTATATATAATATTTCTTTGCATGAAGAGTTCTGGTTCATAGGGATACAAGTAGACAATGGAGAAGCTAACCATCATCTGTTCAGTATATTAACATAATATACATAAGAGTTTGAAAATTTCATTAATGCCGACACCTCAAACTCAAATCAGTTGTCTATTTTTTTTAAATATTTTTGAGATTACAATTTGTATGTGTCGAAGCCTCTGGGGCTTTCCCTATCCAAATTATTATGTCTATTGCTGATATCTTTGTTCAGCTCATGTTTAGACAGTCATGTTGGCAAGACATTATGGATATAGCTTCTCACATTATTGTTCATTATATATATATAATAACATATATATATATATAACTAAATATATCAAATCATTCTATTCAGTCTGTATAATGTTACTTATATGTAAGTTTTCATGGCTGAGCATTTTGTATATTCTTCTCTGGGAAGACTATTTCTCGTGCTCACAGCATTCCCTATTTACCTATAGTTTTGTGCATGTGTTGGAGCTCCCAGCGTTTTCCCTAACGATGTTATTATGTCCTTGTTCAGCTCATGTTTGGACAGTCACATTGGCAAGATTTTAGGGGTATAGCCACTGACATTATAAAAGAAAATTTCTTTTTTTTTTATTAACTTGAGTATTTCTTATATACATTTCAAGTGTTATTCCCTTTCCCGGTTTCCGGGCAAACATCCCCCTCCCCCCTCCCCTTCCTTATGGGTGTTCCCCTCCCAACCCTCCCCCCATTGCCGCCCTCCCCCCATAGTCTAGTTCACTGGGGGTTCAGTCTTAGCAGGACCCAGGGCTTCCCCTTCCACTGGTGCTCTTACTAGGATATTCATTGCTACCTATAGGGTCAGAGTCCAGGGTCAGTCCATGTATAGAAAATTTCACAGCAAGGTCCACGATTCTCCAGCTTCTTGAATCATTCTGGCCCCTTTTCTACAATGTTCCCTGAGGCCCACTTGCAGGAATATTTTGTATACGTATCTATTAAGACTGAGCTTCACAACTGCATTTTGGTTGTTTGTTGGTTTTTTTAACAGTCTGTTGTGAAAAGAAGTTTCCTTGATGAGGAATGAGGACTACATGTATGCCTGAGAATAAGAATGGATATTAAAAGTCTGGTTAGAGATTGCACTGCTTTAAGTTTAAACACTATAAAGGTACTGCTCATCCTTAGAAATTTGTTCAAATATTATTTTATTAATATAAAAATATTTGGTTCCAACCTTCTTCTTAGGCATTCTTAGCTGCCTTTGTCTCTCCTTTCCTCCTCTCATGTTTTGTTTTACCCTATCTGTCTCCCTCTGTCTTTTTCCTACAAAGGGCAGATATTGATGTGCAAAATGCTTTTGTATGATTTCAAAACAAGTATGATGACATTTTACTTAGCAAGCATTTCTTCAGAGGCCTCATGATGGACTGAGTAGAATTCGACATCAAAGAGCTGAATCTGAAAGCACACTGTTTATTATACAGCCTCCACTTTGAGGGAGCATTTGAGAGAGGCAGTGGAAATAAAGGTAGTTTAACTAGCCAAAAGAAGATCAGAAGTTAACCAAAAATAGGTATTTATTATATTTCCATTTTTATTTATATGTGAGGAGACAGAGGTAGTATTATTCCATTACTGGCTTTTGTCTACTTGTGGTTGTGATAACTGCTTACTCAACTCTATCTTAGGTAGTCGATATGTGTGTGCATTTAGACTGAATAGAGCTATTTACCCCTGCTGAATTGTAAGGATAAACTGGTCTTTTTTTGCTAGTACAATGAGTTTATTTAATTTCAAAGGCCAGTTTGAAGGACTATGTTTAGGCCCTTGGGCATTTATTAAATCATCAACATTCCATTTGAAAGGTTAAGACCTCTATCTGCTTTCCACTTAGTATTATGTATATACTTGAGATAAGGAAGGGAGGAATGTTGCCACTGAACCTACATATTTTTCTATCCTAGACCTAGACCAGTGCCTAACCTCAAAGATAATTGATGACTGAATCAGTATTTACGTTATAGTACAAATAATAAGAGTTCAAAATGTTTCTCTTTGACAAACGAATTCAATTTTAAAGCTAAATTTTACCACAAAGAACTGGACATATATTTCCTTTTAGAGATTTTACAATATTGATTACTATATTCAAAAATAACTTTGCAACTAAATGGGATCTCAGAAGAAATGCTTTCTTTACTTTTAAGTTCACATTTTTACATGCTATGGCCTGGGGAAGTTGATGAATAAATCAAAGAATGTTCATGGGGCATCCTTATGGAGCTTTTAAATCAAGAAAATGAGTATATAGCAATATGGTATTCTGTAGTGAATTGAGAACTACAAGTTTTTCATTGTTTTTGTTGGACATTTGTAAACAGAAATTGCATATTTAAAAGTACATATAACCATATGTTTATACATTTACAAAAATATGATAAAATATGCTTTAGGTTGTTAAAGGCACATCCTCTATGCAAAGAAAATGAAATTGATTTGGGCCGAAACAGAGTTCTCACTTTTTATATTCTGTACTATTTGGTGTTTTAAGATGACAGTAGTAAGGCATTTTATAATTTAAAAAATATTGTTTATAAAGATTCATCCTAAAATATTCTAATTCATATACAGTTAATAGGCAATATGTACTGATATGAAAATATCACTTTAAACATAGTATCATATACAGTGGATATATCCAAAAAATTTTGAAAACCAAAAAAGAAAAGAGCAATATATTATTTTATTATGTGCATGTTCAACTACCAGCTGAAGAAATTTTGGTAATCAGACTATTTTTTAATTATGCTTTCACCTTTTTAAAGTTTAAAATAGATTTTTATAGCTTTTGGTTAGTTCATGGAGCATTTTGTACAACATATTTAGACCACATTCATGCTACTACTAGAGATCCACCTATGTACCCAACTCACTCAAATTTGTGTCCTCTTTTTCAACCATAAAATCTAGATTGTGCTGCTCATATACTCTTGGATGTGTGGCCATTTATGAACGTTTGATCAAATCCTTAAAGCACACTGAATCTGCATCTCCCGGCAGGTTTTAATTACCAACAGCTCCTTAATTAGGGGTGAGATTTTTGTCCCATCCTCCCTTTCTCATGCTGTGAGTTTTGTCTACTTTTTGTTTGTGCAGAACTTGTACATGTTGTTATAACTGTGGTGAGTTAATATTTACAACCGCTTTGTCATTTCTCAAATCCATCATCTCTGTTCTTTGGCTCTTTACAGTCTTTCCACGCTCTCTCCTTTAATGACCCCAGAGACTTTGGAGGAAGGAGCTAATATGCAGTTGGGGCTGAGCATTACACATTCTCTTATTTTCTGTACCTTGACCAGTTGTGGCTTTCTGTATTAATCATCACCCATTACAAGTAGAAGATTCTCTAATGAGAGTTGAAAGATATACTTATCTATGTGTATAATGAATAGTCCATATGAATTGGTTTAATAATATGTCCACTTAGCAAAATAGCATTAGTTTCTTCCCTGTGGCCTATTCCTTGTGTAGCCACAGATTCTTAGCCAGGAAAATGGTGCCAGGTATTATGGAACAGGTCATAAATCCACTCATAAAGTGTTTTATAATTTCCATGATATTTGTGTCACTACTTCACCAATGGGCATGTCTTGCCATGCAAGTCATTATTGTAGCATACAGGATTCAACGCTGAATAAGACAAATGATTGTTTTTCTCCTCTGCAATCATGCATAGCACCTTCTAGCACTATAAAAGCTAGTCAGTCAGTAGGGATGAAGCTTTCAGGTCAGTACAAGCTTGAGTTCTTCATGATATATTATGGCTCATGGGTGTGGCCTGTTCCTCAGTGGGGTCGAACCCTCAAGTTGTGGAACATAGTTAAGAGCATTACCAATAGCTTGTAATGTTTAGGGGTCTAGGAGAACCCACTGGCAAGGACTCCAAAAATGATGATCTGTTTCATCTATTGAAATTTTTGTTAACTGGTGGTATAAAGTGGAGGAACAGTGTCTGAGCATAGGAGAAGTATGCATTTTATTTTATTTATTTTGTATGTGTGTATAGGTGTATTTAAGAAGTTTTTAATAGTAGTAGAATTTCCAAATGACTTTTTAAAAAGGTCTTTAATGTTAATCATTTCTTCCTCTGCCCTGCTCTCCTACTAAGTCTTCTTTAATATTTTTTATGCTTATAGTACAATGCATTTTATGCAGCCTTCCTCTGTCTACCATTTGAGGAAAGATCTTGACATAGTCCTTATAATCAGGTAACTAGATAATGCTATAATTGTCAAGATAGTCTTTCTGTTGGTTGTTGTATCACTTTTAGAATAGTCCGTCGTTTCATCTCCTTAGTTAACAGTGTGAAAAGGGGATTTTGTGGTCTGAAACTGCTTACATTTCCTTTGCTAGGAACAAGTTTGTAGGAATTTTGATGTATTGGAAAATACCAAGGTCAGAACCCCAAGTACTCCCAAAGGTTTCTTCCAGTGGCCAGTATTAGAGAGAACAGACTTGGAATTGCCTCTTAGTTTCTAGAGATGTGTACATGATTATGGGATGACTCACTGTTTTTACTTAGTTGATTCCACTTTCATTGTGGACAGACTTTCTGGAGGGCCAGTTTTACTCGCATGCGTGTATCCATTCCACCCTGAAGCAGTTTTTATGAGAAAGCATTTGTAGAGCAGTTTGCCATTTTGTTTTACAGGCACTCTGCAGGCTATGAAATGGTCATCTGGCCTGTTAATTTGTCTGAGAAAAGCAGTTTTCCCTTTCTTATATCCATGGCTGACACAAAGCCAAGGGGGTAACTGGGGGAAACCATATAATGTCCATCTGTCTATTCCAAAATGGGTGAGGGGTTAGGTTTGACTCTTCATCTAATTGCAATTTACTGATTTGTATTTGTCCCAAAGTGGACATGTCATATTGTGTGATGCTAGAATGATAGCTCATTGGCACTGCTTCATCAAAGCGAATCAGTCCAACAAAATATATGTTGAGTACATTGGATACTAGGCCTTTTGCTGGACAATCTGTTAACAATGATGGAACTAAAGAAGTTTTATAACATAGACAATTATAAGATGATGAATATGTGATGAATTTTGAAGGGCAAAGTGGTCAGAAAAAAATTTTAAAGTAAGTTGGAGGAGATGAACTTGATAGACTCATTGAGTTCAAGGAAATGGAAAAATATTGTTTAATCAGGATGCGGGTGACTAGCAATATTCTCTGAGGTTGCAGAGTCTTGACTATCATCTCGAAGCTCTTACATCAATTTTTGATTAATTGAAAATTTTGTATTATGGGGTAGCATATAGTGTTTTGATATGGTGTATACCTACTGAAGTTTTTAAATCAAGTTCATTAAATATGTATTGTTTCATATTCTTACAATTTTTAGTAATGCAAACATTTAGAAGTGAATATTAGTTATTTTGAAACATACAAAACACTATTGGCCATACTTCCCATGCTGTAGAGTATATCTCAAAATTTATTCTACCTGACTGGAACTTAGTACTCTGGAGATCTTCAACTTACTTCTGTAAATAGATTCAAAAAGAATTTTTTAAATAGTTTACTATTTATTGACTAAAATGTAAATGCTTCATGTAATATTTTCCAATATTATTCTATCTCATTGAGACTTTACAATTTCTCCACAATTTTAAATATGATTTATACAAAGGATTTTAAGCAGAGGCATTATCTCATAGAAATTTCAATTGATAGTGACAACTTGGGGGAGAAAGACACAGAATGGTAATCAAGAGATAGTGAGGGCATTCAGATAGGCAGAGCCTAAGCTAAGAAGCATTTTGGTAGAAAATGAATGCTATGTGTTTGAGATGGTTCTAGATATTACAAATGCCTAAAGCAAGAGGTTAACAAAAGAATCCAAGATTTCCACTGGCTCTTTTTCATATCATCAACATATAGAAACACACAGAGATGGCCTGATGTTTTTGAAATAACTGAAAGCTTGGAATAAGAACAGTAGGTTCAGGACCTTAACCTACTACATAACAGGTAAAACCACAGTGATCCTCTTTCCCTTTTCCCATCTGGGATTCCCTCAGTTATAATAGAGGACTTGAAACTTTCTAGCCATTTCCTTGAGTTATGTGGAATAAGTGAGATAGTACTCTTGAAAGACAATGTGTTACACAAACATTGGTCTCTGAGGCAGCTGTTGTTAATGGACTGAGTATTGTTCCTGCCTCACAGGGTTGTTGTGAACATCAAATAGGATAATGGGTTGAAAGCATTTTTCAAACTTTAAAGTGTGATTCAAATGCTAGGAATTAGTAAAAATAATAAAAGAGAACAATTCATTCTCTAACCAGATGCTCTGGTTCCATTGTGACTCATATGCTCATTCAGAGCTGTCCAGATGAAATGCCACTTAATTTCTGCTGGCTGGAGTTCCAGATACAACTGAATCAAATGGAACCACGAGATTCTGGGCATTAGCTTCTCCTCTGTCAGAGTTTGACTCTAAGATTAACAGAATACCCATTCGTGCATAAGCTCAGGAAGAAGGACGACTAAAGCGAGGACGCTTCAGTTCTTCTTAACAGGGGGAACAAAACTATTCATAAAGTTTGGAGCAGAGGTTGAAGGAAAGGCCATCCAGAGACTACCCCACCTGGGGATCCAGCCCATATATATACAGCCACCAAAGCCAGACAATATTGATGAAGCCAAGAAGTGCATGCTGACAGGAGTCTGATATAGCTGTCTCCTGAGAGGCTCAGCCAGAGCGTGACAAATACAGAGGCGAATGCTAGCAGCAAATCATTGAACTGAGAAAGGGGTCCCCATGGGAGGAATTAGAGAAAGGATTGAGAGAGCCAAAGGGGCTTGCAACCCCATAAAAAACAACAATGCCAACCAACCAGAACTCCCAGGGACTGACTACTACCCAAAGAGTACACATGGACAGACCCATGGCTCCAGTTGCCTATGTAGCAGAGGATGGCCTTGTTGGGCACCAATGGAAGGAGAAGCCCTTGGTCCTGCCAAGGTTGGATCCCCCAGTGTAACAGAATGTCAGAGAATGGAGGCAGGAAGGGGTGGTGGTAGGGTGGGGGAAAGGGGATGACATCTGGAATGGAAATAAATTATCCAATAAAAAAAACAAAAAAATTAGAAAAAAATAATGAAAATTCCCAAGAAAAAATTGTATCACTAGCTAATCATTGTGTCAGATTTGTATTATTTTTATTATTTTGGTCATAAACTTATATCTCCATGTATTCTTTGTTAGCATATTATAATTCTTTCAAATTTAAATTTCTCGTTTTACACATTCTGTTGTAGCTTCCAATTTTTAATGCTATTTTGAATACTAGTGTCAAATTCAAAACAAGTGACTGATTCAACTTAAATTTAGACTAACTACAATTAAGGAAAATTAATTTTCTGTTCCTCAATCATTATATCCACAAGACAAATGCTGTCTTGTGGATATAATGTGTCTTGTGTACCTAATTTAATAGTGCAGAAATAGAACATTTCCACCAATATTTAAGTTACATTGGGAACTTTAATCATAGAGTTAGTATACCATGTAGTGCTGACGGGTTTTTCTTTTCCTGTTAGAGAGCTGTTCTTTTAATTTTGAGATATTATGGATACAGTGACAGTGTATGCTCTGCTCATGGTTATTTGTTTTGGTTAAATTGATTTTAAGGATCAGTTTCAGAAGTGATGTTTTTAAGCTGCAAAATATGAACAGATTCTGGAACATGCCCTAGTTCTTTTAAATTTTCATAAACTTGAAAATGGTTTTTAATAACATGTGATTATATTAGTGTCAGTGAAATTTTACTAATACTGGCCATTATAAATTTATTAGCTTTTGTTCTGCATCATTTTCATTAAAATCTTGTTTATGTCTTATTTACTCTATGTGCACTTTGTTTTATTAATGTGGGTTCTTAGCTTGATTTCTTTTTACATCGAAAAAAAGTTTGTTTTTGCCTATTTAGATTTTGATTTACTTGTTTGATTTTGAGATATATATATATATATATATATATATATATATATATATATATATATCAAGATCATTGAAGCCTCTTCACAGAATACATTATTTTTATACCAATGTATTTTTGTCTGTTATTTATTTATTTTTACTTAAATGTTTTTGCACACCAGATAATAAAATCTCAAATAAGTGAGTAT
This sequence comes from Rattus norvegicus, assembly GCF_021556685.1. Classification (NCBI taxonomy): domain Eukaryota; kingdom Metazoa; phylum Chordata; class Mammalia; order Rodentia; family Muridae; genus Rattus; species Rattus norvegicus. The sequence continues at coordinate 71,198,325 of NC_141554.1, forward strand.
CTACATTTTTACTGCTGGTTGCTATTACCTCTTCCTGTGACAAAATACAAATGCTAGATATTATTAAGCTTTTAATCCTTGTAAATATGATAGGTAAGAATAGTTAATTATCACTTTATGTTGCCTCTCTTCAACTATGAATGAAGTGAGTATCATTTCATGTGTTTCTTGGCCAATTTTATTTGTTTCCACGTGAGCAGCCTGTTCACAGCCTGATCCTAGCTGTTGTTGCTGTTTATTTGACTTTTCATCCATTTCTTATATAGTTATGGAGATAATTTTATATAGAGGAACTTGATTCCTTGTCATATGTATTACAAATACATTTAAGTTCATTCGTAGGTTTTCTTATCCATCAGACTTAAATTATAAGGTATGTCATCCTTGTCTTCATTGTTTCAGAGTTTGGAGGTCATACTTCCGAGGCTTTAAAGATAAGTTTGATTTAAATCATGTTTGAGAAGTATTTTCACAAAAATGACTCATTAATAATGGGCATGAGAGTTAAAAGGGACCTTATAGATGACATAATTCAATATTCATTTCCTCATAAACATTTAATTTTTCTTTATAAAGGAAAATAAAGTCAGTCTTAGGGAAGGGTAAAGTCTAAAGGGTACATAGGAAGTCATTGCACAAGGGTTAATTGCAACTCCTTAGCTCCTTTGCTCCCTCTGTTTAAGAAAAAGAAACATTTCTTTTAAAAAATACACATTAGGCAACTCAGAGCAAAAAATGTAACATATTTGAAAATAAAGCATCTTACATTTCAGAGTGATTTCAATCATTAAAAACACAAGGATAGGTATTATTTCAACATAAATCAAATATACATGCTCTAGTTATTTAGTTGAACAAGTATCTAAACGAACATTGCCTCCTCAGCTACTGTAGTTACAAATAATAAAAATGTGGCTTCATTTTAACAGAAATTAAGGAGAGTTTTTAATCTGATGAAAGGAATCTGGTGGGCTGATTTCTGTCTTTCTGTGTCTGGGCAAAATATTGGATGAAAACTAAATCCTTTTAAATTGTTCAGAAACTTTGCCCCCTTATCTACTTTGAATGCAGAACTTCCCATGTCATTATTCTAATGCCCTCTTTGGGATCCTCGGTATAATTAGGGTCAATCTAAGGTCACTATCCCAGTTTATCCTAGTGCAACCTAATCACACAGCTTTATTTACACTTGCTTTTGCGCATACCGTTTTCTGGTATGGGGCAAACTTCTATAAGGACTGGAGATAACTTCGTTCCTCGCATTTCTACTCATGAGACCTTCTTCTCTTACAAGCCCAGAATATTGGGTTCCTGACTTTGTTTGCACCAGTTCATATACAAGCTGAAGAAACCTTCACACTGAAAAAGACAAGTCAAACAGACTAGGATACATCATCAGCCCCAGATGATGCTTGTTGAGCAGGGAAGAGAATCATTATGGAAGGAAGTCACTGACCATGACACCACACTACACTGACAAAGAGATGCTGCTTGTGTGATGGGAAGAAGGCCATTACAACAGAGAGCACCCAAACCTTTCATTTCATTTTGAATGGAGCATGTACTTTCTTGTTACAGGCTTTATTGAAGACCATATTGTTCTTCATACGGGTCATCATAAACTAAGAAGAAATTGATAGTTCTATGATTAGATCTTGGACACAAGTAAAACATCAGAGCAATGAGGTTATCAGAGAAACATAACTAAGAGTCATTATTGGATCACCTTCATTGTGTGTGTAGAAAGTTATACATATATGCTAAACTGTGCTCATTCAAGAGTATTCTTTAAAATATGTAAGGCATTCTCAACTTAAGAATAATCTTTAAAATATGTAAGGTGGACTGAACTTTGAAGCATTAGTCAAGGTACATATGGATCTATAAATAAAATAGAGGTAGTATAAACCTGAAAAATCACAAACTGACTAGGTGTTGCTGGAACAATATAATATCTTGACCCAGGGGTAAACTCTTACAATGCCAGGCTTAACAAAAAAAAAAATCATACTTGTCTGCAGTGTATTAGAAGATTTTACCCTATGTAAATGAAGTAGGAGGAAAATATTGGAGGTATTTATCCTTTGATAAATGTGGGACAAAATTTTTAAATCTCCATACTGTGAAAATAGTATTTAACAGTATTTAAGCACATCCTATAGTAAAAGGTAAAAGTCTAACAAAGTGAGTTTAAAAGCACCTCCAATTGGAAAGAAGTCTAAAAGATAAAAATACTGGGCAATGTGACCAGAATCATCAGAGGTTCCACAATGTTGTGGAAACAGAATTCTTGGGAATTGTTCAGCCAGTTCACTAAGCAAACAAATGCTCAAACAGGAAAGAACAAGTCTCAGAAAAGGACAAGTTTCTATTCCGATTCATTAGAATGTGTAAAGTATCTGTGAGACATGTATAGAGAGGGGAGAATATTCCCCCACACACTAATAATTAAGTATAAAAAATGTCCAGGAAGAAATGCAGATGCTATACTTACTGGTAAAGACTTAAAAGTAATCTCTTTTAAGTACACTCAAAAAATAGAAACCATCTAAAATAAAGAAATCATAAGAGTACAATTTCTTTTTTTATTGAATATTTTTTATTTACATTTCAAATGTTATCCCCCTTCCTGGTTTCCCCTCCAGAAACCCCCTATCCCATCCCTCCTCCCCCTCCCCTGCTCCTATGAGGGTATCCCCCACCCATCCACCCACCCCTTCCGATGTCCCAGCCCTAATATTCCCCTACACTGCAGTGGGGGTGGGGGGAAGTCCAGCCTTGGCAGGACCAAGAACTTCTCCTGCCATTGGCACCCAACAAGGCCATCCTCTGCTACATATGCAGCTGGAGCCATGGGTCTGTCCATGTGTAAAGAGTACAATTTCAATAATTACACAATGGCAATAAGAAGACAGATTCTAAAGAAGAGAATAGAAAACCTGGAGCTGAGATGGATAATAGTTGAAACTAAAAATTTACAGAAAGTGTTTAAAAGTAAATTTCAGTTGGCAGAGAAACTAAACATAATATTTGAATATATAATAAACAAATATATATTTTATAATGTAGAAAAGAAAATGATAAATGGTACAGAAAACTAGAGAGTCTTGAAGACATATGGGACACCTTACTGACATGCCAGCCTGAATGTTCTAACACTATTAGAAAGGAAAGAGAGAACAAAGCCATAAGAAGGTTTGAAGAATGCTGAAAAAATATTGAGAAACTTGCTAAAAGCATTAAGCTTCACAACAAAGCTCATAAGAAAATCCTTCCAGAAGGAGGAGACTGACATTCAGACAAATCAGAGTCCAAGTGGGGAAGACAAATATAAAAAGACCCTTGTCATCAGCCAGAGAAAAATATTAGGGAAAGGACAATAAAATTAAGCTGTCATCTAATTCAATACAATGAGCTGTTGATCCGGATTTTCACATATTTACATTTTCTAGTTAAAACTATTGAAACTAACTTTCAAAAAAGAGTTACATAGCAAGATAAGCAAGAACCTACGTTTATACATCTCATCGAAATTTGGAACCATGAAAATAGCCCTCCTGAAGCTATGGAGCCCGCGTTAGGTTTTATACTTTTACTACCAATTACAGTTTTATGTACTTATTCGCCACAAAAAGAAACCGACGGCTGAGTTAAAACTAGAAAAACAATTGCCTTTAAAGTCTCTTTCATGACTTATTTGTTTATTACCTGGATTTTATCCTTCTCTACCACCTAATATTTATCATTTCTTGTTCTCCTTTCTACATGCTATAATGTAACCACAAGTATGGTTGTTTACATATGCAAATATGTAATGACAACAATAAAAGAGAGAATTTTTCTGGGATTTTATGACCTTGTTTAATATTATATATTGTACGTTCATCCATTTTCCTATAAAATTTGTAATTCTATTCTTCTTTAGAGCTGAATAGTATTCTATTTTATAAATTACAAGTGAAATAAAGACTTACCAGGAAAATGAAAATGGCAGAATTTGGTATTAGTTAACATACTTTGCAATCAAATGAAAATAACTGGCTAAAGACTAAGGATCAAATATTTATAGATTTTTATTTCCTTAATTTTATATTTTCCATATAGTAAAAATCTGTATGGGAGTTTATAAAAATAGTATACTTTTGACAATGAAATACAAAGGAAGGGAGAGAAATTTAACACAATTTGGAGTAATGAAATGCTATCACATAGTGAATAAAATCACAGAAAGTAATGACAAAATGGTATTAATATTACTGAAGATTGACATAAAAATTTATATAATTAATCGTACATTTTTTTCACTTAACTTACTTAAGTGACATAAGCATGTACTCGTTTATTGGTAATTCATATAGACAGATCATAGATATCCGATGTAATTCAGCCTTGGGAGCCAGGGTCTCTCTACTTAGTCCTGGCTCGCCTTGAAATTGCTGAGAAGTGTTAAAGGTGAAGACCACCACACCTGACTTTGATAACTTCTTATTTAAGAAGAGACAGGGGAGCTATGGGGGAGTCATTTTAGCAACTCACTAGTTATTTTACAATTCATATCTGAGGGAGATTCCAGAAACAATGTGTATCCCGAGAGTAATCACTTGGGAAATTATATTTTGAAGAAGTTATTAAAACAGTTAAAATTTGTAACAAGAAAATATACATGTTTCAAATTACGAAATAATAAAAAAGTAACCCAGGAGCAAAATAGTCAAGGGAAGCAAGATGGAAGAAGGAAATGTATCTCTAAGAGTAATACCACTAGGTAACTTGCCTGATACAAATGACGATATTCCAAAGAGATTCCTGGGTCTATCAATCTGAGTATGAGACAGTTGAAACAAATGACTCTCCCCAACCACCAAAAAGGGGGGTATTCCCAACAGAAATCCCATGCTGGTAAAAGGAAAAGGGGTGGAAGCCATAGGGACAACAGTTCTCCTAGAAATAAATTTCAAACAGTTGTAATAGTTTGTCAGGAGTCCAGACAATGATGGTTCAACGGTGTGTGGAACCACATAAAGCATGAAATGTTCTCTAGATTAAGTCATATAATAAGACATATAAAAATACTTTTCAGCTTCAAATAATAATAATCAAGGAAGTAAAAATCCAACCTACAGAGGGAGACAACACGATTTCAAACCATGAATTTTATAAGGGGGTTTTAGGAAAGATATTTAAACACTTACAATCTCATAATTAAAGGACAAATAAACATGATTTAGGTATTTCTCCAAAGCAAACAAACAAATAGAAGTTGCTAAATGTAGCTCAACTTTATGGAAATAAAAGTAATGACGACACTGACTTAGCATGTCATGTTGATTAGAACGGCAATAACGACAGCAGTCACAGTAATAGAGAAAGTGACAAGTACTACCAAAAATGTTGGAAAATCAAAGTTGGTGTGCACTGCTTGCTAGTGGAGATACATACAGGTACCTGTGACTTGGCAAAATATAGTGGGCACTTAAAGCTAGTCATGCAAACACCCTATCACAGTTCACAATCAGGCATTATACATATTAGCTACTTCATGCTTAGATACATATGCAGGAATAGAAATATATAGTCAAATAAAAACCCAAATGCAAATGTGATTAGCAGCATAATTAATATCCTTGAGTAGAAAAAAAACAATATGTTTATAAAATGAACAGATAAACATAGCGAAGTATGTCTGTATAAAGCTTATGCATTCCTGCTATAAATGGCTGAACCTTGAAAGTTCAATATTGAGAGCCAGTCATATTTTGTAGGATTAAATTTACATAAAATGTTCAAACTTGTCCAATCCATAGAGATCAAAAGGTGGATTCAATTCATAGATGCTGCAGAGATAGGAGAATATGGAGAGACTGCTAGGGTTGTATAGGTTTGCCTTTAAGGAAATAGCACTATCCTGGAATTGAATAGCATTGATAGTTGTCCAACTCTGTAAATACACCAAGATCAATCATATTCTATACTTTATATGGATAGGCATTTTGCTACATAAATTATATCTCAATGACTATGCTCTTTAAAACAGAAAAATAATATTTCCCTACTCCCATATTCTTCTCTTATTCTATATTAATTTCATTTGTTTTTTGTTTCCAAATTGCATTTCAATAACCCTGTTGTCTGCCATTACCTTGAGAGACAGTTGTGATCTAAAACCTATTTGGCTATGCAGTGTGTGTGTGTGTGTGTGTGTGTGTGTGTGTGTGTGTGTGTGTGTGTGTGTGTGTATTGCATCCCATACACTGTGCTAAACATATGACATGGAATAGCTTCCTTAATTTAGACAACTGATAAGAAGATACAGTGAGAAACTGTAGTGGTATATGTTACTATGGATACTGCAGGTGGCAGTGGATTAAGAGCTAGTGAATATTGATCCCCCCATCACACACACACACACACACACACACACACACATTGGACTCATTCTCACTCTCCAACTCAGTCCTAAATATCCAGAAAATATTTGAGTACCAGAAACATGTAGTAAATACACAAAGTAGAATATTTATTTTAAATGGATCAGAGAGTCACAAGCACCCCAGCCTTACTTAGACCTCAGTAAGACTCCAGGCAACTCTAGCCCAAATCCCACAAAACGATGTTCTTTACAACTTCCAAATTGTTCAGAAGGTAAGAACTACCATGTTGCTAATTGGTTGTTTGTTGCGTAAGTGCAGTGTACAAAAATAACTTTCCACACCCGAGTGCAGGGGATAACACTTAAAGCCATCTCTGAACCATGTCTTAGAGAAGAACAGTTCACTATCATCTGGCCTGGTTTCACTTCTTTCCACTCTATTTTTTCTCCATGTCAGGGCCCACCTATTTCTTGCTACATCACCTTGTCCTTAGGAGAAAGCAGCTGAGCCTCCTTTTTTGCCAGAAACATGAAAGCCCAGGCTTCGGAAAGTTGTATTCTCTTATCCATTCATTCATTCATTCATCCATTCATTCATTCATCCATCCATCCATCCATTCATTCATAGATTCAAAGAAAAGTTTTCACAAAACACTAATTAGAGGAAAATGAATATGCTAAGGACCAAGGATAGAATGGTGACTAAAATAGTTCTTTGACATTCCCAAGGAACTAGAGAGCCACGTGGACCAGCACTCTGACCCCATATTAAATTCTATGTGTATAAGTTTCCTGCTCATTAGCTCACCATCCATTTTGCCTCACCTTCCTTCAGAAACAGTGTAAACCAAACTGAGGACCTAAAGAGTAAGCTTTCCAGAAACTACTAGAAAATAAACAGAATGAACATGGCCAGTTTAGTCAGAAGTTCTAGTTTCTTAGGCCCAAGCCCAACTCTGTTGTTTATTGGTTAGCTAAGTCACTTAATTTCTCTGCCTATTTTTTCCTCATCTGGAAATGGAATGAAAATATTTGTCAGAAGAATGTTGGAGTTAGCAGCATCTGAAATTATTTGTTTCAACATTCCGTACTTGTTTTACGTACTACATATGCAACATAGAAACCTTATAATAGTAGGGAATCGTATCTGTCTTTTTTGCCACTGTACCCTCAGCTCAATAGTACCTGGCTTATTTATGTACCAAATAAAATTTCACTAATGGAATGGATTGGTATAAATGCTCAAATACTTTTAAATTTATGAAATGCTATAAGTTATTGTTGCCAATTCAAGTTTCTTTTTTTCTTTTCTTTTCTTTTTTTTTTATTATTAACTTGAGTATTTCTTATATACATTTCGAGTGTTATTCCCTCTCCCAGTTTCCGGGCAAACATCCCCCTCCCCCCTCCCCTTTCTTATCGGTGTTCCCCTCCCCACCCTCCCCACATTGTCCCCCTCCCCACAACAGTCTAGTTCACTGGGGGTTCAGTCTTAGCAGGACCCAGGGCTTCCCCTTCCACTGGTGCTCTTACTAGGATATTCATTGCTACCTATGAGGTCAGAGTCCAATGTCAGTCCATGTATAGTCTTTAGGTAGTGGCTTAGTCCCTGGAAGCTCTGGTTGCTTGGCATTGTTGTACATATGGGGTCTCGAGTCCCTTCAAGCTCTTCCAGTTCTTTCTCTGATTCCTTCAACGGGGGTCCTATTCTCAGTTCAGTGGTTTGCTGCTGGTATTCGCCTCTGTATTTGCTGTATTCTGGCTGTATCTCTCAGGAGCGATCTACATCCGGCTCCTGTCGGTCTGCACTTCTTTGCTTCATCCATCTTGTCTAATTGGATGGCTGTATATGCATGGGCCACATGTGGGGCAGACTCTGAATACTTGGGTAGGTTACGTGATCAGGAGATACTTGCTCTTTGGAAGAATTTTACTGCACAATTGAGGACACAAGCATGCTGTTTCTGAGGTTATAATATCAGAGAGGGCTTCCTGGAGTCATTGCTGGCCTCTTCTGCTGAAACCTACATAATGATGTAATGTTAAGAAAGAGACAGTTGTCCAAGGCAAGGTGGAGAGTTTGTGTTCCAGATAGGCTCAGTGTAAGTAAGAGCAGAGCACTTGAAATGGCAAAGGTTAGATTAGGAACTGCAGCAGCTTTGGACCACTAGCAGACTATATGAAAGAGGTTGCAGAAGGAGTGAACTTCAGAAGTAGAAATAAGCCTTGAATGGCCAATGAGTACTTTGAATTTATATTTTATTTGACAGTGGTTTTCAACTGGGCATTTCATAGAATTACAAACACTCAGATTTGACCTGTAACTCTAGACTGAGAAGACACTAGGTTCAGTAATGATCTTACAAATAAGCTCCTCTTGTGATTCTAATGTGTCAATGAGTTAGAAGCACTTGAGTGAATCATACGTTGTTGAGAGCTGTCAGAGAGGAGACTTATAGAAGTAGATTTTTTGCTAGAATGCCACTGGTGTCCTCTGTGAAGATCAGACAAGAATCAGAAGGACTTGAATAAGGCAGTTACAGTTATTTTGAAGACAAAACTACATGTGTGTGGTGACTATTTAGGCTGTAAAATTAACAGATATTAGTCACTGATCGGCTGATAGGAACAGTGGTGGCAGGTGGGATGCACTGAGGAAGTGTAGTACATTAAGTCCAAAATGACTCAAAGTTTCTGTGTTGAGTCACCCCAGAATCTGTCACACACTATGAGAGACTGTAGCCTAATGGTTGCCTCTGGAGTCAGAAAGGACTTTAGTTCAAAGTGTAGGGCAATCATTTACTGCTTAGGTGTCTTGAGCCGAACCATTTAGGTGCTGTAGCCCCAATATTTACTTCTATAAAATGATAATGATGATATATACCTCACTGAATTGTTCTAAAAATCAAATGAGGTTAAACTTTGAAGTCTTCCAGCTGGGTAGTACAGGCACTTAATAAATGCTAGGTGTTACTACTATACTATTTATTATAATAAATATATCCTGGAATCAAATGGATTTTTAACCATTGACAATAAGCTCTCTTCCCACAATAATAAGTCTATTACTTGGAGGAACAGGATTTCTCCAGTTTCCAGTTAATAGCTGTCCTTGTGTTGGAGTTTAAGAGATCAAAGTAAGTTCTGTTCTGTTGTGGGTCAGAGATACAATAGATCTATTTTTCTAGCTCCTGTGCCTTCTTTGAGCCAACTTGAAGTGTCTAACCTTGGCTTCCTGGTTTCAGATCGAGATTCAAATCTAATCTCATGTTTCACTGTTACCAAATTGGGTTTGTTCGCATTGTTTTCTTTTAAGTTTCAGTGGCACAGAGACACTTGCCTAGAAAAAAAAAATCACATTTCTTATACCAAAGTGTATGTGTTTTCCCAGCCTCAGACAATGTCACGAAGGGTCTTTAAAAGTAGAATGTTTTCCCAGTGTTTTCAACTGGCTGTTACTTTTCAACATTAAGTAGCAGTATCCAGCATAGCAGGCAGTTGACTATACTGTACAGCTCACTATACAGCATGAGATTCTCTAATTTCAAGGGGAAGTTGGAGTAAGGTGGTGAAACAGGTAAAAGTAACCACTTTGGGGTTGGTATGCCAGGTCCTTTCCCATGTAATGTCTGATTTACTTGTTGCAGTAACCTTCTGAGCTTGGAATATTATGCTCCTCATTTTGTAGTTAAAGAAACTGATTATACGACTAGTGATGAGCAACACTGGCTTTCAGCTCAGAACTCTCTGTTCCTTAGAGTCTTTGCTTTTTCTCTCCTTCAGCCCTACTCCAACCTACTCGAATATGTGTTTCATTTGAGCTTCATTTGCCTCATCGGTGAATGCTGGGTCTGTGGACATTTACTGGCATTCAGAGCAAATGTTACAGACTAGACTGAAGAGAGGGATCAAGGACACATGTACCTTTGGATCCTTATATTTTGTGTTTGATTCATACTAAAGAACTCAATAATATTAGAGAAATTTCAGCAAGCTGGTAGTCCCATACTGAGTGGCTGACATCTGCCTTGGTAGCACTTGTCTTGCTTGTTGCTTTTAACATGTCTTTAAGTTTTCTGGGATCTAAATGAGTGGCTGTATTATGTAGGTTATTATATAGGTTCCATGTATCTCTTTCACATAGAAGCTAAATAAGACTGAGTGTCTTACTCTGCAACAGAACCCGAGCCTGGGAATTATAATAGCGGAATTAGAAGGTCAGGCCTGTTAATTCTCATCAGCTCTCTGTCCCTCTTGGGGCACAAATTTTTACAATGAATGTGGAAGGAAGTGAACAAGGCCAATACCAGATATTTCTGGACATTAAAGCATTTGGGTAACTGGGGAAAAACACCAAATCTCACTGAAGTTATATTCTGAAATCAGAATAAAGGCATTGATTAATTTAAGGAAGCTCCTATATGAGTTTAATGTGTGGCTAAGAGTAAGAAACATTGGACCAAAAGATTTTTAGTTACCATCCAATTGTGATAGTTTATAGGACACAGTGATATATAGTAAAATGAAAAGAATATGGGATTTGAAGGAAAGTCTTAGGGGTTTTGATGCTATAATAAAATACCACAACTAAAAGCAACTTGGAGATGAAAAAACAATTATTTAGGAAACATGTCCAGGAAAGAGTCCATCACTGAGGGAAGTCAGGGAAGGAACTAAAGTATGGCAGGAACTTAGATGCAGGAACTGAAGCACAAGCCATGATAAAGCACCGTTGCTGTTTTTTTTCCTAGGGTATCCTCAGCCTGCATTCTTATGTACCCCAGGACCACCTGGCAAGGGGTAGCACCACCCGCGATCATCTGGCCATTCTCGAATCAGTCATTAAGTTAAGAAAATGTCCCATAGTCTTGTCTCCAATTCAATATTACAGAAGCATTTCCATCAGTGGTTTCCTCTTCTCAAATAACTTCAGTCTATGTAAAGTTGATATTAAAGCTAGCCAGCACAAAGACAGTGAAATTGTTCTGCCACATATTGGTTGTGTGATTTTGAAGACATTACCAAATGCTCTGGGACCTCTAGATCCCTCATTTTTGAAACAGACATATCCTATGTACACTATAGTAATAATTGTGAGAATTAATCACTTTTGATGGTGCATAGTACATAGCAAGCCCTTAGCAAATAGTCTTCTTATAGTCTTTTTAATAGCAAATTAAAATCAGAGATGTGAGAAGAATTGCAGTCCAGGAATATTTAACATGTAAGCTGAGATGAGGTGCTTTTTAAAAATATTAATTGATTGCTTGCTTTGTGTTTCCTGTTCATTGGCAATGCATTCCGGAAACAGAATATGGAAAGTGATCTTGCCTCTAACACTTGATGACACTGCAGGAAACAATCTGGTTAGTTCTTCCATGGCTGATTGGCTATGATGGCTTGAAAACCGTTGGGGAAAAATTGGCTCAATGAAGATAGCAGATGTGGTTTGGGAAATGCAAGGATATGACTATAATAAGCATTCATCTGTTCAGCTCCATTTCTAAGAGTAGTAACAGGAGAAAAGGATAGATCTGTCAAGTCCACAAGACATTGATATAAAGTCTTGCTGTCACCATTTTATCTATCTTGGTATGTTTTTCAGTGCTATAAGGTTTAGAAAAATGGATATAAGCACAGAGACTATATCTGAAGCATAGTAGCAGGGAATGTTTATATTCACCTTTGTATACTGTTTAAAGCAGTATATATTGTTCATGGTAAAGGCTTCATTACAGTTTAGGAACATAGATACTGCCATCTGATCTCTAGATTCAACATTAAAATGCCTAACGCCATAAGTAATAAGACTTATAACAAAGGAAGCACACCCCTCAGACCCAACCTGGCTCTTTTCACAGCATTTCTCTTGCAACGGTTTGTACTTTTGTAACCCTAACTGAAATTAGGAAAACCCCCTGAGACTAAGTCCAGTGCATTTACTGTCTCTGCATACCCAGCATTTAGCAGAGTTGTCCTATATAATGTTACTTACTAAATACAAAAAATAATAGATGAATGTATGAATAAAGAATATTATTGGCTCTTTTCTTTCATGATATAGTGTATATATACGAATGAGTTTTATATTATGTACAATACAGTATAATTTGGAAGATGGGACATGAAGGATGATGGAATGAGAGTATTTACATATCCACCCTTTCATAAAAACAAACAAAAAGTAATAAGCAAAAGCTATGAGACTCAACCCTTCCAGAACTCTAGAAATGAAACAAAGATAATATAAAGAACACTTATTCAAAAAGTTATGTTGCTGTGATGGAAACAATTAGACATCAGTAGTAGAGGAAAAGTGGGAAATTCCCAAATAAATAAGAATAAACAACAAACTCTTGAATAAATGTGGGATCAAAGGAGCACCCACAGGTGAGATGAGATAGTCTAAGACAGATGAAACTGAAACTGTGTTGCACCGAAACCTAGATGAAAAATGAAAGTACAGGTTCCTTTAGAAAACAAGCTTGATAATACATATTTGACATTGTAATAGTGCATGCCAGAAAGATGTACTAAAGAGGAAAGGCAGGAGAATCATGTGTTCCTGGCTTGGCCTACTCCTTGGGCTGGCACTGTAGCTCAGCAGTAGAGCATTTGTCTAGCATGTCTGAGGCCCTGGGAGAAGTACTGGATTTTAATTGAAATTTCAAATTTATTTAGTCATTTTACATGAATATGCATTTTGTCTGCAGGTATGACATATATGCATACCTGGTGTCCAAAGAAATCCAAAGTGGACATCAGATCCCCTGGGACTAGAGTTACAGATGCAGGTGCTGGGACCCAAACCTTGGTCCTCTGAGAGAGACCCCGTGCTCTTAATAGCAGACCCATCTCTCTAACCCCATAATTTAGATTTAAAAACATCAAGAACAAAATACTAGCAAATTGAGTCAACTGGTCGGTAAAAAAATATTGCAAATAATGACAAAAGAACTCTATTGATCTGATTACCATATTGAAAATAAAAGATAGGACCATAGGGACTTAATTCGATGGAGGGGTCCTTACTTAGCACGTGAAGGACCCAAGGATTAACTTCCAATATTGACAACAAAACAAACAAAAATAATAAAAGATAACAATACCAGAAGTATGTCTACAGATACAGAAAAAAATTATCTTTAATCGCAGACAATATGAACTTAAAGAGGCTAGTTTTAAGAAACCCACATTGAACTCTTGGAAATAACCAAACAAGTTCAGTCAGGTTGCAGAATTAAAGACGGATGTGTAAAACCAAACTACATTTGTATTTGGAAAAGAATAATTTGGAATTTTTTTTTAAAAACATGATTTCTATCATCCAAATAGCAGAAAATATAAATGAATTTAGTAAAAGAAGTATAAGGCTGACCCACTGAAAAATCACAAAGCATCATAGAAAGTAATTTCAAATAGAAAAAAAACAGAAATAAACAAGAAAACCATTCCAGGTTCATGTATCAAAATATTTAGCATTGTTAAAGGTATCAAGAAGTTTTAAAGAATGAAGGAATGTTATAGCAAAGTAACAACTTAGGAATGAGGAGAAAAAGAATTTTAAAAGCATGGTTAACATAATCAAAACAAAACATATGCAGGTATGTAATATCACAGTGAAACTATTCCCTTGCACAATGTATATTAATGATAATTTTAAAATCTTAGCTGCTTTCTTAGCAGAAGTTGAAAATTGGCCCTGAAGTTCTTATTGAAATATAAGGATCCTAGAATGGACAAAACAATCTTCAGATTAAAAAATAAAGAAAATCCAAAAGTATGACTAAAAACTCTTACCCCAAAGTTTAAAATGAATGTTTAAGAAAAAATTAAGAAAAATGAGATGGAGAAAATTGAGATAAGTGGTTGGCAAGATCTCTGACTCTCTGTCTTTCTGTCGCTCTCTCTTTTCTCTTCTCTCTCCACCCACGTGTTAGCTTCTTAATATTGTTTGAGTTTTTATGTATATGCAGCAACTAATTAAAAGGTAAAAAATGTCAAAGGGAGTATCATATGACATGAGATGGTCACATATAGAAGAACACTATTAAGAATCTGAAAATAAATGTTTACATTTATGGTTAATTGATTTTTAACAGTGTTTGCTCAAACTTTGGTGGTTGAAGGAGTCTAACACTGGTTTGACTAGCTATAAAGCCATGATGAAATTTGGACACATGGCCCTTAGGACTTGGCTGTTTCTCTCTGGAGCTAATAAGGAAACAATATTGGACCTAATAAGGAAAATTCCTGAGACTTTTGCATTTTACTATGGTTCCAAAATCATTGGGGGGCTTGCTAAATTAAGGCAACTTTCAAAGCATATCAGTATATTGGCAACAAGAATATTTGTGGGCAAGAATGGAGAGAAGCAAAGAGAGAAAGGGAAGGAGGGAGGGAGGGGGAGGGAGAGGGGGAGGGAGAGGGAGAGGGAGGGGGAGGGGGAGGGGGAGAGGGAGAGGGGGAGGGGGAGGGGGAGGGAGAGGGAGAGGGAGAGGGAGAGGGAGAGGGAGAGGGAGAGGGAGAGGGAGAGGGAGAGGGAGAGGGAGGGAGAGGGAGAGGGAGAGGGAGAGAGGGAGAGACCTGAGGTTGACCTGGTATTTTCAGGCTGACAGCTTTTGGCATTTAGCTGTGCATCTTTAAGTAGGCAATGTAAACTTGTAAACTTGGGGAGTTGGAGGAAGCATGATGCACTTGTTCTCAAAGCAAACTTTTGTGCTTGCATATAGAGTGTTAGGAAGATGATACTAAAACTTTTCAAGTTCTTATTTAATTCTTTATAATTATAGTCACAATAATAAAGAATATATGCCCAATGATAAAATGAATGAATACTCATGTGCTATCATTAAAGAGCCCACAGTGTTATTAACACCATTACACTAAGCCCGCTAGGATTCAGGGTCTGTGAGGGCATGAAACTTTGGTCAGCATTGTTCATTGCCCTATCTTCCAAAGCCTAAAATGCTACCTGACATGTGGTCGGTGTGTCATGATATTTCTTTCATCCTCAGATCAGCACCCCCAGCAGTACCTCAGAGCTTACCATTGTACTAAATTTGGGACCTATTATTCTCTTCAATTTTAATAGCTTTTCACATATCCTCCTTAAAAATATTGTTGCTTTTTTTGAAAATTCATACAACAAAATCAAATGCATCCTCTAATGAACTAGACCTGTTACACATTAGTACATAAGATTTACCTATGAGGTTTCAGTCAATCCTTGACATTGTTGGATTGTATTTTGTTGTATAATATGCCAAAATTCATTTCTCTTTTCTCCTATCAATAGATATTTGGCATTTCTCCTTCTATGAACAAAGCTACTATGAGCTTCCTGGTCACATGTGCAAAAGTTTCACCAGAATATGAATCTGGGGAAAGAAACTGCAGACAGAAATTTTATTTTCATCTCCCAACGTTTAGCCCATGAGTCAGAACTACAGCATGCTTTTATTCACATGAAGAGAGAGTTAGTAGTGCTGCTGTCCAAAATATTTTGAAAACTGAGTAGAATAAAAAGGAGAAGGGGAAAAGGAGAGGAAAAACCGAGTCTAGTGAAACCTGTGGTTACTTGGGCCTTTAATCAAAGTGAGATCTAGCTCATAAAGATTCTAAAATCGTCTTCATTAGTTTTGTTCTCTACTATTTTCTTTTACTAGTTTTTAAAATATTGTTTTAAAGTATATGTCTCCTCAACAAGATGGTGATTGTTTTAACATTCTCTTAGGTATACATTTGACTAGATTATTTAAATACTATAACTGTAGTTTAAATTTCGAGGTGAATAAAACTGTATATTTCTTTAACTTTGTAATGATAATACAATACCTACACTCCTAACAAAATTGAAGTGTGCAGTATTATATTTACTGTAGAAAGAATTTGCATCACACAGTTTGCAAATTTACCTTATTGAAGAGCAACTCTTTTCTTAGTCTTCTTAAAAAGAATAATTTACTTATCTATTTTCTGTATTTTTCCACCTTGTTAGCTTGACATGCAATTTGTACCTAAAAATGTTATTAGTGTTGTCACTTACCTGCATGGACACTTGTACCTTTTAAAAATACTCCTGTTGTTCATCTGCTTTCGTATATGAAGCAGTCGGAAATTATATTATTTCCCGTGTTATTTTACTTTTCTTGCCTCTTGAGTTTCTGCTGTAATAGATAGTGAGCTGCAAAAAGGAAAGAACACACACTAATTTTCTTCTGCTGCTTCTTTCTGGACTGAAAATGGAGGCACAGTATTTACGCAAGTGAATGATTTTAACCAGAACACTGACTGATGTTCTTTGCACTTGGCTGACTTGTGTATTTAAAATGGACTCCTTTCCTTTGAAACATGTGGCTCTGCTAGCCTTCATTCTGTTTAATTTTTAGTTATGACATGAAATGAAGGTTTTTGAAAGAGACTAGGGACCACCATTTTACTGAATTTTCATATTTATAGAACTGATATTTGAAATTCTTCTTTCTGTTTTTGCACTCAGGTTCTGAAGAAAGGTGGGTATTTCCTGTCCAGAAGACTTAGAAAATATAGCCTAAGTTTAATTCGCTCGTGCCTTGCCAGAGATATTCATTTGGGGTGGCAGGGAAAAGAACATTGAATACTTTTCTAGTTTCTGAGGACTATACTAAGCATGAAAACAAAGAGCCTCTAGCAAAAATCAGAGGTGAACACTTAGAAGATATTAGGGAAAGGAAAACTGTATTGAGTTTAGAATCAGGTGAATGTAGCTTGGTAGGAAATACTTTTAACCCTCTCCTTTCTTATTCTTCCTCATTTCCTCTGTATAATATTAGTGGGAAAATAATCTTGCTTCGTTTGCGTGTTATGACTTGATAAACCACTAAGCACAAAAAGCAAAGTCCAGCTCTGGCTCATTTTTCTTCCTTCTTTGGTAGAAAAACACAGAGAAATCATAAAAGTTGTGGTCTTATGGCTTAGAGTGTGGACAATTGTCATCTTTGAGGCAGATGACCATAAGAGGTCACTTAAATTTTAACTTTTGACATAGGACATGGAACGGAGACAAAATTTGATATTTGGTTGACAAGAAGCATAATCTATTCAGACAAATGAATTAATTCCTAAAAGAGATGGAGAACTAACAAACAGTAAAGAGTTTAGAATTGCTTTTTCTATCGCTTTTCTTTTGTGTCTACCTGAAAATTATAGGTATAGATCTTGGAGTTAAGCACTTAGACTAGGTGACTTTTAAATCATGATCCTCATCCAGGAAACCTAGGAGTCTTGTGAAGGTTTTAACAGCATCCCTCAACCTATTCAATACTGATATGTATCATTTCTCAGGAAAAGTGTATGGTACAAGGTTTCTGTCACATTTTTGTTGCAGAACAGGGAAAGGGACAAGCCCATGTGACACAGAGAGGCTCAAGAAGAAAGCAAAGGAATTGATATAAACGAACAATAAAAACTGGTATGATAATGCTAATTTATCCTTTACTTGTATATTAGTATCAAGAGTAACTCATACATTTAATTTATGTTGTCACAGCAATAACTCAGTACTGCCTGTGACAAAATTGCTGTTTTACAGGTAAGACTCCAGGCTCCGACAGCTAAAATATATAAAATTCTTCTGGTATTTGATATGGGTTGATCATAGGCCTCTCTTTGGAAGAAGTAAGTTAAGTTCATAGAGTTAAGTTCAAGCCATTTAATGACTGTATATATTGTCATTGCTGCATCACATTAAGTTGCTATCTTTACCTCAGGTTTCCAGCTATCTTCCTTCTCTTACAAATGCAGAGCCCATGAGATTGGCTACTCCCTCAGAACTTGTTTAATTCCTTGACAGGGTTCAAAGTGTCCTGCCAGTACCATGGGAACCCTTACCAAAAAAAAAAAATGTTCAGAGAAGCTCTCAAAAGAGTACAGCTTCACACTGATTCACCTGAGCAATACTTAGCATAGTCACTCATAGGTACAGTCTCTCAGAAGACCATTGGATTCTGGTCAATTTCTGCCACCCACTGACATGTGCTGCTTTGTTTTGTGTGTGTGTGTGTGTGTGTCTTTTCAGTTTGGACAGTACCAGGGACCACGTTTTACCCATCGACTATTACTTCCCACCCCAGAAGACCTGCCTGATCTGTGGAGATGAAGCTTCTGGTTGTCACTACGGAGCTCTCACTTGTGGCAGCTGCAAGGTCTTCTTCAAAAGAGCTGCGGAAGGTAAAAAGTCTTACCTACTTCCTGATATTTTCCCCTTTTCTTTTGAGAAGGACAATGACCTTCAGGGGGCGTCTGATCATCCCAGAGACTGAGTCATTAGCAAGGGCCCTCTCATGGTACATGTAAGGTCAAAGAAGCACATGGTGGTATTTGCTAGGCTCTGTTGGCTGCCCTGGTTGTACAAGCAATGAAGGTGATGTAGGTGGTCCCAGGTGGTGCTTGGTGCTTGGTGGCTCCTTGGAATGAAAGCAAATTAATGATTTGAAAAATTAAATTTCCTTCCTGCTTGTTTTCAACTCTGCTTCCCAGTGAGGGAAGAAAAAAATGTCCTTATTAGAGAGGTTAGAAGTGGAGAAACCCCAACTGACTCTGCAGACTGTTTTTTGTAGTGAATATGAGACTGTTCCTTAGCAAAAGCTTCCTGGCCTTCCCCCCAGAAAAGAAGTATTCTCACTGTTCAGCAGACCATCAGTGTCTGCACCTGCTCCCTCCTGCTCGTTGCCTCTTTGGAACCTTTCTTTGCAATAAGGACTCCAAGCTAGGTAAGAACTCAGCGAGAAGCATCAGAGGACTGCCTTCAGGGCATGACAGTTGGTACAGAATCCCAACATAACTTGCATTTTGTATCCAGCTAAATGGGATGAAGCCTTTACTTGTTATCTGCACTAATTATGATGTTTCTAGCCTACATCATCTAGCAGAAATTCCCACTGCAGCCCTTAAAAGTAGTCTAGTGATCCCTCCCTTCTTAATCATGGGGTGGTGGTGGTGGGGCTTAAACCTTTATTCATACACTCTAGTACCTTCCCTCAGTTTGGTATTCCATTCTCAGAGACACTGGAAAGCTGTCCCTATAAGGTTGACTGTGGCAACAGACTCCGTTTTAAATACTACTTTGCAATCCTGCCCTGGTCTCTGGCTTCCCACTAAGGGGGAGCTTCCTGCCAGTGAGGTTTTCCTTCTTCCTACCTGTCCAGGAAGAGTTTAAGTCAAAACCAAAACAGACAGCCCTTTCTCACGCAAAAGAAGCATCAGAAAAGAAATACATTTCCTGAAAACTATACTCAACACAACAGAAGCACCAGGGAGTATTTGGCAACAAGAGAAAGGATATGAAGTGGGTATCCTTGCACAACTGTCCTTGCTGACAGCCGATGTTATCTGTCCTTGCTGACAGCCGATGTTATCAATGATTTTACTGTCAGCATTTTAGTAGGTGGGAGAAATACATTCAAAACACAAAGCTACCCTTTTCTTCCAGTTCTGCAAAGTATAAGGAGGCAACTGGCACTTGGTATTATTAAAAACTGAGCTACACGTTTCACCTTTACTCTCAAATGGCCCACTGTTGCTGTCCACAGTAGACTAGCATGACATCCAAAGCCCTAAGGCATAAGCCTAGACTTTTAGAAAAAGTCTTAAAGCAGTGCCTTCCTTTCTTAGCAGTGTTTATAAAAGAACTATCAGGGAAGGAAGTGAAAACCTGTTCGAAGGACTTCAGATCACCCTCCCCCGCCCCTGCTGCTTCTCCAGAGAAACACCTTTACTTCCTAACAGCCTGTCACAGGTGATCCTGCTCTCACAGCAGCAAGAGAAGAGGAGTAGCATTCTAAAGCTATTCCAAAGCAGCAGGTCACATTACAATTGTAGCCATACCAGGAGGGAAGTGAGTTCCAGTGAGCAGATTAGGTCATGACCAGTGACACCTTTGGGAAGAATTTTCAGTCATACTAGCCTATCCTACATGGCAGTTTTCTGGAGAACTTAAATCTAAAGGAAAAAAGAAGGCAGAAGGGCAGCTACCAGGACTGCATGGCAGGATCTCTACCATCAGTAGATTCTATTTGGCAACAGGACAGACAAGGAATGGAGGCTACAGGGGATCATTCAATACTCAGAACACAGAAAAACAGCAAGGTCTCCACATGGTTCCGACCCTATAGTCATTTAAGTTCCTGAAACTCAGTAATACTTTAAGAAATTCAAGATCACCAAAGGATATTTATTTTGTTTTAAACATATAAGTTTATTTTACAGATTTTCCATAACACAAATTAAAGACAGTGCAATTGCTTAAAGACCATGGTTTGCACAGCAGAAGTTTATGCATGAGAAAACACCCTGACTGGAAGAATATGCTTCATGTGAACATTCAGACATGGAAAAAACTAGCTACTTTATTTTATTTAATTTTGTATTTATATAGTTGTACACTTATATGCAATATGTACATGTGTACATATCACATATGTACATATACATAATACAAATATTTGTGTGTATACATATATAAATATAAATATATATGTATACATATCTTCACATATGCACATATACACATATACATGTATATGAATCCATCTAGTATTAGTCATAAGGATATACATTTAAGAATAACCACTTAGGGACAGCAAAGCATGGTGGCACATGCCCTAATCCTAATACTTGTGAGACAGATTTTGAGGCCAGGATGATTTGCATAGTGAGTTCTAAAAGAGCCAGAGCAGCTATGTAGAGATTCTGTCTCAAAAATATCAAAAAGAAAAAGAAGAAACAAAAAGAATGACAACTTGAAGTTGGATAATCTCTCTCCCTGCTCTAACTCCTCCTGTATTTCTGCTAATCCCTTAAAAATTTATGACTTCTTCCTCTTGAATTATTATTGATATATATAAAAACATACACATATATGCACATATGCATATACAAATGTGTGTATATATGTATATGTATATATATGTATGTATATATGTACATATATACAACCTGTTGAGTTCAGTTAATGTTGCTTGTTTATATATGTGTTTACAGCTAACCACCTGAAGTTGGACAACCTATCAGAAAACTTGTCTCAGAAAAAAACAAAAATGTCACTATTGTACCTTTGAGGAAATTTTTCTGTACTGGTCACTATTTTCATTCAGAGACTTTATATCTGAGTAGCACTGCTGCTTGATAACCCTTGCTGGCTTGCATAGCTCCTTTGAATACTATGAGAGCTAGAGCTCAAGCAAGAGGCTTTCAGGCCACTACCAACTCAACTCTTCTAAGTCCTAACAGGGATTTGCCTTCAAGGTCTGGGAGACAGCTAAGGGCAATGACAATAGCCTATATTATTTATTCAACTTTTCTGACTAATGATTCGGTTACTTTGAAATGTGGGCCCTAGGTTTCAATTCTCAGTCCTCTGAGAGATATAGAAAGGTATTTTAGGGGCAAACAAAATAAAACAGAAGGGTATTATTATCACAACACTCAGGAAGCAGAAGTTAGTGTGTTTGCAATTTTGAGGCCAGCTAGGTCTACACAGCTAGATCTACACAGATCTATGCCAGCCAAGAATACCTAGTGAGGCCATATTTAAAACAGATGACGACGATGATGATGGTGGTGGTGGTGGTGGTGGTGGTGGTGGTGGTGGTGGTGGTGGTGGTGATGATGATGATAATAATAACAATAATAAACTTTTGCTGGTGTTTCTTCTCTTCCCTGTAAAAGGTAGGTGATTGATTTGGGTTTGCTAGCATCATAACTCTACTTGAAAGCAGAAGACAATATTGTTACCCACAAAGAACATATATTGATTTTAAATATTTTAATATGTTTATTTGAAAGTGTTGAAATTTGGAGTTCCACCTGCCTTAGAGAGAGTAGACGAAAATATGTCTCTTCCTCATTCATTGTCAGTTAAATCTGACTCAGTATTTAGCACATTGACTATCATATTATACACATTTGTCAAAGATCTCTGGCCTGGGCACAGGTACAAGAGCTAAAAGCCTGGCATTTCAGGCAAAAATTCATTTCTAGCTTTGGTGGCTCATAAACCATAACATTTTAAAGCTGTCACTGGTAGGGGGCTCTACACAGAATTGATTGTAATCTGGCCAGGTTTTCTTGTTGGAAGGAAAAGAAGGGATAGCCCCACAGCTTCATGTAGCTGATAATACTGAGGGGTGAGTGAGATTTGGGCTGAGCAGGGAAGGTTCTGTATATTCTTAAAGGAAGAATAGGCCCTGGAGGTTAAGTCACTAATTTAGAAAAGAGTAAAAGGGTAGAGACCATGTGAGTATGAATGTGGGAATGAATATGTTTGGGAATGGCCAATGAGTTTGAAATAGGCAGAAGAGAAAATGTGTTTGTAGAAGGGTAAGGTAACTGGGAAAGTGAAAAGGAAGGAATGTTGAATATTATCTGAAGAGACCAGGAAATCAAAGAAAGGACGTGCTTTTATATTGGTCCGAAAGACTTAGTTGCATAGGCTGAGTTAAGAAATTTCTCCCCTTTGGCTTTTTTCTGTTTGTAGAATAGATATATTTTATAAATGTCCTTGCAGGGTCTGGAGAGATGGTTCATTTATATGATAATGGATTTCTTTTGCCAAACACATGGGTTCAGTTGCCAACACACATGTATAGTAGCCCACTACTCCTGTAACTCCAGCTCCAAGCTATCCAGAACCTTCTTCTGGATTTCCTGGCTACCTGAACTCATCTATAACTACACTCCGCTCCCCACTACATACACACACATATACATAAGTACAAATAAAACCAGGTTTTCAATAAATAAATGTCTCCCCAGCTTAGAATTTTGGGACAATTCTATAATTTATAAACATCACTATTTCAGCAAACACAGATGCATTTTATACCTGTATGTGCTTCGAGTTTGACTTTGTAGCAGATGGTAAATGCTAGACCTGTATCAATAAAAACTCAATCTTCAAACGGGGCCAGAAAGAGCTGAGAGTGCATGTGGAAAGGCTGGGTTAACATAGAGGACTGAGCATGGATGACTAACTTCCTTTCCTTTCCATTTGCTCATGTGGAAAATCAGGATATGATGCCCCATCTCTATTATCATGTTTCAAAGAGGGTTAATTAATTCATTATGCACATTATGTACTTGAGAATTTACTATTTTTCGGACATTTTCTAGTAAAACATTTGAGACTGCACATCCATTTGTTTTGTACACATGGTGCACTGTTTGGTACACATCATAAAATTGAAACTGTAGTTTACATTCTGAACTCAAAGAATTACACCATCCTCACTGATGTTTACAATAGGTCCCAATTTAGTTTCCTTGGCAAATTTTATATAAGTATGGCTTTGATTTTCTCTCCCACCCCAGGTTTTTGTGAGGGAAGAAATATAAGTGAACCTTTATTGAACTCGTTCTGTCCTTTAAATCCACTTTCCCACCTCAACTCATGTGGAATTGAATGTTACCTCATTTGGAGTTTTACAGCAAGTTTTTGGTGTATGATAGTCCACTTCAGTCCCTGACTCCTTGAGTAATGTTTCCCAGGGGCAAATTAATTCAGCTAAAAACATCAGTTTGTAGATCCAACAAAGACTTGACCAGGTATTCTGGACCCAAAGGATGACTGATTCTGGCTGCCTTTGTGAGTCCCTGAGATCATACTATAAAGCTCTGATTATCTTTTTATCTCTCTTTTTCTTAAATGTTATTGCCAGACTAGATTCTAGATGAGAAGCAGATAAACTTTTTCTATAAAAATGCAGGTAATAAATATTTTAAGCCATGCAGGTAACCTGGCCTCAATCTCAGCTATTCAGCCTTGCCTTTGTAGACTGTCTAAAAACTAATGGGTGTAGCTGAGTTCCAATAAAATTTTATGGGCACTAAAATTTGAACTTCACTTAATTTTCACATGCCATTAAGTATTGTTTTTCTTTTGGTGTTGTAAACCCATAAAAAAGAAAGAAATCTCAACTCTTACCCTCACAAAGACAGGTGATAGCCTGGATTTGGCCTGTGAGAGACAGTTTGTTGACTTTTGGTTCAGGTGGTCTATCTTGTACTTGCAAATGTGTATAATAAATTTTAGTCATCTCTAGCCTCTTGATACCTATATAACAATCTAGAGTACAGCACTGTTACAAATGATTCCCAGTTGTCGAAGTTTTTTTTTTTTTACATTTTATTTTATTTTTTTTATTAACTTGAGTATTTCTTATATACATTTCGAGTGTTATTCCCTTTCCCGGTATCCGGGCAAACATCCCCCTCCTCCCTCCCCTTCCTTATGGGTGTTCCCCTCCCCACCCTCCCCACATTGCCGCCCTCCCCCCACAGTCTAGTTCACTGGGGGTTCAGTCTTAGCAGGACCCAGGGCTTCCCCTTCCACTGGTGCTCTTACTAGGATATTCATTGCTACCTATGAGGTCAGAGTCCAGGGTCAGTCAATGTATAGTCTTTAGGTAGTGGCTTAGTCCCTGGAAGATCTGGTTGCTTGGCATTGTTGTACATATGGGGTCTCGAGCCCCTTCAAGCTCTTCCAGTTCTTTCTCTGATTCCTTCAACGGGGGACCTATTCTCAGTTCAGTGGTTTGCTGCTGGCATTCGCCTCTGTATTTGCTGTATTCTGGCTGTGTCTCTCAGGAGCGATCTACATCCGGCTCCTGTCGAAGTTTTATAGAATACCTTGCATATTGGCTTCTTGTGCTTTATTATTAAACAGGAGAAAAATAAGTTTAGAAATTCTAGAAGGGAATTTTTCAATGAGCTGTTATACCATTTTATCTCAAGAGATCCATAAAGGAAAAAATTTAAATATTTTTAAATGTGTCTAAACTCTATAACCTTTCAGATAATTAAGATGTATATGATATAAATATATGATATCTATAATATACATTATATATATGTATACATATAATATTTTGCAGTTTTGCAGTATGAATATACTGAATATTCCCCAAAGGTTACACAGAAAGGACTTTGAGAAATATCTGGTACCAAATATTATGTTTAAATATCTATCTCACAGAAGTAAAGCCTGAGTGGCCATGTGAGTTATGGATCTGTCAAATATTATCCGGGATGCACTGACTTTACAAGTCTTCTAGCTTAATTTTGATTTTTTTTATTTATCAGATAAACTACAGGCTTATACAATAAATAATTTTGCTGTGGTACTTACTTTAATTGGTGCCTATTAAGTCTCTGTCAGTGTCAAATTCGTGACCCATACACAGAGTTTTCCACTGATATACTTTAGAGTAGCCTTTGGCTGCCTAGTTCATTTTAAACAGTTAGTTATCAGCAAGGAAATACAGGGACAAAGAGTGGAGCAGGGACTGAAGAAAAGATCATCCAGAGACTGCCCCACCTAGGGATCCACCACATATGCAACCACCAAACCCAGTCACTATTGCTGATATCTAGAAGTGCTTGCTGACAGGAGCTAGATATGGGTGTCTCCTAAGAGGCTGTGCCAGAGCCCTACTGATACAGATGAGGATGCTTGCAGCTAACCATTGGACAGAATGAGGGAACTCCAGTGGAGAGTTAGAGAAAGGATTGAAGGAGCTAAAGGAGTTTGCAACCCCATAGGAAGAACAACAATATCAACCAACAGACCCCCAAGAGCTACCAGGGACTAAACTACCAACCAAAGAGTACACATGGAGGAAACAATGACACCAGCCAGGGCGTTGAGATTGGGGTGGGTAGGTGTGAGTGGGAGCATCCTCATAGAAGCAGGGGGAGGGGAAGGGGTATTGGAGAGGGGGGAAGCAGATAACATTTGAAATGTAAATACTTAAAATATCCAAGAAAAATATCAATAAATAAATAAATAAAAGAAATTGTCATAGCACTTATACAATTAATAAATATCTATAGTGTTTACATTAAATTTGCTTCTTGCAAGATTTCTTGTATCTATTACCTCTTTCTCTCATATCTAACTAATTTCTCAGTCCTTTGTCATAAGCCTTTGTGTGCTTACAGTATGCTGTAGACAGAAGCTTCTTAATCCCTCAGGAGACTCTCCTCCTGGTGATTGTCAAGTATCATGTGGTTCTTTTTCATAGCTCGTTTCCACTGCAAGGTAAGAGTCTCTTCAGACATAGTAGTTATGTCTGTCTTCTTTGAGATCTAGTTCCATAACAAGAAACATAGATAACTGACCTCTGCAAGAAGTCATCATGACTTCACGATAATGAATATGTGTGAGCATTTTGAAACCTGTTATTTGGGTGCCCGTGTTCCTTCTCTGTCCACTCTTAGAAATGTAACTGTTCTGAACCTACCAGAGAGAGGCATGAGCTTTGGTAACTGAAAAGTCTTTGAAAAAAGAACTAAAGTTAAGGAATCGATAACCCAGGTGTGGTGCTGTCTCATGCCTGAGATCCCAGTTTTGTGGATGGCAGAGGCAGGAAGGTTGCCACAAGTTGAAGCTACCAAGGGTAGGTTACATTGTAAGTTACAGATTGTCCTAGCCTATATAACAAAACACTAACTAGAAAACTAAAAAGAGCAAACAAATCTTTTTGAAGGGGACAAGGAATAGGATTCTCATCCCTTTCATTTTTATTTGTGTTGTGATTACTAATGCTCTCTAGTAAATTCCTGACACCTCCTGTCTAAAATAGTGTCTGGCTCTATGGAACACCTCATAAGAGTATACCTAGTTCTAAATGTACTCAGGCATTCAGTTAGTGTTTGCCAAATAGTTACTGCATATAAGTAAAAGGCTCAAAAACTCAAGCCACAAAGCCTGTTTTCCTCATTTGAAGATCTGAAATTTGAACTTTGGTCTGCCTGGACCTGAGCCGACGTTCACTTTGACACACCAAACCTTCCCCACAGATATTTAAACATACTGCACTGATGAAAAGAGTAATGCCATGTCTAAAGAAACAATGAAAGCAGCAGTGAGAAGGACCAAGACAATCTACTAAAACCGAAGGAAGTGAGGAAAGACGAGAGTATTGTGGAGAGAAAACAAAGAGCCACCAAGTGGTACAGGTATCACAGGAGAGATTGCCTTCCTAAGAAAAGTGTCCCAAACCTGAAAGAGCTGGTGTATCATCAGCAACTCTCTTCATTAGAAGGAACGTGTGGGCCATCATCTTGCTACCATCTCATTACTCTTCAAAAGTCAGAGTTCTGCTGCTTCTGAAACCAAGCTAGGTAGATCTTAAGTCACTCTTATCATTCAACCACAAAACAGGAAGCGCAGTTTACCATCTGGGCTCATGTGAACTTTTAATCTTCAACACATAGCTAAGAGAAGAGCTCAGAGACAGGATGTATGTATGTAATAGACACATGGGTCCTTCGCCCTTTCCTCCGTGCTGTTGCAGAGGAACAAACTGCTGACTTTTCAATTGGGGTAGAGATAATAGAAATCCATTTTTCCTCATAATTTGTGTCATAAAACAAACAACATTCTCTTTTAGGAAGCTAAAAAGAAAAAAGAAAAGAAAGAAAGCAAACGGGGTGAAAGTATTGATTCTTTTCTCAGACTTTTAAATTTTTTTTCTTCTTCCCTCTCCTGTTGGATATCTCATTGTGTGAATGAACTTAGTTATAGTGTTATCTGGATGAGGAGACTGGAAACTGGGCACCTCTAACAGTTTCTTAAATTAGACAAGCACATTCCTACAGATCACCAACAGGCTCAACTTTGTCTGTTTGCTTTTTAAAAGAGGATTCTTAAGGGGTTTGTAGTGCTTAGAATCACAGCAATTTTAAGTGCTTTCCTAATAGATTTGAAGAAAGCGAACTAGTAATATAAGCAATCTAGTCAAACTATTGGACTATGTGTGGATGACAAAACTAAGATCCACAAAGAGGAAGTGACTTTTTCTGGTTCATTTAACATCTAATTAATGGCATCAATGTTTCCTGACTGAGATGCTCTCTTGTCTCACAGCTGCTCAGCAGAATCATGAAGACTGTTACCTTGGAATGCCTGGGAACAATGTGAGGCAGCCTCATAAGCATTCAGCACAAGACATTTGGTCCCTGTTAACACCCTCTGCCTCAACCACATTTTTATGTTTTTGTATCTATTCTTTGAGAATTTCATAATGTAGGTTTTGTTTATATTCTTTCCCTCCCTCACTCCTCCCTGATCCTCCTCTATCTCTCTACCCACCCAAATTCGTGGTCTTTTTTTCTTTCTCTTAAACAAAAAAGAAAAACTATGGGTTCCAATATGTGTTGGCCAAATCCACCATATTTGTAAAGCACGTTCTGTAACTGAAGGGCTTCTTACACAAGCAGAGAATGAGTTATGGTGATGGTCCATGTTAAGAGGGCTTTGCAAGATAGGTCTTGGAGTGAGTGCCAATTTGTTCTAGATCAGTGTGGATATGTGAACGTTTTAGGAAAATCTTTCAATGCTTTCATATGATTCTCAGGGGCTGTAGAACCAAGAGAAGATTTCAGAATCCTGGTGTAGTATCAGATAAGGATTTTATAAACCCATAATGGAGTATCCAAACAATAGTCACTTCCAACATTGCTATTTGATGACTGATTTTTTTCCAATGTAGATGTATCCAGGTGTTGTTTTTACTGTAGTTAGGTATAGAAGGCGCTGGTATAAGGGAGTGGGGGCATCCTCATAGAGACAGGGGGAGGGGGAGGCAGGATGGGAGAGGGGGAATATTTGAAATGGAAATACCAAAAATATCCAAGAAACATAAAATTTAAAAAAGAGGTACAAGAAAACAGCATAAACAATTTACTGGGCACTCAATACATGAGATGCTTTCCAGACAACAACCCTGCAGTCTTGTTGTTGCTCTCAATTACAGGTCAGGGAGCTAAGACAAAGAAGAGTGAATTTGTCCAGAGTCATATAGTTAATTACTGTGAACATAATGTGTCACATAGTTATCGTTACAATGGTGATGTCTGTCAGTACTGTCCTGGAATTACATGCAAAATTATTTAATAAGACCGTATGTGAAAACTATTATTTTGCTTGTAAAGTTTCAGAAGATGTCACGGGAGATAACAATTGATCTTGGTCCTTAAAATGATGCCCAGGAATTTTCCAGGTATAATGAGGTAGGAAAATAACTTCAAAAGGAGGGGAAAGTCTGAGCTAAGTTAATGTGTTATGTGAGGGCAAGGTTTGTTTGGGGGAATATTGAGGCTAGAGGTCATCCTGTGGAATCTCACCAGCTGCAACAAGGTTCTTGAGAAGTTTTGAGTTGACCTTTTGTGCCTGGCTTCTTCCCCATAGCTGCCCCAGTTTAATCTCTTGGATTTTTACAAACAGACTCCTATCGAGGTAGAGAAACAAGATGCAGTGTAAGAAAACCAGAGGGCTCTGTCTCTGCCACTAGCTTATGTGTGGTCTTCGGGGTAACTTGTCTCTTTACACATCGAAACCCACATCTGATAAATAAATGGTTACACCGAATGTTCTTAAGTATTTTAACACACACACACACACACACACACATATGTATATATACATACATATATACATATTTATATATGAAACAAATGATTTTTAAAATAATGATCTTAAGAATTTTTAAAAATTTTATAGTTATCTCATATGTTTCTATGTCTACTGATACACTTTGCCTGAACCATCCTTGAGAACTCGGCAGATTGAGGTCAAAATTTAACTTTAAAATGGAATAGATATATGACTTGGACAAAAACCACTTAATTTCTCTGTGCCTCTCAATAATAGCCCATGAGGCTATTAAAAGTATCAAATAATATATAATACAGTTTCTAGTTCCCAGTAAGTTTTGATTCCTTCTTGTAGAGTAAATATTAGTCACTGGGTTACATGCACTTAAGGTCTTCCTGGCCTAGACAGGAAACAAAGGTAGAATGTGGTAACAGTGGTAATCCTCAGGATAAAGGAAATGGAGGATGTATAAAATTCCCGGGGCTGGGGATTTAGCTCAGTGGTAGAGCGCTTACCTAGGAAGCGCAAGGCCCTGGGTTCGGTCCCCAGCTCCAAAAAAAAAAAAAAAAAAAAAAAATTCCCAGACAACTACTTATCTTCAATATTGCTTAATAGGTGACCAGAAAAGCCACTAGCATTTTTAGGGGGAATACTGAAGGTCAGTCTCCTTGTATTCATCTTTTGCTGCCCAGAAAGTTATGAGCAACACTGCCCAACCTCTCCAAGTTTCCAGGCTTTTGACTTTAAGGTGATTTTATATATATATATATATATATATATATATATATATATATATATATATATATATATATATCCCCAGAATATCTGAGTTTCAAGCGCTATAGGCCAGGAGAAAAGCTAAAAAAGGTCATAAATTATACTATATATTCTTTAGCCATTGGCTTCCCTTGTCCAGTCAGAGGCATGTGTGAAAATATACTGAGGCCAGATTCAATAGAAATCTGAGCCAGCACCTGTGCAAATAATTTTAAGGCTTCTTTTTCCTGAAGTTGGATGAGTATTTTTTTTTAAGTAAGCCAGATTATCTTTTATCTGAGGTGCCATCTTTTACATTCCTAATGCTTTAGATTTCTTCAAGATATGTTTTTTAGTTATAGCAATATTGCGTTGCTCTTTTAAGCAGGATCTGGGCAGTTCTTTTAAAAAGGATAGTACTTTGACATAGCATATGACTCTATTCTGTTTAAAATGGGTATCTAGTAATATATCAAATTCATAGTTACTACCGATTAGCTTTATATCTTACTCCCCAGTTTTTTCGGAAGATGTACTAAAGGATACATGAGACAAGAAAGTGAAAAAGACACTACAAAGGAGGCTATAGTGTGGATTAAAAATAGCAAGTGCATGATCAGAGATGAGGGGAAAGAGATTCTACTAAAATTCACCTTGTTCAAAAATGTTATAATAGTATCTAGTCCCTGCATGCTAATTTCAAAAGTGAAAACAAAATACTGTGATCAAGATACATTATGTAAGCATAATTCCATTTGCAGTAAGTGTAAAAATTTAAAAATAAAAAAAGGAGGAAAAACAAACAAAAACAACAGGTACATACCTACAAACACTACTTTCCAATCTCGTTCACTTCCTGTGCCCTTGAGAACCCAATGCTTAGTACTTACGGTTCTGGAGCTCAACTTCACAATACAAAAAGAATGGGCCCTTCATGCACTCTTATGACTTGAATGTGATAACGTCACACTGTGCTGCGTGACCTCTTCTCCCTTATCATCAGTTGTGTAGCTTCCTTGACTTCCCAGATAGTTCTCTATAGCTTATATCATTTTTAAAGGCATTAGTTGTTGTTTGACAAGAATTAAGTAGAAAATGTATATAGATGATCATTCTATAGTCACAAAGATGATGAAGGAAACAAGTGTTTCAGAGATAATTTTTGTAGAATGATTTTATTGTTGACTTAGGGAGCCCTATGACAATGTTACAACTACTTGGGAACTCCTTGGATGTAGGGCTCAAAAACATAATTTGAGATTAATACCAATGTATTACAACTTTTGATGATGTTAAAATGCATTTTACATGCACATACCCAACCTTCCAAATGTCAAAACTTATCCACATGGGCCACTATATCATATCAGTGGTTTATTCTCAATCAAATGGCTGACTAGGAATGTGGCTCCATGCCATCACTCAGGATCCTAAGAGCATATCTGCCCCCTTCCATGGTGTGATTTTTCATCTCTAAAATGGGAACAATGGTGATAATCTCCAGAGAAGTTATAGGGACAATACGAAATAAGGTGTCGTAAAATTTCCTAGCAGAGTGACAGACTTCTGAAAATAAACTGAACCAATCACTAGCAACGTCGTAGTATAAGAAAGAGAAATCAAATTTATGAATAAAAATAAAGAAAGGGAAATCAGTTCACCATCAAATGGTAGTGTGTTTCTAGGTTTCCAATGATGTCATTATAGAAATATTATTATTAATTCAATAGAGGTAAGCCTATTTAAAATACAAAAAAACAAGAAATATAGACTGAAAGCTTTTAGGAAAAAGTGGGCAGCATAGAGCTTTCTAGACTATAAGCCCTTGGCCCCAGCTAAATGGAACTTGAAAAACTGGATAATTGGGTTCTTATGGTTCATGTCAGAGAAGACTGGGCAGTGACAAGTAGGTGTCACTACCGAGAGATGAATGTATATCAGCTCCCTTCTCAGGAAATCTCCAGACCATAGGGTATGCATTCCAAACTTCATTGCATATTAAACATTTCACAAAGCATCTAACCACAGCAAAGACAATGTTTTTTAGTATCTTAGAGTTACTATTGCTGTGCGGAAACACCATAACCAAAGCAACTTTTGTCAGAAAGGGTTTATCCAGCTTATACTTCCATGTCATTGTCCAGCATTGAAGGAAGACAGGGAAGGAACTCAATAAGTCAGGAGGAGGGACCTGCAGGCATGAGCAGAGGCCATGGAGGGATGCTGTCACTGGCTTGCTCCTTGTGCTCTGCTCAGCCTGCTTTCTTATAAAACCCAGGACCACCAGCCCAGTGAGAGCTCCACACATGATGCTAGGTCCTCGCCCATCAATCAATAAATAAGAAAATGTTCTACAGGCTTACATACAGCCTCATCTTAATGGGGGTATTTTCTCAATCGAGGTTACCTCCTCTCAGATGACTGCAGCTTGTATCAAGTTGACATAAAACTATCCAGCACATGGGACATGGGAGAGAACAAAAGATCAGGTATGGCCCCTTTTCCCTAGGACAAGAGATAACCATGAATGAGATTTAGCAGCTCAAAGATTTAGGATCTCAAAACCTTAATGGCAAGCCATAATTGAAAATAATTACAAAAAAAAGTTGCATCTTATTTTAGGGATAAGGCATTGTACTAGCAGTTCACTTAATCCTCACAGCAAATCTAGTGGATAGTACTGTTACTGTTCTATTTTACAAATGAGAAAATGGTGTCGCAGAGGACTGAGGGCACAGGAAGGCATCTAATACATTTAAGTCCAGCAAGCAGAATGCGCCTGTTATAGGACAGGCTTTGTGCCGGATGCTAGAGACAGATGACTAGGGCTTGGTTTCAGTTCAGTGAGAGTAGCAGGCAGCACACGGTGAAGTAAGTATGGTCTAACATTCTCACTGAGGGGGACTCAATGATGAATGAGACAGAGTCCCTTCCACAAACATCTCTAAGATTTAGGCAAATTATAGATGGGAAAAAAAATTCAACACCATTGTGATAATATTACTCAGAAAAATAAACCTAACATCTAATTCATATCAGAGTTTCCAACAAAAGAACTTTATAAAGTTTTTGAGCAGCAAATTTGCATCAGATCACAGATAGCATTTTGTTATTTTATTTTTGTTTATTTGATAATTATTTTTCATTCTACCTCAAAATTGATGTGCATCAAGTTTCTCCTACCTAGGATTACCAGCATGCTTCAGGGGATAACTATGAAAGATAGTTAAACTATTCCTTTACCCCAGTGCATGCCCAGACTGCCCCTATTCCTAACTTGTACTCAATCTATCTTTTCTGCCTCAAGTATTGTCCCAATGTCTCTATTTCATTAAGTACTATCATTCTTCCAAACCCCACTCAAAGCCTTCTTTTCCACGGAAAGGTACCATACCTTCTTTAATACTCACACAGTATACCATGGGCGTGTTTCTCTTGTGGTTTTTACCATTTCCTGCTTCAGTCTTTTTGTAATATACTTGCTGATCCTTCCCCGTCCACTACTTCTATAGTGAAAGGGTTATTTTGCTGAAATCATGATTTTCTTTCAAATGCCTCACACCCTCTGGCATGCACTGGTCCTGCTGGGCTTCGCTTTTCAATCTTAAATATATGAAATTGCACCATATGACTACAAATTTACAATTTTTACCACTTGAGCACAACTAACAAAATGTCTTATTTTCACGAGGTCTGGCTCTCACACAAGCATAATTTCTACAACCATTGCTTTGTTTTGCTTTATTCAGGACCTTATTCTCAGAGACTTGATTTTTTTTCTCCATGAACTAAGGTTATATTAATATACATCCAATTTTCTTGTTTTATCATTTAATATTGATCTATTTCTATCGGTGGAAATTCAGGACCATGTTTAAATCAAACAATTTTTTTTAAAAACAAAGATTAGAAGTAGAAGCATTTAATCATGCATTATGATAGGAAATTGGAGAAGAGTAGAAGACTAAAGGAATTAGAAAATTCTTGAAGTTACTCAATACCCATGATTTGCCTGTTTCTTAAACTCTTAACATATGTAGACTTTTTTGTTGTTGAAGCACTTTATTCAGAGGCTTGGGGGAAAGGTTGTATGTAGAAGCCCACGCTGTCTGCTGTCCTGCACAGGGCAGACCTTAGACATATCCCTGTGGCTAAGAGATATGTAGACTTTTTAAGGAAAGCTTCACCTCTTAGGATGCACTCATCAATAAATACTATCAGAAACTGGATTTTTAGACCCTGGAGGACTATCTCCAAACTTGCAAAGGATTAATGGAATCTAAGACAGGTTCTGAGTACGTGTTTATGAGGAATGGGGAGGTATGAGTAGAAAATCAAAATAGAAACCTCTGGAACCAGAAGTAAAATGGAAGCCCTGAGCACTTGATAAGATAAAAGAACAAGAAGAGGGAAGTAGAAGAAACGATGATGGAGAGAGATAGATGTGTTTTTAACTTGAGAATGTTGTGCCTCTTTGTAGGCACAGCAGAAACAACATGATTTGTTTTAAACCAAACAGATAAATACATTCTCAGTAAACAAGAGGGAGAAACTTATTTTTTAGGTAGCCTCAGTCCCTGAGGGTCATTCCGGTTCAAGTCATCTGCCTTACAACATCAGACTAAAATGGGAAGTTTGCATGTTTTAAATAAAAGAGTAGAAACAAGGGGATTGAGAGAAGCACAGCAGACCCAGCATATACAAATTAGTTCATGCAAGTCACCAGACTGTGTCATGACAGACTTGTGGGATATAGGCCCTGCTACATAAGGGCAGGCATTTCGAGTGGCAAGCATGTGTTGAGAGTTTGAGACAGGAGAAGTCTATGTTTATCAAGTAGTTGACATTGTTGGTATGTTTGGGACTGTAGTTTCCTAACCTTCCGGCCTGCTTCTCTGTAGAGGCTAAAAATTCCACATGGGAAAAAATAGGCCTAAGTATGTTAACACAATGTGGGAACTAAAAGCTCACAGAGTATTTTCTAGGTTTCCTTGTCTTCGATGAGATTCCTCTTGTCTTATTTCACTTTGGTTCCTAGAGCCACAACCTACTTTTCTCCCTTGTGGTAAGAATTCCTTCTTTGGGAGGACTGTAACAGTTTCCACTTCCTCTTTACAGCCCCAAGGATAATTCCACCACTTTAGCTTAAGTAACCAATGATTTTATTGGGCTTACCCAGAGAGCGTGGTGGGGAGGAGCTACTACAGGAACGTAAAAATCTAAAGCTTCTGCTGGGGAAAGTCTTCACACCTTCACACCGCATGGATTACGGCTTCCCATAGTAACATAGGTGGAGCCCACCATCATCACTTAATTTTACCCTCCCCAGCCTATAGCAGTCTAGCATTTCCCAACACCCTGAAGGGCCATGCAATTACGGCATAATTGTAGTACGGAAGCAGTATTTTGTAGTGGCTAAAATCTCAGAGGAAGGTGAAATGACACTCTACACCAAAGGTTCACAACTTGTGGGTCACGACCTCATTGGGATTAACTGAATGTTTCACAGGAGTCACCTAAGACCATCCTGTATATCAGATATTTACATTAAAAATCATGAACATGGCAAAATTGTAGTTAAGAAGTAGCAAGAAATATCATTTTGTGGTCTGGGGTCACCACAACCTAAGAAACTGTATTAGCCCGTCATAGCATTAGGAAGGTTGAGAACCACTACTCTATATGCTCTTCCACTGAGAGAACACCAACTGTCAACAGAGGCCATTCTGATGAACTCTTGCAAGCGAGCAGAACTAATCAGATGAAGATGGTGGCTATTTTGCTGAGATTACATTGTCTAACATTCCTCCATCTCTATCTTGAATATATAAATGTTGATCCCAATTCTTTAGTTGTCAGAATAAAATATAAATTATCTCATTCTTCAAATTTTCCATTAGTAATATGATGAACAAGAATAAATGACATAGAAATACACCATAGAAAATAAAATTGGGATTCTGTTCCTTAGAAACTCGGCTTAAAAAGGAGGAGTTTATGTGAGTACTGTTTGCCTTCTTATAAAATGATTCACTTTTAAACATCTCAACTTGGCCCACTTGGTAATCTACACTTGGTAAGTCTTACATGCTTGGTCTTTAACAAATTCACTATATTCATATGCAACCATTGAGAAATGTCCAGAATATACGTATGTACCCAGTAAATGGAAGTCCCTTGCTAATAGCAACCCTGTTTGTGGTAGTGTGAATCTTTATCATCCTTGTGATTAGCAACACAAGCAAATGACCTAATGTTTTCTTGCAGAAGAGAGTGACTGATTATATAGCTTCAGTATCTACAAAATAAACTACAGGTTTACCGACTCACACTAGGGAACATATGCAGAGAATAGATCTTTAAGCCTTCCCCTGGGTAGCTTAAGAGATTTTTTAAGAGTAAAGATGTGGTTGAAGGAAAGGACACTGGAAGTAAGGAAATACACCTATTCAATTAACGTCGCCCAGCTTTCATATTATCATATGTAAAATGGAGTTAATAGTAGCCAAAAAGACCAAAAGTGACAATACTTGTGAAAATACTATATAAATTGCAGTGTAATATGAATGTTTCTAGGAGGTCACCTTGCCATTGTACAGGAAAATTATGCCTATTTTAAAATAAATGCACACTTGCCCTCCATGGAACACTCAGCAAAAAGTTGCTTTTGGAGAAACAGTTTTACTTGTAACTCATTCCATTATTTTCTCTGCACATCTTTTTAGCACATAAGGCAGATTTCTTCCTTCTTCACCAGAATGTCTAGATCCTTGAATACCCCCCAAGACTCTTAAATTTGGACATTCCCCTTCAAAAATTAATATATTGCAAAGATAACCCCAACTGGAATGATAAGTCTATCCACATTTGTGTGATACAAAAGTGGAATACACACACACACACACACACACACACACACACACACACACACACAAATGTATATGGTCTTCCAGGAAATAAGTCATGGCCAGAAATGGCTCCAGGGCCATGGAGGGTTCCTTTCTAGCTTTGGATCTTATTGCAAAGTTACAAAAGGCTTGTACAGATAAATTGCAGAATTTATGGCCAGAGCAAACCATTCCCCATAGCCAAACCTTTGTTTCATTTTCTGGTGTTTTTAATCTCAAGCAAACATGACTTTCATTTGACATTCTGTAATGTCGGACTCTCAAATTGTTGTACACAATTGGGCATCAGTGATGATCATATTGGAAAATACAGTTGTAGTAACTTATACATATTAATATGTGGACTTTTTCCAATCCTACCACCTTTAAAAACTGAGCTGGAGATCCTAAAGGAGTATGCCTTCTCTGCCTTTATAAAGTGTCTTTTTTAAGTTTGTGAACTCAAATTAATTAGGAAATTAATTAGGAAATAATGATTAGGAAATTATTCCTAAAGTCCTTTCTTTCTTCTCTCCTGATTCCTAAACTTGCAGGGATGGTGGTGGTTATGTTTAGCTGAAAATGTGGTTGCAGCAAGCTGAGCTTTGTCTGCTAGCCTCCCTTGACATGTTTTATTCACAGTTCTGGAGACTTGAAACCAGAATTTCACACAGTGGCCTTATTAAACTTTAGGACTAAGAGGTAAGGGCAGGGTTCCAATCAGCCATTATCAGGATGGTGAGACATAGATTTGCAAAACTGCAAAGCTGATTATTTTCACTCCAGAAAGATATTGCTTTTCTTTAGTAAAATACTAAAACCTCATGAATGTGTCAGAACATTTGTGTTTTACTTCGAAGCATATTAAAAACATGAACATGAACCAATCAAAGATCATTCAACCATTCATCAAATAGGATACATTGACAGTATTTCAATATGCTAGACAGCAAATAACAAAAAGAAATATGTCTTACATTGTTTCCTACACACCTGAATAAGAGAAGAGATATTCTTTTCAATTTACAGTGACCTATAAGACTTCATATATGGCTGGGTATTGTCACATGGCAATATGACAAGATAATAATTGAAAGGTGGACAGAGGCCATGGGAAGGATTGAATCGTGGATATAGCCTCTCTCAGGGATCCATTTTGAAATTCTGGGATTGCACTTTCAAAAGGCTATTTTGAATTCCCACCCAGTGGCACTGCAGATAATAGAATCTTGATGTCACCAGAGGTGACAGAATGGATAATAGACTGAAATGAATGAGATGAGAAATCATGAAGAGTTGGAGTTCATTTTTATTTTGTGAAGAGCCTCCTTTAAGGACCATGGCGAAGTAAAGCCACCATTAGACAAAAGAACAGTACCACATAACTCTAGACAAGTCTCTGAGGCTCTTTAGTCCTTTTGCTTTGTCTCCGCAAATCATTAATGAGATTTGTTCTTTCTACTTCATGGCTGTACTGTGCGATGATGCATGGCAACATATCTTAAAAATGTATGAATGCCTAGCATATCCTCAAAGACTTTTGTATGCTTTTACATTAGGCCAATTATGCTATAATTTACAAAGTCCTTTTGATTTCTTTTTCAGACTTCTCTTCCAGAGACTCAGAATTACTGGCACCAAAAAAGCACTCTAGGATTTTTTTTTCTTTGAGATGTATTCTACATGCCACATTATTCACTCTTTTAAAGTGTACAATTTTGTGGCTTTTAGTGTATTCAAGAAGTTTTACAAACATCACCACTATCTAATTCCAGATGGTTTTCATTACCTCAAAAAGAAATCCTGTACTCATTAGTGCTTGCTCCTCGTGGCCCCTCCTCCCAGCTGCTGGCAAGCACTACTTTACTTTCTGTCTCTGTAAATTTGTCAACTCCAGAAACTTCATATAAATGAAACAATATAATATGTGGTATCTCTATGTCGATTCAGTGTAGTGAGCATATTCCCAAGTTCTAGCAACATCACACCTTGTATCAGTTCTTCATACATTTCTCTGGCTAACTAATATTCCATGTATAGATGTACCACTTTGGCTTGTATATCCATTGGTAGATGTATACTTGGGATGATTCTATTTTTCCTTTCTGATGAATAAATTTCAATGAATACTCATGAGTAAGTTTTCATCCACACATATGTTTTCACTCACTTGTGTTTATACTTAATAAGTGTGAGGATCATATGAAAGAACTAGCAAACTTTCAGTGACTCATCCTATCACATTTCTTAGCAGTAGTATATCCAGTTCTAATTCCTACATATACTTTCCAACACAAATTATTATTCATCTCTACCTTTATTATTATCACTGATCCCATTTTAGTATATATGAAGTGATAGTATTTCACTGTGGCTTTCATAAAAATTGTAAATGGCTAAAACTGTGCATTTTTTGTATTCCTTTGAACTATTTATATATTTCTATGGATAAATAACTACTCATGTTTATTATTCATATTTTAATTGAAATATGAATAATATTTTAATTGGTTTTTTGTTGTTGTGTTATATGTATGTTTTCTGACTTATTGATACAATCTTCCACCAGATATTAGATTTTCAAATTTTTTCTATTCTATAAGATATCTTTTAATTTTTGATGGTCCATCAGAAAGTTTTTTAATTTTTATAAATTCAAATGTATCTCATTTATCCTCTTGGTTTTTTTTTTTGGTGTTTTGTTGTAATATCTAAAACTATTGCCTAATAAAAGTTCACATGAATATCTCTCTTGGTTTTCTTTAAGAATCATAGAATCATATACTTTTAACAATTAAATTTGGCACTGTGATTCAGTTTCTTAATGTTCCACCTATGAGAATAGGGATTCTAATTCATTCTCTTGCTTAAAAACATCCTGCTGTCCTGTTAATGTCACCATTAACTAATTTGTGCTTTTATATGCATATTAAGATTCTTTTCACAATTTCTGTTAAGACTTGTCTTGGTATTTTGAAGTGATAAATTGTTTTGGGTAGAATGGCTATTTTGACAGTGTTAATTCCACCTGTGTATGAGTTTTTTTCCTCTTTTGCTATCTTCTTCAATTTCCTTGTTTAGTGTCTTAAGATTTTCACTGTAAAAATCTTTCATAACTTTCATAAGAGTA
The DNA here is from genome assembly GCF_021556685.1 of Rattus norvegicus. Taxonomy (NCBI): domain Eukaryota; kingdom Metazoa; phylum Chordata; class Mammalia; order Rodentia; family Muridae; genus Rattus; species Rattus norvegicus. Next base: position 71,238,884 of record NC_141554.1, read on the forward strand.
ATTCCAAGATTTTTCTGGGCTATTTTGTGTAGGGTAGTTTCCCTGATTTCTTTCTTGGTATGTTAATCATTGGTATTTAGAGAGACTGCTGATTTTAAATGTTAATTTCGGGTTCTGATATTTTAATTAATGCATTTTTCAGCTTTAAGAGATTTCTCAGGGAGTCCCTTAGCTCTTATATAAAAAGAATCAGATCATCATATAACAATACTTGGACTTTTTCCTTTCCCATTGTATCTCCTTTTTCTTCTTCTTTTGTCTTATTGTTTTAGCTAAATCTTCAAGCACCGAGTTGATTAGGAGTAGAAAAGGTGAACATTGTGCTCTGTTAGTGAAAACTCTTTGAGTTGATTTCTACTTAGCATGGTGTCAGCTGTGGGCTTGTTGTCTATTGCCTTTATTATGTGGATATGTCTCTGTATCCCTAGATTTTACAGACCTTTTATTTTACCATGAAGAGATATTACATGTTGTCAAAGACATTTCAAATCTTCTGTCATTCAGTATATTTATGTGGGTACAATCTTTGTTTTGCATATGTAAACCAACCCTACATCTCTGGGATAATTTTGACTTAATTATAAATGATCTTTTTTATGTAGTCTGGAATTTTATTAAGAAGTTATACATTGACAGGTTTGGCCATGTTCTAGTTAGGTTTTCTAATTTGGTGATTAAACACCATGAGCAAAAGACATTTGGAGAGGGGAGAGTTTATTTCACCTTACACTTTATTGTGAAAGGAAGTCAGCAAAGGAACCTGGAAGCAGAGGCTGAAACAAAGGCCATAGAGGAATTCTGCTTAGTCCTCATGGCTTGTTCAGCCTTCTTTCTTATAGCACTCAGGCATTTTCTCAACTAAGATTCCTCTTTCCAAATAACTCTAGTTTATGTCAAGTTGACAAAATAATAAATAACAAGGATAATTGATTCCTTGTCAACTTGACAGGATAACACATTACTTTCAAACGATAACATTTCCTTTCTTCATTATCACTGTCATCTCATATAAATAGCAATATCATATTATCAAACTAAAGTAGAACTGTAAAAGTCCCATAGTCTTTACAAGTTCAATCTCGTTAAACTATCCAAAATCTAAAAATTTTTAGAGAGACTCTAAGAATCAGTCACTCTAAAAATCTGAAATTTCTCTAAAACATTTAAGTCTCTTAACTGTGCACTATGATAAAATAAAAATTAAGTTACATACTTTTTGTTCCAAGAACAACAAACCAGGGCCAAAAGAAATTTGGAGAGGAGAGAGTTTATTCACCTTACAGTTTAGAGTCTTTCATGAATGGAAATTAACAAAGAAACCAAAGCCATAGAGGGATCATGATTAGTGGCTTGCTTCATAATTCACTCAGCTCACTTTCTTACAGCACTAAGGACTACCTGAATAGGAGAGCACCACCTCCAGAGGATCTGTCCCCAATCAATCACTAATAAATAAAATGTACTACTGACTTGCCTTCAGTCCATCCAATGGAGACATTTTCTCAGTTGAGGTCCCTCTTCCCAAATAATTCTAGCCAGTATTAAGTTGGGGAAAAAACTAACCAGGACATCTTATTATTATCCATTTGTGTTAACTTGACACAAACTAGCGTTATCTGGAAAGAGGACTCTCATTTGAGAAAATGCCTCTATCACACTGCCTGTCGGCAAGACATTGGTGTATTTTCTTAATTGACGATTTATATGGGTGTCCTCAGCTCACTGTTTTAGGGGATACCCCTGGCCGACTGGTCCTGAGTGCTATAAGGAAGAAGGCTGAACAAGCCTTGAAGACTAAGCTCATTCGTCTATGGCCTCTGTTTTAGCTTCTCCTTCCAGGTTCCTTTTGTTTTATTTCAGGTTTGGGAAATGCAGACACCATATAAAGGTTTCTTTCTTTCTTTCTTTTCTGTTTTATGACATAAGTTCAGAAGTTCTGGATTTATTAGAATTCTGTGATGAGTCCATCAGCCCTGAGTTTATTATAGTTGGGAAATTTTTTAATAACTACTTCTACCTTGTTTACTTTTGTGGATCTGTTTAAGTTATTTACCTCATCTTGACTCAACTTTGGTAGGACAAATATAGAAATTAACTCATGCCTTTTGGATGTCCCAATTTAGTGTCCTATGATTCGCTGAATTTCCTCATTTTTATTTCTCCTTTTTTATCTCTAATTTTATTGGTTTGGGCTCTCTCTTGAGTAATTTGGCTAAAAATTGTCAATCTTCCAAAGAGAAAAGTTTTCATTTCCTTGATTCTTCATATCGCTTTATTTATATTTCATTAATTTCAGTGCTGATTTTGAATCTCATCTCATATACTTATTTTTTTTTGTTTTATTGGAGTATATTCCTATCTTTTTGAATTGTTTGAAAAGAGGTATAATCATTCTTTTGAATTCTTTGATAATTCTTCCAAGTCATTTTTATAAGTTGTCATTGTTGTAGGATTATTGACTTATAAAAGAGACGTGCTGTCTTGCTTTATTTTTCCTTTCAGTTTTTTGAGATGGTATTTCTCTCTATAACACTAACTGTCCTGGAACTTGCTTCATAGACCAGGGTAGCCTTAAACTCAAAGATCTGCCTGTCTCTGCCTCCTGGGTGCTAGGATTAAAGACATGTACCATCACCTTTGGCTGTCTTGTTTTAGATGGACAGATAGGTAGGCAGGCAGGCAGGCAGGCAGGCAGGCAAACAGACAGAAAAACAGACAGACAGATAGATAGATAGAGGTATAGTTTTGTGCTGGAATTTATGTATCTAGAGTTAATTTTTAATTGTATCTTCTATTCTGTCTTATGTTTTATTTTAATTTTTCAATTCTGGCCACCTTTGTTCACCGCTGTGTTCATTACATGACTAAATCCTAATGTGGTTAACGTGTCCTTTTGCTTTGTGGGTCTGATTGGTACTTAGAAAGGAAACTCTATCTCAACTCTTCCTCTGATGATCAGATATTGCCCTGCTATATAGAGTCTCCAACCTAGGCCTGCACAACTTCTGGTGAGTTGTGGACCCCCTTCACATATCTGGGAAACTTACTCAAAACCAAATAAAGTACTCTGGATCCCAAGAACCACTGGAACTTCTTGGGGATATAAAACTTCCCACTGGCCTGTGGGCCTAACCTGAAGTTAAATCAAGCTGCCACCTTTATCCAAGGGTGCTGCTCCAAGATGTGACAGTTAGCCAAGTTATGATAGTCCTTACCCAGGTTTAGGATAGTCTTTCTGCACAGTTCCAGATTTAGCTTGCTAATATTTTGTTCAGTTATTACCCTGTGACCATAGAAATTCCTCCATAGTTTACTCTTTGTACTATCTTTGTCTTGGATTGTTAATTGAGTAACATTTTTATTATGAAATAAATTGGGAGGTTGTTACTATTATTTTCATAAGCTATTTGAGAAAGATTAATATTAGATCTTTAAATGTTTCATAGAATTCTCTATTAAAACCAAATGATCCTGCGATGCTGTTTGATTAGGAGTTCAGTATCTTCACTCATTACAGGTCACTTTTGATGTTTTAAAATTGTTTTTCATCAGTTTAAGTAATTTGTATCTTTATAGTAATTTCTTGATTAAGTAAAGTTTCCATATATTTGGATAAATTCACACACATTTATAGATGCTTCCAAGACAGAGAAGAAGAGCAAACTTAATATAGCAGAGCCTAAGTCAGAGAAACACTGATCATTTCTTTAGTTGGAAGTAATTTTCCACTCCTGATATTTGTGAGTTAGCATTTTCAACTGGAATGTCAAAAGCCTCTTTTTTCTGGATTATTAAAATTATTGATGATTTAAAGCCAAAGATGACCTTTTTGTTTTCCAAGAAAATGTCTGGTACCCCATTGTTATAAATTACCTCCAGAATACAAACTCCCTTGGATACCTAGATACTTTTGGAACATTGACAATTTTGAGATGAAATAAACATTGTCAACTGTTGTTATAAAGATGGCCATAGTATGATTTGAGAGAAAGATTTGACTTTAGAGGATATTTCTCCATTAAGTTACTCTAGTGACCTAATGTACCTTTGAGTTCTCTTGATTTTGAAATCACACTGCAAGAGAATTACTTACTTGTTCTATATTATAGAGCACTTATAATATGCTAGTCTTGGAAGATTACTGATTTTGTATGTACCTATTTTTTCACAGTTCAGTTGATAACCCCATTTGGGGAGGATTTATCAATAATAATTTTCATTTAGCTTTGAGACAAGAAAAGTATAGTCATATATCTTTAAGGTATAAAATATGATTATATGCACGTATCAAGCCAAACTAATAAGAACTTCTATTTCATCAAACATTAATCATTTTCATGCATTGGAAACATTGATACATATCTTTTCTTTTTATTTTGAAAGTTAATGTAGATGTTTACAGAAAATAGCTAGCCTATTGTGATATAAAGAACCACAACTAATTCTTTGCATGGAACTCCTTTGATGAACTCAAATAGATGATCTAGATGGAGCTTTCTCTATGGATGCAGTCTTCTTACCTTGCAGTCTTTCGTGCAAGGACATAAAAGACTAGAGATACACCCAACATACCAACACTATCTTACATATTTTCAAATAACAGCATTATGGTCACATCTGTTGGTCCATTCTTCCAATAGTTCTAGCAGATAGTAATCATTCAATGTTGTGAAACAAAAATAAAATCAAACCTGTTGGTCTCTCTTATATTAGTTTTAAGAAGAATTTTTTTTTCTCCTAAATCTCAGGATTTAGGAGACCAGAGAAGAGGAATCATGAATTTGATACCAAGTTTTGCTTCATAATGATACTATACATCCCAAATAATTTTAATTTTTAAGAGGAAAAATGAAACCAGTGAAAAACTGTCACTGTGGTTGGTCAAAGCTAATTGAATATTTTAGAGGTTTGTATGACTAACATATCATAAATTTCACAACCTGTTTCATGTGTCAATCTTGGCTCTTTCCAACTTCCATTCCTTTTCAAACACATCATGCTCTCTGCCTGAAACACCCTCCAGTGCTTTGTTTACTTAGAAAAAAGTCTGTTTTTATTAAGAATACTCTTTCTGTGAAATGAAACTTCTACGAAATTCTTGACCTCAGGAGTTTAACATTTGTTAGTTGTTAGTTCGTTTTGCAGATTATTATCCTGTCAGTTTATCTTCTGATTCGTTGTGTAACAATTGCTACCATTTTGCTCAGTTTTTAAAAACATTTTATTCAGTCCTATCAAAATTTGCTCATCTACATTTCCATATTTGCTTATCTCATGAAATAGTTACTGAATGCTTATTGCTTTGCAAGCAGTATTACATTTAAATTTTACAACTGATCTATGTGTTCTCTCCACTTCACAGAAGGCTAAATGTACATCTAAAGAAATCCAGTAGTTTCTTCCAAGTTTTATCTAATAAGACAAGCTACCATGTTCTACTTCTTACTGAGTAAATTATATTGAACCCTCTCTCTTTCTGTACTTTCCACTGATTCTTCTCTGAATGTAATATCAATCCTCAGAAGGATTTGTGGAGCTTTCCTAGAATCAGAAATGAATTTTGGATTCTTAGTGTTTTGGGTTCATCATGGTATAGCTTCTTAGGGGGACATTATTCAAAATAGTCCTTGGGAAAAGCATGAAAGAAAGCATGGAGAAAAAAAGAACTGTAAAGTATCTGTGGTATGCAAGCTCCCATCCCCTCTTGCAGTTGTTAGTACACATATTCTCAGTGGAAATGTCAGTGACTGTAATGCAGGTAATACCCTTTAGTTTATCTTGATGCTGTCAGACAGAGTAATGTTACCTTAATAGGGCTAAGCTTAGGCTTCTCTTTCTGAATCCTCTCCTCCTTCCTTCTCTTCTTCCTTTCTTTCTCTTCCCTGTCCTTTCTTGTGATTCTTATCCTCCCTTTTCTCCTTTGCCTCTTTTTTTCTCCTTCTCCCCCACCCTACTCTGCTCTCAGTCCTTGTCTCGCTCTCTCTCCCATTTCAATCTTCTCAAGGAGCATATAAGTGTTTTATAAGTGGAACAGTACACTAAAATCACCTTGGTAAGTAGCTCTAGATTTTTTTTTCAGAAATCAAATCAGAAAAGCTCTCCAGAATCAAAGTACTGTATATTAAATTTCAGTTTTCAAATTCCATCTCGGGTGTTTGAATAATATGGGGAAAGATCTGAATAATTTGTTTTATTGTGAAGCACTTGGTAAATAAACAAAATTAAGTACACATGTGAGGGATGTACAATAAAAGAGCTCAGCCCTCTGGAATTATTCAGCCTTTCTGGGGTTCCTTATTACTCTAGCAGAATTTTCACTTTGCTTATGATTTATCAGTTAACTAACATTTTCTAGACACTTCACACATATTGTTTTAAATGTCACAGCTCTTCAGAAGTGCTTTTATCCAGCTCATTTTTTAAAGGAAGACACTGAATTAGAAAAGATCTGCGGTTAGCCCCAGTTACAATATTTGACACTAGTAGGTGGAATTTCTGGGATTTTTCAAGCCTAGCCTTCTGCCTCCTAAGTCTGTGTGCTTCAAGCACATCCTGTTATTTTTGCCCAGGTAACAAATATCAAGTAAAACTAATAGTACTTATTATGTGTGCCTGATAGTGCTTTAGTATCTGGGCTGAATATTAATTTATCAGATGACTACTAAATTCATCTTTCTCAGGCTGGCATTTCATGTGATGAAATTGAAGAACACAGTTCCATGTTTCCCAAGGCCTCACAATGAGCCACCCGGCATCAGCCATGACCTAAATATCCTTGCCTCATTCAAAGGTCTCATACATTCTTGCATATTTGTAAGACTGTAGCTTCATGTGCACTTCCACAAACAGACAAAATGCAGAAAACAATCACTTCTCCTTTTCACCAACACACACCTGTTTTCTTCCTCAAGCTTGTTTTAAATGACTAACTAATGTTTGGAATCAAAATTAAAATTTGTGACCCTTTTAAAAGGGGAGTTTTCCTAATTCCTCGGTGTGGTGAACACAAAACACACGTGCTGTGAATGGGGACTATCGATGAGGAATCAGGATATTCTAGGAATCACGTTTATTTCCTCACTGAAGTGTTATAGGAGGCAATCGTTTTAGAATGTGTGTGGGAGTATCGACTGAAGTTCAGAGAGCGAAAAGAACCTTAAATACAAGGTAACACAGACATAACAAAGCTGTTATGTAGAAGATTAAATAGTAAAAATCGTCTCCCAATTCTACAGAAATTCAGTCATCTGTCTCAATATCTGTGATATTTATCAAATTGGGTATATTCCTTCAGAAGTTCTATACACAAACATAAGCAAAAAACACAACAATTTTATTTACTCCACATTGTTACATATAAAATTGATTTGAATGGGCATGGTTACATAATAATTTACCTATTCTTGTACTGATGGGTATTCATGCTGTTCTTAATCTTGTGCTGTTATAACAATATTGAAGTGATTGTATAAATGTTATAAATGTGTAAAACGTGCTCCAAGTCAAAGTATATGTGTGTATTTTGTTTTTTTTTTACATTAAAAGAGAACTCAGTTGAAACATATGTAATCAATACACTGATATCTAGAAACACATCAATTGGGTAAAGCATGTGAAAATGGAAACACTTTTTTGTCGTTGTTTTGTTTTTGTTTTTAGCATCATTGATTCTGCTCAGGCAGTGATCCTAATAATAAAAACAAATCCAAGATGTGCTCTTTGACAAAACTATAGAGAGAAAATTACAGAGGTCAGACCCAAGTGGGAGGGAGTAAAATAAGCTTAATGTATTCTTCCCTCTTCATATTTGTCCTATGTTTTGGTACAGTGCAGGCTGTGTGCCTAAACCTGTCTACACTATTCTACAAACTCAAGAGCAATAAACTAGTAGAAACACCTAACTGGGACTCAACAGGAATTGGGGAATTTTCAAAAAGTGTTCAACTGAGTGATGGCATTAAAGGTTCTAGGTTATGATCTCATTGTATCTATTACAAATCATGCTGAGAAGAGGTGACAAGAAGTACAAACTTCAGTGACCTAATGCACATTGTGGTGACCAGAATTCATAATTCCACACTTCCACACTTGAAAGTCCTAAAAATATAGATTTGTAATATGCTTCCAGCCAGAAAAGGTAATTAAATGTTAACTATATTGATTTAATTGTTGTTTTATATATATATATATATATATATGCTTTAGAGAACTAGACAAATATACTATTTGCCATGAACACTTTTGTTGAATTAATAACCGAGTATATCTAAAAACATACTTCCAAGTTATATAGAAGCAATTAAGATCATCATTAATAACTGCATGGCATTCCTTTTTATAAATATGGAATAGTTTAATTAACCTCCTAACAGTAGACATGTAAATACCTCTATTCTGTTTAAATAATGCTACTTTAAACTTATTTCTAAAAATCTCACTATTCCTACAAGTTAGATTTTTAGTAAAAATGTATATATATTCTTACTTATTTAAAATAACTAACAAATAATTCCTTTCACCAATACTTAGTATTTAATTTGACATGCAATCTAGAATGTAAAATGGTATTTAATTTGTCTTTCTATTATTTGAAGGAATTTCACCAATTTTCATATACTTCATAGTTATTTTCATTTCTTCTTATATTTTCCTGCTCGTGATATTGTACTGTTTTTCATCTTTTGTCAAATATACAGAAAAATAAAAAAATGAACTAGAAGAAATTCAATAGTTCAATTGATCAATGGACTAGTAAAATAGCCACAATTCTCAAAAGATGAAATACAAATGATCAGTTGACATTTTAACATTTTCTTCTCTGCTGTATATGTGCCAAGGGCCTCAAACCAGCTCCTGTATGCTGCCTGGTATGTGACTCAGTGTCTAAGAGGTCCAAGTTAATAGAGACTGCTGGTCTTCCTAATGGGTCTCCTCCTTCCTCAGCTTCTTTCAGTTTTTCCCCAATTCAACCTCAGGTGTCTCCATCTTCAGTCCATTGCTTGGGTGTAAGAATCTGTGTCTGTCTCAGTCAGCTGCTTGTTGGGCCTCTAAGAGGACAGCGGCACTAGGCTCCTGTTTAAAAGTACACCATAGAATCAGTAATAGTATCGGACCTTGGAGCCTCCCCTTGAGATGGATCCCAACTTGCAGTGAGAGAAGAGGAACCTAACCCTGGAAAGACTTGAGGACCCAGGGAGTGGGGAGGCCTAGTGGGAGTGGGCTAGGGACATCCTCTTGGGGACAGGGAGAAGGAGAAATGGGATGGGGAACTGTGGGAGGGTAGATTAGGAGGGGGGTAAAGACTCAACTGTAAAAAAAATAGTAAATATAAAAACAAAAAAATGAAAAAAATACAAACTGTGTTCTACCCAAAGATGTCTTTAATAGAGGAATAAAAGATTTCTCCTTTACTAGCCATCAGAGAAATGCAAGTAAATTATATTGAGATTTCAACTCACCCCAATGAGAATGGCAGTCATTAAGAAAATAAAAACATGTGCTATCAGGAATGAAGACATAATAGAATCCTTGTCCAGTGTAGGCTGAAATATAAATTAGCCCAGTACGGAGTTTCCTTAGAAAACTAAAACCAGATCTACTACATTATCAGAATATACTACTCTGCATAGGTATCCAAAACAATCCAAGCATTATGTCACAAATGTACACCCATTTTTACTACAGCCCCATTCATAGTAGTTATGTTATGGACTTGACCTTGGTATCCAACAACAGAAGAGTGGATAAGCAAACATGTCATATACATAATGCAATAGTTTTGAACATAAAGAGTGAAGTTTTCTCATTTGCAGGAATATGGATGTACCTATGGTTAATTATATTGAGTGAATTATGTCAGTCTCAGGAAAACAAAAATCATATTTTCCTCATATATGGGTTCCAGAGTTTATATTGGCCTGTAAAATGGTTAACCACTCATTTTGGAATCATATAGCAAATAATTTATATTTCATTCAATAAGTTGGCATGATGTATGATATAGAGTATATATGTTTTGGGCTTTTCTTGTTTCTTTTACAAACTAACCTGTGCTGAAGCTATCAAAGTATTATAACTGTCATATCATATCTTTCCATTTAATTCAGACCTTCTCTTACATACATTGATAATTTATTTTGTTTTTGCCTTGGAAGTTCCACATTAAAGCTCTCTATAGAAAGTCTAATAAACTATATTCTTCAGCCTGCACTGTAGATTAATGATGATGATAGGTCAACACTATCTGCATTTATATAACACAATGACACTAATAGTGGTTAAGTCACATACCTTATTTGTTTACTCAAAATGGTGCAGTTTTTTTTAAGTGGGAAGGAGCTTACTTAGACATGGATGTGAAGTCATAATGGGTGGAAAAATGTAGGTCTGACGGAAAAGATCAGAAACTGGGTAGTTATGGAAAGAAAGTCTGTCTTACTGTCTCAGTTCCTGCTGACATGGAATCATATTCAATATTTACAATTAAAAAGAAACAAGGCAAGAAAGAAAATGTAGAACATAGGCCAGTCAATAATTTCAGAGCCAACATACAAGCAGAATACCTCTTGCCAAACTCTTCTCAGTGTTATAATGCACTGAAATGCATGTTTTCTTTGCAGGTCTACAGTGTATCCTTAAATGTTTTAACATGGGAAAGACTTTATATTTTGCCAATCATTTCACAATGACTTTCTGTAAAAACTTGATAATGGATTGTTGATATATTTTTGCTATTGAAAATAAACAGTTTCAAAGAGTAGGCTTTAATGTTTAGTCTCCGATGAGCAGGAGCTAAATAGGTATTTGCATTATCTGTGCTAATTGTTCAGCTACCTAGACTACAACATGAAATGATGTGACCTTCTAAAACCAAATTGAAACAGACCCAGATCCCACTTACAAATTTCTCTGTCAACTGGAAATACAGACACTGACTATAAACGAGTAATAGAAAAAGATATCTGACACACTCAGAATGCTATTTCTTCAGGCTATAATCATTTAGTGTACATTTCCACTGTGTGCAATTTCCAAATGTTATGCTCACTTTACCACCTACTTGTTGTGACTTTGTCTATCTCCACATATTCTGCCCAATTTCATACCTTAAAAAAGAATCCTATTTAATTTTTTTATTAGAAAGCTTTTAATGGCCTTAACTGGTCAGATTTTGTGTCACCAATATTGATGAATCAGTACTACAAAGAGAGAGTAAGCTTCCTGGAAGAAGGTATCTTTTAGCGGAGTCCGGAGATATTACAAACTGAGTCTTAATTCAAGAAAGTGTGGGGGAAACATTTTGCAAGTATGTTATAGAGGTCATTCAAGTCTTGTGTAGAGGAGTGGGCTTGGTGTAACCAAACAACATTTTAAATTCTTTCTCATTTATTGAGGTCATAGTCTTAAAGCAAACCAAGGGCGTGATGCCAAGCAGGTCGATAGGCCTGAAGAACATAGATGAAAGAACCCCTGTAACAAATACAATTCAGCATTGTATTAAAAATTATCCACTGGGGGTTGGGGATTTAGCTCAGTGGTAGAGCGCTTGCCTAGCAAGCGCAAAGCCCTGGGTTTGGTCCTCAACTCCGAAAAAAAAATTATCCACTATGATCAAAAAGGATTTATTACTAAAATTCAAGGCCAGTTCCGTACGTGAAAATAAATAAACTCACCATGTTAACAGAATGAAACTAAAAATTCATATGATCATTTCAGCAAAAATTGAAAAAGCAATTTGTCACGTGAAATTATTTAAAATCAATCCACACTACCACCAGCAATGCGGTTTCCCCTCTCCCATTGGAGCCTCCAAACTGCCCATATCTTTCAGGCCATCCTTCCCCTGCTAGCCCCTGCGCTAGCCTGCAGAGACAGGTGGTCACTGGCTCTAAACCCCTAACCCCATGTAAAGAAAACTCCTGACAAATAGAGGCGAACGCTCACAGCCAACCATTGGACTGAGCTCAGGGTCTCCACTGGAGGAATTAGAGAAAGGATGGAAGGAGTTGAAGGGGTTTTCAACCCCATAAGAACAGTGCCAACCAACCAGAGCCCCCAGAGCTCCCAAGGGCTAAACCAACAACCAAAGTGTACACATGGAGCAGAGCAACCCATGGATCCAGCTGCATATGTAGCAGATGATGGCCTTGTTGGGCATCAGTGGGAAGAGAGGCCCTTGCTCCTGTGAAGGCTCAATGCCCCAGTGAAGGAGAATGCCAGGGCGGGGAGGCAGCAGTGGGCGGGTGGGTGGGGGAGCATCCTCGTAGAATCATAGGGAAGGGAATGAGATAGGGGGGTTGGGGGGGGCCAGGAAAGAGGCTAACATTCGAAATGTAAATAAAAAATATCCAATCTTTAAAAGGATCAGGGGACGGGGGCGGTGGAGAAAACTCCAGAGGCTTGTAATTTATCAGTCAGACTAATAACAGTAAATTCTCAACCCACAAAACACCCACAGAAAGACCTCAAAACGCAATTGATGTAGACACAAGCTACACACCTAGATTGAACAGATATGTTCCATATCATTTAATCATCTAAGAAATTCCCAATTACTTATGGCTCCCAGGACCACGTGGTTCTGGTTCATCTTCCTCCCCTATAGATTGCATCTTGTCTCCTCCTTTCCATCTCTCCTCTCTGTCTCTCTGTCTCTCTCTGTCCCCTCTATAAAACTCTGAGTTCTCCTTCTTTGTCCACTGCCAATCTCTAGCCTTATCTTTCAGCTGCCCTCATCTGTGTACAGACAGCAATCCACAGCATTTGGCAAACTTTATCTCATGATAAATCCTCTTAATAAACTACACAAATGTCCCTATAACACAACATAAAGGTCATATATAGGTCTATAGTTAATATCATACTTGTGATCTTAAAAAAAAAAAGAGAAGGATATACATTGCCACTACAAATGTTGAACATAATGCTGGAAGGCCAAACAGTTTTCATCATAATGACCTTTATTTTTGTTACTTCTTTAATATGTATTCACTGAAAATTATTACTAAGGTTGTAAACACATCAAATATGATAGATGTATTATTATTATGATATAGAACTCTAAATAATGTCATCAGCCATATTGTGAAACAGAATAAATAATAAAGAAAACATTTAACCAACTATTTTCTTCCATCTTGTTTTATCCCTAATTCAAAATGTGCCGATTAACTGTGGATAATGTATTGCAGACAATTTCTATGTTGACTTCTTTTACTCGTGCATCTCTATGGTCTGCATACTTGTTAAGTGAGTCCATATGTGTTTATCAAAGGCTTGCTATGTGTGGCCTTGGGAACAATCTTCCTTTCAGTAATTCTTATCCTGAAAAAGGGGAGAGATTTCCATACAGATCTGTAAGGACAAGAATTGTACAAGGTTGTGGTAATTTTTCTTCTTCTACTGAATTCAGAGGACTTCCTTTTGCTTCCCCTGATTCATCACACGAAGAGCAGGATTTATTGCTGACTTTTACAACGTCCAGGCTTGGGAGTGCCACCATTGGCAATATAAAAAGAGAGATCAAGTAAAAAAAATTAATATCCTGGTTTTTTAAAAGCATCTAATTACCTTAACTATGAACCTGTGCATGATTACAGGTTTCAGTAGGAGGATACATTGATTAAGTCAACATCTCTTCTGTGTCAAGCTAACGGAGTGATAATTTCCACAATTGGCCATTTTCTCAAGGGCACCCCTGGCTTTTAGTCAAGCTTAAGCATATTTTTTCCAAAAGCAGTAAATAATCCTCATAGTGGAAGTTTTAACAAGAACTGAATTGCTAATACTTGTTAAAATAGCTAGGAAAATGGATGCTGTATAATCAACTTGTTTGGGGCCACTATCTCTCAATTTGTAGTATATGTTAATCTTCCTGCCTAGAAATACTCAAAGAAAGAAGCTCCAGAGTCGCATTAACAGCAGGTCTACTATTCTTTCATTTCTTCTTCCAGGGAAACAGAAGTATCTATGTGCCAGCAGAAATGATTGCACCATTGATAAATTTCGGAGGAAAAATTGTCCATCGTGTCGTCTCCGGAAATGTTATGAAGCAGGGATGACTCTGGGAGGTATGATATTGTTCTCCTTTTTTCTCCTTGTCCTTCTTCTGCTCACCTTCATCCTTTATAATTATTGCAGTAGACCTAGATTCTCCTCTGTAATACTCTTAAGAGTACCAGCTATGCAATAGATTCAGATTGACCTTCTCATGGTCCCTTCCTTATTTTTGTCTATGGCATTCATAACTTGGGATTTGGCATAGGACCAGGAAGCATGAAGGAAGGATCAGAAAATAAAGGAAGATGAATGAGGGTGTGCTTTTTGGATTCAGCTCCTTAAGTAATATATTAACGCTGTTGCTGTTCAGTGGTCGGAATAAGAGAAGCGAGTAATCAAAATGGTCATAGGTGCAGGATGACCATGGCACAGGCAGGCTCAAAACACCTGGGCCTATCCCTCAGCTAACTGTTGCGTGTACTGTGGGGACAGCCAACTGGAGTGTGAAGCTGCTTCTCTTTGGATCCTGTAACTAAGGTACCAAACAGAGCCAATTTCGTATCCTGTGTCTCCCAAAAATCAGCAGGCTTTTTAATCATTTCCTTTTCTTTACAAATCCATTGATCACTTCCAAAAGCTTTTTCCCAGGGGCACATTAGCTTCTTAAAAGATACAGCCCTTTCAAGGATGACCCTCTATCATAAGGCTCTGTGTTCTGTGAGCCTGTGTCTACCATGAGCACTGTCATCCTTCCAAAATGGCCTCATACTACTTGCTTGACATATACTTCCCTGCTTCTAATTCTTCACATCTTCATCTGCCCTGTGCCAGATTCCACTCTGCTGCCTGCTGCTTCCAAACAGATGCATCTTTCATGAGAAAAAGAAGCTCATTAGTCTACATTGATTTAGAAATGGAACTCAAAGAAAAACAAATCTATTTCTGAGTGCCTAAAACTATAACCTTATATTTGATTACTCATTATCAATCGGGAAACCCCAAGTGACTGGAATCAAGTCCACTCTTCTCCTATCTCATGGCTAATTTGGAACAATTGTTCTTTCTATAAGGAACTGAATGTCTATTCTGCCTAGATATCATTATAGATAACTACATCTCCCCCTCCACACAGCAGTAGTACTTTTCTTCAGACCATACTATAGCAAGGAGTTTGTTCCAACTACATCTGTGAGTTCCAATAGGAGCATCTTAAGTAATGTGTAGTTCTCTCAGGCATCACAGATAGAATCCCTGTGAGTTATTTTCCAGGCAACCGCACCAAATCAGATTCAAATATTTGACCAAAATCTCATCTTGTTTCTGCTTGTTTGATCTACTCTAAGGATATAGTATAGTTGTGGTCTGTAGTGGGAAAAAAGACACAAGATCACTGGAGAGGACAGAAAGAAATCCAGGAGAGGTAACAGAGTGAAGGATTGGCAGACAATTTTACTGCATGAACGTTGGAAATATTACCCAAGTTCTCTTGAACGCTCATTTCTCAATTATTTAACCTCCTGTGAATTATGCACAGTAAACACTGGCATCTAAATTGAGGATCCCCTGTCTTGTCATCATTTGCAAGTCTTTATAAGCCCATTTTCATACAAGTAAAATTTAATTATAAAATACTCCAAATTAAAGCATTAGTTTCATGTCAGAGCCCATATCTTCCATTACAAAAAAAAAAAAAAAAAGGTGTCTTCTGACATGATTAAAATGAGCTTCTTTGGAGGAAAAATCTGCATGACTATACAGTGTACCACCCAGAAATAAATTTCTGAATTAAGTCACTGAAAAGTGGTACAAAAAGATTTCTGATTGGTTTAGTGGGGGTGGGGTGGCCATATTGGAGTGAGCTTGGTGAATACATTGCTAAATTGTTATGGATGGTTTTGATCTCTGTTTCCTTCCCAGGTGTCACTGAGGGACAGATACATAAAAGACAGCAAGCACATTAGGCACTAGATGTTCAGGCTAAGAGATTTCAAGGAAAAGAGAAAAAAGATGCCCACAAAATACAAGGATCATTTTGTTTTCTTTTGCCATACAGGGGATTGAATCTAGAGCCCTGTGCATGCTAGGCAAGTATTATTCCACAGACATACATGTCCAGGCAAGTCATAGAAGAATTACTGATGTTGTATAAATGACTATACTTTTGAAGTCTGACCTAGATCAAAGCCTAGATTTTTTTTTTACTCCAGGTCCCTGTGAGTATCATTTTCATTATCTGTAGTTTCATTTCATCCTCAGAGTTACAGTTAAGATCACATGAAAAGGTAAATAAAAATACCTTTGAAAAGGTGCTAGATGAATGTAAAGCCTTATTACAATGAGGTCATCAAAATATTAGGTAGGCACAGGCTATTCTTTTTTTCTTCTTTTATTGGTTATTTTATTTATTTACATTTTAAATGGTATCCCCCTTCCCAGTTTCCCTGTCCACAAGCCCCCATCCCCTCCTCCTTCCCTCCTGCCTCTATGAGGGTGCTCCCCAACCTGCCCACCCACTCCTGCCTTAGCCCCTTAAGCAATCCCTACCCTGGGTCATCAAGAGGACCTCCACAGGACCAAAGGGCTCCCCTCCCAGTGATACCAGATAAGGCAATTCTCTGCTGCTTATCAAGCTAGAGTCATGGGTTCTCCCCTCCCACCCCCATGCACTCTTTGGTTGGTGGTTTAGTCCCTGGGAGCTCTGGTTGGTTGATATTGTTGTTCTTCCTATGGACTTGCAAATCTCTTGAGCTCCTACAGTCCTTGCCCTAACTTCTCCATTGAGGTCCCCACTCAGTCCAATGTTTGCAATTCTTAACACTGAGCAATGACTCTCCTTAAGTAGCTTGGCTTGCCATACAATACATGTGTGACATGTAACGACAGGCAATGAATCACTCAAAATAACTTCTGGTTACTTCACTCTGCAAAGTGCTACCAGCATAATGCTTAAAATCTGATATAAATCATTCTAAAAACTATATGTTAGTGTTGAAACACCAAGTCAGTAAAAACGAAAGTGTGTATTCGCTTAGACTTTGCACATGGGTGGAGTTAAAACTACACCCCCTGCTTCCTGACATAACCTCTTCCAACATTTATTGTTAACTTAGAGTATCAGTATATTTCACATTTTTATTCAAGTAAAAAGATAAAAGAAAGTAATGGTTCCTAGTGGCCATTGTGAATACATTGGCAATATAATATCTTCTGCTTTTCAGCAGATTTGGGTTTAGCATAGACTTTTTGATCACCTTCAAGAAGTCACATAATTTTAGTTCCTTTTCTGTACAACTCACACTACAATTGTATAATATGTAATGGAGCAACAGTTAAGAATATGATACTCTTTAAGTCCCTTCTCCATTTTTCCATCGTGAAACTAAAGACCCTTCTGTTGTTAAAATTTTGTGATTTGATGTCAATAGCCACAAAGAAAAGATTGTAGTTCATCCACTTCTTCCTCAGTTGCCAATTACCTACCCATAGAAGTACTAATATGAGAGACTTATTTGCATAAAAATTCTAGCTGCCCCCATTCACACTTATAACAGGTATATGCCAAAACTGTAATTGATGCATAGATGATTGAAGTTGTGGAAGGGAAAGCAAATAGATGTTTTCAGTTCTTGGAGATTCTGGTGTTCTTCAGATGATGTCTGTTTGGTCTCAACACTTTATGATCTCTAGCATGACTGTCTCTATGGCGTTCCATATGCTGGTGACAGGAGTTCTTAAACTAAGAGACGCTTGCTAGATAGAGAGCCATTTCTTCATGCTTCCACGCCTACCTTTCTACCCCTTGCTTGTCTTCTTAGTCACTATTGGGATTTATAATAGAATCCAATAGGTGTTGAGTTCTTAAGATAACTCTTCAGGCTCTTAAATGCCCATCTATGGAAAAAGGTATGCCTTGCTTTGTTATTGATTAATGCCTAGCTGCATCTGTAAACCTTATATCAAGAACTGCTTAAAGAATTTAAATGCCTTACCCATTTGTTCATTTAAGAAAACACTTAACTGTCTGGATAAGAACCTTCCCTTCAGCGAATTGGTGGTGACTATTACATAGTATGTAATTCAGATAAATGAGTAGATATCTCTCGCTTTGATTTGTACATCCCAAGAAATCCTTCCAGTTTCCAAAATGGAATTGCAGAGAAAAAATAGCAACATTCCTGCCATCTTCTTTCCCGAAACTTTCCTCAGATCACTTCCCATTTATTCTTATTTCCCTAGACAAATAGTATTTGTTTTTGTGTTCTGGGACTCTTGAGTTCTCAGTACATAGTAAATAGCATGGACTTAATTATCCCTTGCCATGGCCTGAGTCATGCAGTAAACTGTACATGAATTTTAGGTACTAGATACTACCCACAGGAAGGAAACGACCATGGGCACCCAAAGCATGTGAGATTTAATGAAGTGTACATTTACTTCAACATTTATTTGAGCCTATTATCCCAGTATTTGTGAGGCTAAGATAGGTATATCACAACTTTAATTCTAGCTCGGCTACATAGTAAGTTCCAGGCCAGCTAGGACTACAGAATGGGGCATTCTCAATAAACAAAAATGTCAATTGAGAAGGACTACTAAGACATTGAACTTTGCCTATAAGGATAAAACCTTAACATGTATACAAGTTTTCACAAAGTCTATGAGTTCTCTAGTTAGGAAGATAGCTCAGGGTTTCCTGACAATAGTCTGATGCCATCATAAACAGTAATTTCCATTGTTGAAGGTAGTCTTTACGCAGTTACCTCATCAGTTGCCCTCTCCAAGACTCCAAGAGAAGTGCTGCACTGCTCCCTCTTTGATGCAAGAAAATGATTGTAATGCTACAATACAACTTATGTCATGGTTCTTTGTGCATGTTTTTATTCATTGAAGTGAATTCACCTATTTATGCACTCATCTACAAATACATTTTTTTAATATCTCTTGAGTGCTAAATATGTACCAGAGTTTATGCTGGACAATGGGGGAAGCTGATCCTGATAATAGAGCTGTAATATATGTCTTAAAAATCATATAGGACAAAGGAGATTGTTCAGTGGGCAAAAGCAATGGCTTCCAAGGCCTACAACCCATACTTGATCTCTGGAACCTACATGGTACATAAAGATAACCAATTTACTCAGATTATCCTCTGACCCCTACGTCTGCAGTGTGACACCTTCAAACATGCATGCACATGAATGCATATATACATGTACATATATGTATACACATATACACACTATAAATAAATATGTTTTAAAATATGTTAAATCAAAGATATGTTGATTATGATTATACATTACTCCTAAGGTATAAGTAGAAAATTATTCAGGAGAAGTTTAGTGAGATGCAAGAGAAGGGCTATTCAAGGCCATGAGCACAGCTTGACAAAAAGGCACAGAGACATAAAAGGTATGAGGAGGCTTTAAAGAACAGCAAGTGATTTAAAATGGCCAGAGATAGGAAAATAGGGAAGGAAGCTGTGACCACACTGAAAGTGAACCCGATTTCAGGCAGTTGAAGATTTATGGTTGCCAGACAGACATGACCGCATGTCATGTTGCTAAACTGTTTATGTGTTTCAAGAGAATTTTTGGCGGCTTAAATGTTATGTTAGGAAGGGCTTACATTTTACCAAAGGAAGAGTGGCACAACATTCAGAGTGAAACAGAAATTTTTTTATTAACTTGAGTATTTCTTATTTACATTTCGAGTGTTATTCCCTTTCCCGGTTTCCGGGCAAACACCTCCCCTAAATTTTTAACTTCAAATTTTGCTAACTACTCATGCTTGGTTCTTGGGCTCTACTTACCTCCACTTGAGATTGAAATCTGCAAGAACTGAGCATGCCAAAGAGAAACTGGCCTAGACCAAGGTTACTGTCTTATATGAAAAATCTGCATATATACTAACTACCACTTGCCTTGATCCTGACCACAGTTTCCCAGTGAAAGCTCATAGATAACTATTTCAGTGAAGGTTTTAGAGAATCTGATTTCTAAGTTCAAATGAGGAAAAGAAACCTACATATTACAATCCTTAGGAAGATTTGCACTGTGTGTGGTAGGTTTTGGTGAATACTGTAATAAAATAAATTGAGCTTTAACTGAGGATTCCCAAACTAAATTAAATTTCACCTCTCCCTTTTCACATTACACCATTTAACATCCTACCAAAACACTGCTTTCTGGAAAACACCGTTTAAAAAAAAAACAGGTATAAATAAAGACCTTTATTCTGTGAGCAAAAAAGTACCTACTTAATTTCGTCCATTTCCTAGATCTGCATATCTTCATTTACTGGATAAATCAGTAGAGCATGCATTAACAAACAAGAGTAGTCCATCACTAGCACATGCATGGCTACCAACTCCAATAAAATATGCCAGAAAATATCTATACCATGCTTGTCTCTCACAAAGGATAGAAGACAAAGGCACAGGTATTATCCATAACAACTAGTAACTATAGTCACATAATACTGTCCCAGAAGCACGCTAGAAACATTATTCTATGAAATTCAATATATTCCAGCATTATAGAGAGTGACCACTAACAGTTTTGGTAAACACTCTCTGATAAGCATCCCCATACACAGTAAGAACACCAACATGATAGTAAGATTCAATGACTGACTTCTATGTATTTAATGTTTACATTTAGCAAAGAGTTATAAAGCACACTTAACAATTTGAGACACAAATAGAATAGTGTGTTCCTGTAATCCTAGCATTCAAGGGACTGAAACAGGAGAATGATGAGTTCTAGGCCAGTCTTGGAAACATAGCAATGTTCTATTTCTACAACAAGACAAATACAGCTCAGTGGTAGGGCATACACATAGCATACACAAAGGAAAATAATAATAATAATAATAATAATAATAATAATAATAATAATAATAATAATGTGGAACTCAAGGACTGGTTTTTGTTCATTTTTGGTTTTTCATCTTTTCCTTAACTCTCCAGGCTTAGTCTAAATTGTCCTTAGCCTGGGTATCATAGTTAGGATCTCTATAGCTGTGAAGAGACACTGTGACTACAGAAACTCTTATGGAGGAAAACATTTCATTGAGGTCAGCTTGCAGTTCAGAGGTTTAGTCCATTATCATCATGATGGGAAACATGATGACACACAGGCAGACACGGTGCTGGAGAGGTAACTATGACTTCTACATCTGAATCTGCAGGTACACATAGCTGGAGCATCTGGAACTTCAAGCCCACCCCCAGAGACATACTTCCTCCAGCAAAGCCACACTTCCTCCAAGGGCACAAATCCTCATAGGGACATTCCCTATGGTCATATGGGAGCTATTTTCACTCAAGCCACCACATTGAGAATGCATCTGTTGACTCTCAGTTCTAAGAAGTACTGCTTCTATACAAAATTCTCAGGTACCTGAGTACTTAAGAGCTCTGCATCACCAACGGATGTGCAGAGGAGCAAACTTTCACTATGTGTCTGAGCATCAACATGTATAATGTATGGCTGGCAATTAGAACTTTAAGGTATTTGTTGTATTGTTGAGTTGTTGTGCTGAACCTGAAGACTCAATACATTAGGCAAAAACTACCAGTGAGGTACAACACAAGTCCTTTTCTGCAAACAAAAGTCCTGTGGTAGCTATAGTAGAAATAACATGATAGACTTAGACATAGGTTTGGTTTCTAGACCTGGGTCTAATATTCTAATTTTGCCCGTTTACTATTTTGGTGAACTTGTGAAAGTCTGTATAGCCTTCTAAATCCCATTTTCACCAGCTGTATGACAGAAATACCATTTCTTATGAAATTTGTGCAGAAGTAAATATGCCATCATGCAGTAGGCACACAGTAATTATTGTACTTTCTACTTGTTTTTAAGTGAAGATTGATCTTTCTATTCCCAGGTACCAGTACAGACTTTTCTTTCTGTCCCTTTGAAAATGGCTTTTAATTCTTGCTCTTTGATCCTTTGGTTTCTGATTTACCTTTTAGTCAACACGTGAAGCCTTCTACACGTGGCCACCATTGCCATCTTCTAGTTGTACACACACACACACACACACACACACACACACACACACACACACACACACACACACACTTCAAAAGGAAGAAAGTTTGCTTCCAGGGGTTCTTTTCAAGAACTTGTGTTGGAAGAGACCATATATTTTCTCTGTTACCTCTAAAACAGTTATCTGCAAAAATACATAGATGTGCTCTGTTTCTGAGTACTTGCTTTTAGAGAACTATGCTTAGAGGTAAGTAATATTTTTCTAATCATCAAAATTGATGATACTCCATATCTAATACTTGAATCTTGTTTGTAAACCATCTCCTTAAAATATTTGAATTCTTACAATGTGCTAGCCTTAGAAAGATTTTACTGGTATTTACTTTTGCTGTGAGAGATCCAAAAGCCCATATTTGATCTTGAAAGAGAAAAGATAATGCTGTATTTTCTAACATATTGAACAAAAAACACACAACATACAACATGTAGAACCATATAGTTCCCAAAACATAGTGTTCCAAGAAAAACTTTTTTATATATTTTTTTAAATTTAACTACCTATTTGATTTTATCTTATGGGCATTGGTGTGAGGGCATCAGATGCCCCTGGGACTGAGTTACAGACAGTTGTGAGCTACCATATGGGTGCTGAGAATTGACCTCTTGGGTCATCTAGAAGAGCAACCTGTGCTATTAACCACTGAGCCATCTCTCCATCCTGTTATTTGATCATTTGAACTTTTCCTATTTCTGGTTATAAATTGAGAAATATATTCCTTATTTTACTGAACTCAGATAATTTACCTGGGTAAGGTAACCTTTTAGAGACATTTGAACATCTTTTGAGACCATGCTGCTTAGAAGAACTAGGGAAAGAAATATGTGTTCACTGAGGAAGAAATAAAGCATCCATATGAAGTTTTTGATAATATTTCCATGACAATTTATGACTAAATAGCAAAATGGAAATATAATTACTACCCTGCATAACCTCTTTTGTCATCAGATTCCACGTTACTTAGTCCAACTAATTGGCACCAAATATAAACCCAGGTGTGCCAATTCCTTCTTTACCTACTGGCTTGCCATCCTGTTGAATGAAGGCTTCTGAGGCTGAAATGGGAGTAAATTGGTAAGGGACATTTCAAGCTTCTAACAGTCAGAAACTAAAATTATATAATTACCAATCACTATCAGAAAATTTGGACTTGCATTTGAAATTAAGAAATAGAGAACTCAAGCAGCCCAAGCCAGCACAGTGAAGTGTCATGTTGGCAACTCTGAAACCAAAAGAAATTGAGGGTTCTTTCTCCTTGACAGGCAATAAGGCATGGAAGCTTTGACTATTGAACTATAAGGCACAAAGATATTCATTTGTAAATGACTTAATTGCCAGACTGAGTAAGGATATAGAGATTTTTATGCAACATTTTGGCTGATGCAAACAATTCAAAATACCATCATGAAAGAATTGTTGTTGATCTTTTAGTGGTTGTTACAAAAGCATTACATTTTACCATCCTGTTTCTTTGCCCCTTCATATTCTCTACTCTGAAAAATTATTTCTTGTCTAGAATATATAGAGAACTATATGAACACATACTCATACTGAAGTCATTAAGGTAGAAAAGAAAAATTAATCCCCAAATAGCAATTGTCAATTTCTTCATCTCACCTTCTTCTTACAAGGTAAGAAAACTTGGAAGGCATGGAAACTCCTTTTCCAAAATGGTGACTGCCCCTCTCTCCACTTGTACCTGATGCTTTCTATCTCAGAAGAACTGACTTGGGCATCTGATTCTTGAACATAGGGGGTGCAAACCCATCTTAAGCCACTACTTTAATCACAACCACTCTTTCATATTAGAAAAATTCTTGTTTGGCAATTACATCTCTCTCAAAATGACCAGACAGTAAAAAAGACTGTTCTGAATTTCTGCCAAAGACCCAACTGTCAACCCCAAGCTTTGTGAAAGAACTGGAGGAAGTTGCTTATCCACAGACAGGGAAGAAGGATCAAATTTTTGCTTCTCTTAGAAGAAACACCAGCCAGCCCCTCTCTTAAAACACTGGAGTTAAAAAACAGAGTCAAATAGTCCTCCTCTTCTCTCCTCAAGGTGACTCTGTTTGTAGCAGCCCACACAACTTTAACTTACCATAAGGTGGAAGGCAAATCTGAGGAGCAATGCATGCTTCCTTTGTTTCCCTCCAAGGCTGGGCTAGTGGAGGAAGTGGGTTTGGTATTCCCTCTTAGCACCTGAGAACTTCCTCCACTCCCTACTGCTCCCTCACTGACAACTTTTCCCTCTATCTGATCAGATCAGCTGTGAGACTTCCTCAGACACTTCAAACATTGTATCGATAAGATACTTAGTATTCCCTGAGCTTTGTTGTCTTGCAACAACCTCCATCTGGATAATCATTCCCTCCTGTTGGAGGCACAGTACATGAGGCCTGAACAGACAAAACATGAAAGTAAAAATGCTCTCCGTCCTTGATTTGGACCTAGCTTTTCTGTCCTGTCCCTTTCCGAGTAACCACACGCGCACACACACACACACATACCCCACATCTCCCTTGCATATATGCATACACTCTTTCTCTTTTCCTTTGCTTAACCATATTTTGGGGTATACAAAAACAAGGAAGGACTTTGGGAGGTATGTTTCCTCCTCCTCCATACAAAATTTAAATCTGACCAATGAGAACTTCCTTAATGTGGATTGAAAGGCAAGCGTGGTTTGCTTTTTAACTGCTTGCTATTCTTGAATACTATTTCTGATAGTGAAATTTTCCTAAAAAAACATTAATATACCAATGTTTTTTTGTTTTGTTTTTGTTTTGTTTTGTTTTTTATTTACAACAGACTGACAAAATTAATGTTATTAACATTGGTGCCCCCCCCTTTTTTTCACTTCTCTTTCTTTCTTCTTTTTTTAAGGAAAAAAAAACCCTCTCATTTGCTTTCCAGGTCATACTGACCTGTTCAGCATGGACTGTTTCGCATTTGTTTTTAATGTCAGTTTAAATGTAATTGTAAAAGCATGTATGCTCTAAATTCATGTAGTTACTTTTTCCAGTGGAAAAGCCTGGTATGCAAAACCATTTCCAGGCTCTACAATTTCTCAGGAGCAGGTTTGGGGTAACGACCTTGTGCTCCTCACTCAGGATGGCATCTGGACAGTGAACCCCTTTCCTCTGGCTCAGGAAGTCAGAGAAGGGAGAGTTGGAAATAGTTTCTGTGCTTTGGCAAGGGTGTGCAGCATTGCATATCATTCTATTATTAATTATGTTTACTCCTCCACAAACTAAGAACCATTAGACTAAATAGTCCCACATAAACCTTGAAAGATAAAATTTGATATTCTTTCCCCTGGCTATTCTCCTGACCAAGAACTGGGACTAGAAGGAGAATGAGAGTCAGCACCAGGCAGGGGTGGGGATCGAGGAGCCTTCTTGCCTGAAAGGGTATTTGTCATACATTTATTAATCCCATTTGGTCTCATTCTCCTGCTAAGTTCTCACTTCATGGTTGCCAAGGACTGGCTTTGTTCTCTTACCTGCTATCCCTGTCTCAATTTTTCCCAATCCAATTCCCATTCCTGCTTCTAACCCTTCTTACTAATAACATGCTGGTGGAGCTGACAGAGGGGCAAACATACCTAACGCAGAGAGAAGACACCCGAGTCTGTCTTTTGTTCTGCCACTAACTATGTGTTTTGGTAAGATTTCCCTGTGCCCTTTGGTATCCCCGTCTATAAAATAAGGTGGGAGAAAACAGAGACAACATCCAAATTCTCCAAACACTTTTTCTGAAACTGGAATCTTTTCTTCAAATAAAATCTGAAATTTTATCCACCTAAATGCAAACTATATTACTGCTGCTCTAATTTGAAAGGAGGTGGTGAGGTCACATATTAAAGTTCACCTTGCCCTTTCCACAGAGACTTTTGAAGACATTCACAGGCTCCTAAGAGCTCTACTGGTGTACTAAAGTGATAGCTAGTAATCCTTTGAACTCTCATTTTTTTCCTGTTAGATTTTAGTCACAGTGGAAATTGTAAATTTCAGAAAGAAGATACTTTTTTCCAGAACATTCACCAGTTTAGGACATGGAGTATTGTGCTACTCAGTAAGAGTGAGAGCCATCATCTATTGGTGTACCTAATTCACTCTGTGCTAAGCAATATACACTCTTCCCCCTCCCTAACCCTTTGTAAAATCACAACCATGTGAGTCTGGTCTTGCTGTGTACAATGATTCTGAAAGCTGTCAGTCTGCCCTTCAATCTTTCACCCAAAATGAAAAATGATACTGCTCATAATTTGCCACTAGAAGGATCTCCTCCAAGTGTTTCTCAGACATCCACTCTTGAGAAAAGCCATCACCTGTCAACTGCATTTTCACAGAATCCAGACAGGTCTCATGAGGCTTCCCTCATTTCCTCCTAAAAGTAGTCCTATAGAGGAATTGGAGTGTATTTTCACCAAGGAGATTAGAAAAGTATAAGAGAAAACAAGGGATTTGTTCCTAACCATACATGCCATAAGACTCTGATATTACCACTAAGCCCTTGATATTTTAATAACATTTTAAAATTCCAGTGTCATTTTTTTTCTTTTTTGTCCTGGAACTCAGAGGACATCTCACCATATGTGAATGTCCTCAGTGGTGAAAAATGTGTTTGTTAACCTGAGATACCACCATGGTGTCTCTATTCCTTCAAACACTCTTATAATTTAGATACTATTCCCTCTATCTTACACATGAGTTAACTAAGGCATAGAGAGACTTCATCTTGCCCTGGGTTTCACGAAAATAGACTCATGGCTACTAATGAGACACTCTAGCTCCAGAACCTTTATTTTCTTTTTTTTTTTTGTGCTTTCTTTTTTTTTTTTTATTAACTTGAGTATTTCTTATATACATTTCGAGTGTTATTCCCTTTCCCGGTTTCCGGGCAAACATCCCCCTCCCCCCTCCCCTTCCTTATGGGTGTTCCCCTCCCAACCCTCCCCCCATTGCCGCCCTCCCCCCATAGACTAGTTCACTGTGGGTTCAGTCTTAGCAGGACCCAGGGCTTCCCCTTCCACTGGTGCTCTTACTAGGATATTCATTGCTACCTATGGGGTCAGAGTCCAGGGTCAGTCCATGTATAGTCTTTAGGTAGTGGCTTAGTCCCTGGAAGCTCTGGTTGCTTGGCATTGTTGTACTTTTGGGGTCTCGAGCCCCTTCAAGCTCTTCCAGTTCTTTCTCTGAAACAATATTTTATTCCTGAGAATTTTCTCTATATGTGTAAAACATGAGCGTTTTTAAATAGTTCACTTTCTTCATGAATGAGGAAAACATCCCTATGAGTGGAGAAAGCTGTCTTGGCTCATAATCTAGTACTCCTCTAATCTTAAGTCATATAAAAAGATCTACTATCCTAATACTAGTAAATGGAATGATGACCGATATGACAGGCCAAAAGTCATGTGAGGAATTCCATCAGTTCAGAATGGCATTTATTTACTCCCATCCACTGCGCTCCATCCTACCATGGCTCAGGAAACATCCTGGAAGAAGAAGCAGAAAGAATGAAAGGTGGAAGATGAGGGGGAGCGCTGTGCAAAATGTTGTGTGGTGGACATGAAATATCTACTGCATACATCAGCTATACAGGACCTGTGCAAGATCCAGCCAGATGAAATATACAGCATGGAGCACGAAGGGGTACCTAGTCACTAAGGCCACCTGAGGAACTACTGGTAGTTGATGGCTACTTTGGGAGAGAGAGATACATTTCTTCGGGAGTGGAATTTGTCTTTTTGTTGATTCCTTCAAATGATCATGGTCTTAATGCAAAGAGCTCAGTATTTTAAGAGCTTACCTGATTCAGTCAAGCCCTTAGCATTCAACTGAGTTGGAGCCTTAATATCATTTTCTCAGTCTCTTCATAACAACAATCCATTTGTTACTAGACTGCATAACTGAAAGAAGATGCATATATCTGTGGGACTCAGAATCATAGATGATATCCTAAAAATTAGTCTCTCAGAGAAGGTAATTCTTTGATACTCCAAATTCTATGATGAAATCAAGGGAACAGAGACATCCTCAACCTTGGGCATAATAATTTAAAGTTTCAAAGACTATAGAAGCATCACCTATACCTCTCTCTCCTGCCTATGAGTGACAAGGTATATAACCCTAGAAAACAAAACAATTAATCTGGAAACATCCCAAAAAAAGTCACTGAAGCTATAGAAGTTACAAAGCACATGTAGACCTCCTTCAAAACACACCACAAAGCCTGCTTTTTAAAAGCTCGCTTTGTGCTGTGGAGGTAGTCTCCACAGAAACACACTGTCCCCAGGCTAATACCAGCATACAAGCTTTCCAGGACCCTGAACATCAGATGGCAACAAGGTCGTACACTGTGAGGGCCCTTTCTTTCCACTACTCTAACCTAAATATAAAAGCAGTTACAAGATGTAGAGCAGCTCATATTCTATTAGAACTACCCACTTTTACTGCCCCCCCCCCTCGGTTTTGCCATTCAGTTTAAGTAAGTCTCTGCCTTGACATGGTGGTTAGTTGGTATGTACCTCATGTAGAGAATTGTTTTTGACTCTGGGGCTCAGGTGCAGGGGAAGGGAGGAGCATGGGGGTGGCCTTCATGGAAGAAAACAAGGCCTTGGGCACTGAGTAACAGCTGAGACTAGCAAGCTTCATTGTCTAGGAGTCCAAGTCGTCTAGCAACATGCTGGCCTCTGCTGCGGAGAGAGAACAGAGGATCCCTACAGAATGAATGGAATCCGATTTCAATTATGTTTAGTACAGTCACGCTCTTCAGGCAGATAGCTCAGAACACCTGGTGCGGCTTGAACCACTATGGTCACCCAGACAGCATATTACTGAGGCCCCGAGGACAAATGGGAATTCAGAATCTCTCCCTCAAGCAGATGCCTTATAACTGTAGAAGACAAAAAAAAAATGACAGGCAAGTTCTGATTGGCACAATTAAAAGAAATGGGAATAATTTTGTCTCGATGGACCTTCCCCATAGTGTCTATGCATATATGAATCTGTTTAGGCCCATAAGTCGTCACCTCACTGAGATTTTGGCCACAAAATCTCACAGGTCACAGAGTAGTGGCAACAGACTAAATCTCGTCGATTGTACACCAACCACTCTTTGTCCCTATACCTTTTGACTAAAATCCTCTAGATTCATGTTTGTATCATTCATTTTGGATTTGTTCCTTCTTTATCAATAGCTTTAGTATAGTATGACAAATAAGACATCTGGCCCAGAAATCAGTCAACATTCACAGTCCTACTCAACAGACTCTCTGAGATAATGGAAATGTCCTATATTTCTGCTTTTCTGTTATCAGTCACTGGCTACATGTGGTTTTAAACACTGGAAATAGGTCAAGTGATAATCATTGAATTTTTTATCTTATTTTCAAGAGTCATATGGAGATAGTGGCTATATAAAATACTGCAAGCCTAGGAAGGTGCTCAGAGAGGTACATACTGAAAGAGAGCAGGAGTAAATTAGTAAAAGAGAGCAATGAGTCATAAGGAATTTAAAATTACAAATAAGAGCCCTGGTTCTAATCCTAGCTCTGCCACTAGATTGTTTCACCCTCACGATATTCAACTTCTGCCTCTTTGACTTGAAAATTTGGACTAATACAAGAATTCTCAAAGTTATATCTAAGGTTTGCACTCAACTTAGAATATATGTGTTTCATGAGAGATTTAATGTCCTGCATGGTCTTCTAGAGTTGAGAAGACACTAAGACATTCCATTTCAGTTTGCCAGGAAGAATGCCTACCATTATTTTATACACATACCTACACACTGCAATTCCTGGGTAACTTTTGAATATATTTGAATCTGTGAACCTTGGACTCTTGTGACTCTAAGGACTTTTCCTTTTTGCCAAGCTGCGAATCTATATACCACTACCATACCCCAAATATGTTTCTGTTTAGGCAGGGAACTGAGTATTTTCACAGCCTCTTGATTCTCTATTTCCAGATGTGAAAGTCCATTGTCAGAAATAAAGATTATAGTCAAATGACTATACTTTAGGGATTCAGACTTGGTGGAAAAGCCACATGACAAAAAATAGAGAATGTGGATTTTCTAGCTAAAGGAGGTTCCGATTATTAGGGTTATTTTTCCTATGTTTAAGACTAGAAAATACCAGCAATAAGGATGAAGTCTGTCTGGAAACTGCACCAGAGTCATTCTGGAGGCATTATCACTTTGGATTCACAAAGTAGCAAAAGGTGAATGCCAGCCACTCACTTTGAAAGGAGATAGGCTGGGTTCATACCAAACCCCAAGCGTTATGCCTTTAATGGGAGGTGAAAGTTAGCAGTGGATGTACATATCTATTTATTACTAGCTGTGCCCAAATCCTATAGAAATGATGGTTGGAAAAGGTCATCTTGCAGTCAGGATTGGGTTCCAAGGCATCCTTATTATTTTCCCTCTTTTCTTCTCAATGCTTCTCTCTGTCCTAGGTATCAATACAATCATGTAATTTACTATTACGTTGATTTACTTAGTAAGAGTATGATAGAGTTTACAGTAAAGATCTTACTTTTCTAATTAAGGCTTAAAGTCTGTTCTGGATATGTCATTTTTCTATGGAGCCAGAAGCAGATATATAGTAGTTTTTTTTTTATAATAACATTTATATGCTTGCTTTCAGGGATCAGCTTCTCTTTATTTTATGTCTTTCTTTACATATTTAATTATTATTTTAAAAGATTAGAGAAAATACAGTTTATGGTCTACTCTCGGTGCATCAGCTTATGATAGATCTCAGAGTTATGACCTTTTCAATTATTTAAACTTATCAATATAAGTGCTTGGAAAAACAGAACAAAGTAACCATTGGAATGCCAGAGGACTTTTAAAGTGTGAGTGTGTGTGTGTGTGTGTGTGTGTGTGTGTGTGTGTGTGTCTGTGTTCTATGAGCATATTTGGAAGACAATTTTTTAAGTTTAATAATATTTTTTCTTTTATTGGATATTTTTACTTACTTTTCAAATGTTATCCCCTTTCCTGGTTTCCCCACCACCCTCTATTGCATCCCTTCTCCCCCTACTTCTATGAGGGTGCTCACCCAACCACCTACCCACCTCCCCATCCTGACATTCCCCTACACTGGGTCATTGAGGCATTGAGCCTTGACAGGACAAAGGGCATCTCCTCCCATTGATGCCCAACATGGCCATCACCTGCTACATATGCAGCTGGGGCCACAGGTCTATCCCTGTGTACTCTTAGGATGGTGGTTTAGTCCCTGGGAGCTCGGGGGGGGATGTCTGGTTGGTTGATATTGTTGTTCTTTTATGGGGTTATAAACCCCTTCAGCTTTCAGTCTTTTCTCTGACTCCTCCATTGGGGACCCTGTGTTCAGTCCAGTGAATGACTCTGAGCATCTGCCTCTATATTTGTCAGGCTCTGTTAGAGCCTTTCAGGAGCCAGCTTATATCAGGCTCCCGTGAGCATGCACTTCTTGGCACCCGAAATAGTGTCTGGGTTTGGTAGTTGTATGTATATGGGCTGGATCCCCAGGTGGGGCAGTCTCTGGATGGCCTTTCCTTCAGTCTCTGCTCCACACTTTGTCTCCATTTTCCCTCCTGTTAGTATTTTTGTTCCCCCTTCTAAGAAGGACTGGAGCATCCACACTTTGGTCTTCCAGCTTCTTGAGCTTCATGTGGTTTGTAAATTATATCTTGGGTATTCTAAGCTTTTGAGCTAATATCCACTATTCAGTGAGTGCTTATCCTGTATGTGTTTTGTGATTGGGTTACCTCACTCAGAATGATATTTTCCAGTTCCACCCATTTGCCTAAGAATTTCATGAAGTCATTGTTTTTAATAGCTGAATAGTACTCCATTTTGGAAATGAACCACATTTTCTGTATCCATTCCTCTGTTAAAGGACATCTGAGTTCTTTCCAGCTCCTGGCTATTATAAATAAGGCTGCTATGAACATAGTGAAGCATGTGTCCTTGTGATATGTTGGAGGATCTTTTGGGTACATTCCCAAGAGTGGTATAGCTGGGAGCTTAGTTAGTACTATACACAAATTTCTGAAGAACCACCAGACTTATTTCCACAGTGGTTATCCAGCTTGCAATCCCACCAACTAGGAGGGAATGTTAATGAATGAGTTTGGGGTACTGTTACTGTGATCATCAAAGAATATTATTGTATCTAGTATTCTAACGGCTGTCTTCTAAAATGATTTTCATTTTATGGACAGATGATAGAGTTAGGGATCTTTTTTTAAAATCCTATTACAGCTTCTAACCCTTTACCATACTTTTCCTCACTTCTCTAAAGAAAAAAATCAATATGTGCTATAGTACATGATTAACAATGAATATTATTCAGACAATATCTGAGGCACCTGATGATGTGTGGTAGGTAATAGAACACCAAAAATTTCCTGCTCACTATTCCCAAGGTGGGATGGCTTAGGAGTCTGAAAATATAAAAGATTTTCAGAAGGTTTTCTAAACTTCATTTTCATTTCATACTTAAATTCTTGACTGCTGTCAACCTAGTCTCTGAACCCATACAATGGCATGAGCACGTGGCAAATTTTCTATCCTCAGAGAATCTTAAATACTTTTGCGTGTGAGAGAGAGCTAAGCCTTTTAGCAAAGACCTGTATTTCCAGCTACAATGGGGAGCTGAGATGGAAGAATTATAAATCCAAGTCCTGTCCAGGTTACAGAGTGAGTTCAATGCAAAGCTGATTAATTTTGTTAAATTCTTGCCACAAAAGTAAAGTAAAAATGGGGACTTAAAATATTGGTTCAGTGATGAGTATTTACTAAGCTTGGATTATGTTCAATTCCCAGTGCTGAAAAAATATGTATATAGAGAAAAGGGACCTCATTTCCAAGCTGATGTACTTTTTGGTACCCCTTTAGCACCCATGTAATAAGTCCAGATCTTCAGTCAACAGGTCTTTTTAGTCACTTTTGTTAACACAGATGTATTTGCATGACACTCTTGTTTACAGCATTCAGTATTTGCCTATAACCTAGAAGTCAGGACATCATATATATAGACACAATTACATTGTTGTCTTGGTTACAATGTTCATTATTTGCTTATTGCCTGTAAGACAAAGCCTGAACTTCTTATTATAGTATACATTAAAAACCGGGCCACATTTTATAGCACTGTAGATAGCCATTCTTTCCATATATGCAATATAAACTATAGGCACACTGATTACTGGTTTTTCCCATTTCCTTATGTCCTTTCTACCCATTTCTACCTGGTGAGATTTCTTTCTCTCTCTCTCTCTCTCTCTCTCTCTCTCTCTCTCTCTCTCTCTCTCTCTCTCTCTCTCTCTTTTTAATTTTATTAACTTGAGTATTTCTTATATACATTTCGAGTGTTATTCCCTTTCCCGGATTCCAGGCAAACATCCCCCTAACCCCTCACCCTCCCCTTCTTTAAGGGTGTTCCCCTCCCCAGCCTCCCCCCATTGCCGCCCTCCCCCCAACAATCTAGTTCACTGGTGAAGTTTCTTATCAATGTTTAAGCTCTAGGTCAAATGCCATCTTTGAGGTGAAGTATTATCTAACTTCACCATATAAAAAGATGTCTCCCCTCTTCATGGTGCCTCTATTGTAGTCTCTACTGTTCTGACACTTTCCAGAATTATCAGTATTTACTTCTCTTCTAAAAAACTGGAGCATAACCTATGTTCTTTATGCTACCCAATAACAAATATTTGCCAATGGAAGTGTGGGTAATAGATGAATAAAGAAATCAGCCATGAATGTTTCTGTAAAGGAATCAATTGGAGGAATGTCCCAGATATCAATACTGAAGTGTGCATTCAGGCAGAGCTGATTCAAGGATATACTAGAGTGGTCTGGAACGAGGATCAAAGGGGAAAGCAACATATGAAAGTTTTGGGTTTAGCAGGAATGATAACTATCTCATTCAACCAATGTTAATAAACACTTGTCTTTAAGAAGCTGGTATTCTATGACCAGAAATAAAGAAGATATTATTATTAATAACATTACTATCATCATTATTTTAGCTCTCTTACTTTTCCTAACAGGGTAAGTATTATGTGTATTTTTGGCCACTGATAATAAATTCAAGTTTCTTTTACTTCTCAATAGCTCGTAAGCTGAAGAAACTTGGAAATCTCAAACTACAGGAAGAAGGAGAAAACTCCAGTGCTGGTAGCCCCACTGAGGACCCATCCCAGAAGATGACTGTATCACACATTGAAGGCTATGAATGTCAACCTATCTTTCTTAATGTCCTGGAAGCCATTGAGCCAGGAGTGGTGTGTGCCGGACATGACAACAACCAGCCTGATTCCTTTGCTGCCTTGTTATCTAGTCTCAACGAGCTTGGCGAGAGACAGCTTGTACATGTGGTCAAGTGGGCCAAGGCCTTGCCTGGTAAGGAAAAGGAGAATGATGATCTCGGATAAGGGACATGATAATTATTGAATGGTTCTTTGAGTCAGGTACTTGTTACCATATGCAGTCCTCAATGCCACACTGTGGAGAAGTGATTTTCATATAAAAATTTTTGACTGTCAACACTGAGGAAGTTGAGACTCTGAAAGCATGAGAAAAAAACAATATATTAGTACCCCACGTGACTATACAGCAACACAGTAATCATAATTTGTCATTTAAGCCCAAATCACAT
Organism: Rattus norvegicus; assembly: GCF_021556685.1. Lineage (NCBI taxonomy): Eukaryota > Metazoa > Chordata > Mammalia > Rodentia > Muridae > Rattus > Rattus norvegicus. The sequence goes on from NC_141554.1 coordinate 71,273,604, forward strand.
ATCTTATAGTTACAGCTACATAAACCGCAAGATGTTCTTCTGTGTGTAAACATGGAAGTTTGCACCAGAGGTAGCATTAAGCCTGAGTTATCCCACAGGAATTTTTATGATATGGTAGAAAGAAAGTTGGAAGTTAGAATACTTAGTTTCTAATCTTAGCCCTGCTCAAAACCCATTTTTGATCCTTTACCATTCTGGAACTGTTTATTTCTATGTATCAAGAGTATTTTGAACTAACTTGATGATTTTTTTAAACTCTACATCAAGGAACACTTTAACATTCTTTATAGTACTTTAGAAATCACAGTGGGGCTGGGGATTTAGCTCAGTGGTAGAGCGCTTACCTAGGAAGCGCAAGGCCCTGGGTTCGGTCCCCAGCTCCGAAAAAAAGAACCAAAAAAAAAAAAAAAAAAAAAAGAAATCACAGTGGGAAGAAAGGTTATATCATAGTAAAAGTTACCAAGTGATTATCTTACTTCTCTTGGAATAGGAGCAAACTTCCTTGCTAGGCCATCCGAAATTTAAATAAGTCTTGTAATTTAACTATAATTGATTAGGAAAGCTTTAGATATCTTTTATCTATGAATTCATAAACGTTTTAGCAAACAAATTGTTTATCTCTTTTTTAAAAATGTATACAGATACAAGTGGCTCCATTGATTTAAAACTGGAATCTTTGCCTAATCTTCAATCCTTCGCCATCTCATCTCCCTCAGCACTACCCCCAATTAAGCCATAAGCTACTAGTCACTGTCATACAGTCTTGTGACTCTTGGGAACTCATTTTGAAAGGCAATGAAGCGTATGCTCTTTAAAGATTCTCCCAATCCTGAGATTATATGATTCAAAGATTCTTTTGAAATATCAACAACCAAGTCTCCTTCTGTCAAGTCAAAGATTAACCCACACTTTAATGAAAACTGCTATTCAGACGGGAATTTGTAGTGTGGGGAAAAAACAGTTTTCTGATTGGACTATCATAAGAATTCACTGTAAAGTAGGAGCCTTTTCTTCTATTTTACATAGAATTAAATTCTGACAAGAGGTTTAATGATCTTAAGTTAAGACAAAAATAAGCGCATTCATACAGACAGAACATAGACACATATGAAATAAAATAAACACAACTTGAGCCCAGGCCCTCCTAATTCCAAAGAACTCCCAACTTATGAACTCTAGCAATTATGTATAATGGCCCTCCATTTCTGTCATTCTTGGCTTTACACTGAGGGGCAAAACCTCCTAGAAGGCCACCTGAATTGTATAATGTCCATTCTACTTTTGAAAATATTGCATTTTGATTGTCAAGAACTCGTTTTTTATTTCTAACCCACAAGGCCCCAATCCCAGCTTCTAGAACTTTCCTACTACTTTCTCATGTTGGAAAACTGAGTTTACATAGCCAATAAGATTACTGGGCAGGAAGCCCAAGGACTGTGGCTGGATATATACTGTGCCAAATCTGAAAGTTCACACAGGGAGCAAGAATGCAAACAAGAAAAAAGGCATTATTGTCATTTATCCAGCTGGATGTCTTGATGCCATTTTTAATGGAGAGTCTCAATTTCCAAATATTTAATATGTCTCATTTTATAGGATTCACAAGCTCTCCATATATATGAGTCTCAAAAATGATCCTCATTTCTATTTCACACACCATAGCTCAAAGGAGTTAACTAACTTATTAGTTAGTTACTTAACAATGGAATAAGAGCTTATACTCTGATCATTTGATTTCTAATTAAGTGGTCTTAGAAATAACCTAGTACAGATAACCATGGCAGAATCTCTCTTACCTGGAAATACTGGCTGTCAGTGTCTGAACCCTCAGCATGGAAAACCTTTTCCTCACACTAACAAATCTGCAAGCCAAAATCAGTTTAGTGTCTGCATTTCCAGAATAAATGACCTCTGACACTGAATCATTTAGAAGAATAGCTCCTAAAGGAAGCTGATTACTGCATTCATAAGAATGGCTATTGAAATTGTCCATAATCACCTACTAGTTCAAGTAATTTGCACATTCAACGTTTGAGTTTCTGTTCTATACAAGAACCTAGTCAGATGAATTCTATTGTACATTTTCTGTGGTGGTGATAATATCTGGAAATTTCCTCATAAGGTTCCTGGTACATTAATAATTCTAATTAAAAATAGGAGACATTTGAATTTGATTGTAATATACACAATATATTTGTAAGCAGATGGATCTAGATTGGGATCTTACCTATGAATTGATATATAACCTTAAGTAAATCATACAACTTTATGCAGCGTTTTCCTCATCTCCTTTTAGAGATGGTAGACCACTTTGTGAACTGTCATCAGCACAGAGTTTATGTATAAAGAATAGCTAGCAAGGAGGTAAAACATAGTAACTGCTGTCTAGATGATAGCTTATAATTATGATGATTGGATGTTAAAGCTATAGCTTTCATTAAGCTCAATCTGAATTGCCAACAGCCTTCTGTAGACCTCATATATTGACCTTGGGTTTGAATTATCCTCTTTGAAAACATTGGCTTGTCATTACTCCGGAGCAACAGACATTTCCAGGCCTTGTTTTTCACACACTGTCCCAGACATGAAGCTATATACTTCTAGTGGTGTAGATGATTGGGTAATAATGCTGATTAGATTCTAATGAGAAAACAGAGAAGCATCATCTATTCCTTGTTGGTTGTGTCTCAAAACCTGAGCATAATCCTCAACAATAAAAGGACTTCAGGGGGAATCACTATCCCTGAACTCAAGCAGTATTACAGAGCAATAGTGATAAAAACTGCATGGTATTGGTACAGAGACAGACAGATAGACCAATGGAATAGAATTGAAGACCCAGAAATGAACCCACACACCTATGGTCACTTGATTTTTGACAAAGGAGCCAAAACCATGCAATGGAAAAAAGATAGCATTTTCAGCAAATGGTGCTGGTTCAACTGGAGGGCAACATGTAGAAGAATGCAGATCCATCCATCCTTATCACCCTGTACAAAGCTTAAGTCCAAGTGGATCAAGGACCTCCACATCAAACCAGACACACTCAAACTAATAGAAGAAAAACTAGGGAAGCATCTGGAACACATGGGCACTGGAAAAAATTTCCTGAACAAAACACCAATGGCTTATGCTGTAAGATCAAGAATCGACAAATGGGATCTCATAAAACTGCAAAGCTTCTGTAAGGCAAAGGACACTTTGGTTAGGACAAAACGGCAACCAACAGATTGGGAAAAGATCTTTACCAATCCTACAACAGATAGAGGCCTTATATCCAAAATATACAAAGAACTCAAGAAGTTAGACCGCAGGGAAACAAATAACCCTATTAAAAAATGGGGTTCAGAGCTAAACAAAGAATTCACAGCTGAGGAATGCCGAATGGCTGAGAAACACCTAAAGAAATGTTCAACATCTTTAGTCATAAGGGAAATGCAAATCAAAACAACCCTGAGATTTCACCTCACACCAGTGAGAATGGCTAAGATCAAAAACTCAGGTGACAGCAGATGCTGGCGAGGATGTGGAGAAAGAGGAACACTCCTCCATTGTTGGTGGGATTGCAGACTGGTAAAACCATTCTGGAAATCAGTCTGGAGGTTCCTCAGAAAATTGGACATTGAACTGCCTGAGGATCCAGCTATACCTCTCTTGGGCATATACCCAAAAGATGCCTCAACATATAAAAGAGACACGTGCTCCACTATGTTCATCGCAGCCTTATTTATAATAGCCAGAAAATGGAAAGAACCCAGATGCCCTTCAACAGAGGAATGGATACAGAAAATGTGGTACATCTACACAATGGAATATTACTCAGCTATCAAAAACAACGGCTTTGTGAAATTCGTAGGCAAATGGTTGGAACTGGAAAATATCATCCTGAGTGAGCTAACCCAATCACAGAAAGACATACATGGTATGCACTCGTTGATAAGTGGCTATTAGCACAAATGCTTGAATTACCCTAGATCCCTAGAACAAATGAAACTCAAGACGGATGATCAAAATGTGAATGCTTCACTCCTTTAAATGAGGAAAAAGAATACCCTTGGCAGGGAAGGGAGAGGCAAAGATTGAAACAGAGACTGAAGGAACACCCATTCAGAGCCTGCCCCACATGTGGCCCATACATATACAGCCACCCAATTAGACAAGATGGATGAAGCAAAGAAGTGCAGACTGACAGGAGCCGGATGTAGATCGCTCCTGAGAGACACAGCCAGAATACAGCAAATACAGAGGCGAATGCCAGCAGCAAACCACTGAACTGAGAATAGGCCCCCCGTTGAAGGAATCAGAGAAAGAACTGGAAGAGCTTGAAGGGGCTCGAGACCCCAAAAGTACAACAATGTCAAGCAACCAGAGCGTCCAGGGACTAAGCCACTACCTAAAGACTATACATTGACTGACCCTGGACTCTGACCTCATAGGTAGCAATGAATATCCTAGTAAGAGCACCAGTGGAAGGGGAAGCCCTGGGTCCTGCTAAGACTGAACCCCCAGTGAACTAGACTATGGGGGGAGGGCGGCAATGGGGGGAGGGTTGGGAGGGGAACACCCATAAGGAAGGGGAGGGGGGAGGGGGATGTTTGCCCGGAAACCGGGAAAGGGAATAACACTTGAAATATATATAAGAAATACTCAAGTTAATTAAAAAAAAAAACAAACCTGAGCATAATTCCTCTGTATTTTGCCAGAACAGTATAACATTGTCTGACACTAGAGTTCCCCCCTGTCTTCCTTTATTAGCCATGCAATCTGAGGGGGCTAGTTCAAAGGCTATACATTTAAAGAACTGTCAGGTATTACAAACAGAATGCACCTATATCAGAAAACAAGTGTTTTACATTATTGGTATGTGCACAAGTATTGTGTCTGAGTTCTAAGCAGCTCTGAGTACTGTTAATTAATATTGCAGACTAACTGAAATGTTCCCCTTTAACATTTTTTGTTAGTTATCTGTTGTTAGAGAGTAGGGGAAACATATGTAGAGATAATTTCTTTGATACCTGCACAGTTTAATTCTTTCCCCTCCATGTACCTTCAGATTCACACGTTTCACCAGAAGAACAAAGTTTATCAACCAATTTTTTTCCTGTCTACTACATCACAGCACAGATGTTCATGGTTCCTATTTCCAGGACTCTTTTACCATGTTAACCTTAAATATTCCCTTGTTAAACCTGGCCTCTTGTCTTCTATAAGGAGTTTAATCAAGGGATTCTATACCATAGAAGGTTTCCAGGAGAGAAATGCTTTCAAGTTTGAGGCTCCAGCCAGTTTGTTCATTTGTCAATACAATTAAGAGAGAAACACAGGTTTGGGAACTAGGATAATGACCAAGAGCTTATGCCTGGGAGATGTGAAATCTAAAACAAAATGAAAACCGAAGGGAGTGAGTGTGTAGGTGAGTGGGCAGAGAGCATTCTGATAGTGAAGATCTCACACTTGAGCTCATAGATAAGAAATAGCAGATGACCCACATAATCTCTGAGCTGTGACCATTAGGAGATGATTAAGGAATAGAGGTGAAAACTAAAACACATGGATTCCAGTTCCAGTTCAGCCCTGACTGCATGACCTTGGGCAAGTCACATAACTGTTCCAATCTTCAGGTTCCATGTTGATAAAATAAATAGTATATTGCCTGTCACCTAGAGTCATGAGTATCAAATGAAGTAAATTTACACAATGCTTGCCCTAATATTCTTAATGATAATTCTGAATTTGTATGAGGAAAATAAAGGAAGTACAAGTAGAGGTGCGCTGCAGGGCAGTGCTTTAAAAGTTTTAACTATTCTAAGAATTGGAAAGTTCCGGTAAAACTTGGTTATATATATTTTACCTATGTGTTATTACAGATGCAACTTTTGGAGGTTTCTTCCTGAACTTAAGGGAAGCCATTTGGAAGGAATCAAAGTCCCATTCTATAAAAATTGAATAAATAACTACTTAGGCCCCATATTATGTATCTCATATCTTTCAAGAGCCCAGTCAAATACCCGGGCTATGATTTGTATTAGGGGGCAAAGATTAATAGGAAGCTAAGCTTGAAGTCTTGTAGAAAAGAAAGATGTGTCCATTTATAAATCAGAATGTTTTAAACAGAGTTCTTTAGTCTGCTAAAGCTACTCCAGGTTCCTTGAAAAGGCAAAGAATCCTGATGGGTCCATGGTCGTGAATAATATAGAAAATACTTTACAGAGGAAGTAGTTTTGGAAAACTAGGTGAAACGTAAGTGAATGTTAAATCAAAAGTAAAGGCATCTGCCTGAGTGGAGGCATGGAAACACTTGAGGCATTCGACTAATTGTAAGGTTTTAAGGAGGGCTGGGACCTAAATTATCAGAAGGCAAGTGACAAGAAATTAACCTAATCAGGCAGGTCATACAGAGTTTTTCCTATATAAAAATAGCAACTTATCGGTAGCAGATGGATATAAAATTAGGAGGGGCAGAGTTAAATAGGAAATAGAAATTCAAGAAAGCATGGGGTACAAGAATTATGGAGGAAAAAAGCCTAAAGGGGGATATAGAGAAAGCAATATGTATTAACCACCTCCCATAATTTGCAGATATGTAAGATTATCCCTCTCCTATGGTTGTGGCATGGCTGACATCAGATTACAACTAGAAGACAGCTTTGTAAAATGAGAAGAGCTGTCCACGTAGGAGAACTGGCAATTAAAGTGAATCGTGCCAAAGGCGTAATCATCAAGAATGTGGGCTTGAGAAATCAGCCTGCTAGACACAGTCATATGACCTTGAACATATTCCTGGGCTTCTCTGTAACTCATGTTCACTGATGCACAGAATGGGGATAATAAATGCACCTATTTTATTCCTTGTGAAGATGAAATTAGTAACAGAAGTAAGGGGCTCAGGAAAGAGTCAACTTGCTATAAGTAGTATTAGATTCTGACTCTCTTCCAAACATCATCACCCTTTCTGAAGCCATCATGATCTCATTAAAGAGCTCAGTGAAAGAAAATGAATAGGGCCCTACCATACAGACTTTCTTCTTCACTACCATTCCCTAAATAGCTATCAGTGATGTTCATTAAGGCTCCTGGCTGGCTGTGTGAGGGCCAAATTTTCAGCAAAACAGAGGCTCAGACATAATCCACCCCACCAATGGCAATCTGACTTTGCTTTTGCTCTTTCTGCTCCAGGCTTCCGCAACTTGCATGTGGATGACCAGATGGCAGTCATTCAGTATTCCTGGATGGGACTGATGGTATTTGCCATGGGTTGGCGGTCCTTCACTAATGTCAACTCTAGGATGCTCTACTTTGCACCTGACCTGGTTTTCAATGAGTAAGTACTCTTGTGATCAGCCTTTGGTCCCTTTGCTATCACTGATGACTTCTCTCAGTCACCATTTGTTGAGCAATTACTTTTGTGCCAGACTATGTTCCATACTTCTAAAACCTGTCTCACTGAGTTCTTATGATAATCTGATCTGTTTTCATAGTCATGTCTTTTAGGATGTGGGAGTTTATATGTATCAAAATTAAATTGACATTGGCCCTAGAATTTCCTTTTTCTTAAGAGATTTAATTCAAATCTGTCTTCCTACTTGCTATGTTTATTTTTCATGAATTTGGTCAAGGGCTCAGATTTTAGAAACATATTCTCTCCTAATGTCTTCGTTCAGCTATTATCCACATCTTGATCTTTGAACAAGACCCCTTCATGTCTCTGACTTTCAGGTTCCTGAAATTTTCAGCTTTCTCATAGAGCAACAAACATTTTAAGAGGGAATTGATAGGTGTGGTCTTCCTGGCCTATGTTAAAGAAAATACTTTTTAAAATGAAGACTTAAACGAATCATTTTGCCCAAGAATGGTGACTTGAAGTATCCCAGCATTCAAGCAATGGAGGCAGGAGAATCAGGAGTTCAATGTTAAACTTACTTTTATAGGACATTCAAAGCCAGCCACCAGCCTAGGCTGCAGAGTAACATCTTTCACTGGATGAGAAAGAAAAAGGAAAAATGAAAGGATAGGGTGGGAGAAGGAAGGGAGAGGACATAAAGGCAAGGTAAAGGGTCAGGCCAGGGACCCCATTCTCTTTCCCTTTCCCCTTTTCCTGTTAGTATTAGTGTTCTCAGACTTCCAGTGGCCCTGAAGACACAGAACTGACCAGAATAACTGGCCCAAGAACCTTGAGCTTGATTCATTACAGTGAATCCTTTCAGTGAGAACAGGCACCATGCTTCCTCCCCCTCTGGGCCTTTCAATAATCCTCAAAAAGAAATACTCAAGTTAATAAAAAAAAAAAGAATAGCAGTGCCATGAAAGGCAGAGTAAGTGTCCCCAACTGCTCTCTTTCAACCTAGCCAGCCCTGGTAGTCAGAAGCTAAGAATAGCCACTAGGATTTTGCTTTCTAGACCTTCTAAGAGTTACCAATGATGCCATCTTCTGGGGCAGACTTTGTAACACCCCATAGCTGTTCATTGCCTCCTCCTGAGATCCTGCTACTCTACATTGAATCAACTCCTCAAGCACTACTTCCATCTTCTGTAGAACCCTGAAACCTTTGGAGTTTTTCACCATGATCAATTTCTGAATATCTATTTCCCTCTCCCTCCACATAGGCCTGTGGCACCCTGCCTCAGCTTTGTAATTAGGTCTTATTCATCTCATGAGAAGATACCATAGGGCTTCTGATAGCACCAGACTTGGGTCTATCAAGCCACAAGGTTCCTGAAATAAGGCTCCCTTCCATTTGTAGGAAACCATTGCCTTGCAGCCATTAGAGTCCCTACAAATATCTAGGTCTGTGTTTCTCAACCTACATACATACTGTTGATATTTTGGAATGGTGTTTTCATTGCGCAACAGGTTATGCCATTTCACACCTAGTATCCCTCACACTTGCTTGATAAATAAGGTTTCAGTTGCTTTGACAGAAAAATGACCCACTACATTTCTACTGCCCACTGGAAATGCTATACTCTCCAGTTGAAAATAATTAATTGCTGTCAAGTGAGGCCCAGAGAGACAGAAATTGGGACTTAAAACTTGGAAATCCCATGTACTACGGAATATCAAAGCCCTATTCTCAGTAAAGTTATCTTCATTCTTTCCCTCTCTGTGGAAATCCTGTGTTGTAAGGATAATGGGCTTAAATTCTAGCTCTATAAACATGGGGAAATTGCAGTTTGCTGAGTCATATAGCTCTCAGCACAGAATGCTGTAACAATGAATATGACATAGCAGCACCTTCCTTACACATCATTGACTAAGATGTGACCGGCTCTATGTTCAGTGTTTGCCAAGCTTCGTTTTTCTTTTCATCTACTCTTCTATTAATACCTCCTTCTGCTCTCTGGGTGAATCCCAGTCCTACTCATTATTTTTACCCTACTGTTCATCCCCTTTCCTTCCTTTAATTCTCTCCCAATTTTCTCCCCCTGCTTCCTGTTTATTTCCTCCTTGAATTCCTCTCATTGCTTATTCCTCTTCTCTCCCATACATTCCCTATCTTTTCTGTCTCAGGGGCCTGAAGCAATATTCTAGGAATCCTTTATGCCAGGACCATGATTTCAAACACTGCAGTGTTGACATCAACAGAGGCATGCAAATACAATGGAGACAGAAGCAGAGACAGGCTCCAGGGGCAGCAGAACTTACTCAAATGTCCTCTAGGGTAAAAGAGCTTAGAGCAGCATTGTTCTGCTCAATTGACTTGTGATACCATCTAAACACTTCCCTTGTCCAGTTGGATTTCAGCCTGGATTGAATAATTCACCACCTGCTACCTTCTCTCCCTCTCCAGGGCAGCCAAGGTCTCTATGAGATAGGTTGCAGAGCTTCTGCCCAGGCAATGACAATCCTGCTCAGCCTGTGCCCGAGCTTTGGGAACTAGAATATCAAAACATGGCCTTTATAGTCCATCTGGGAGGTCTTTGTCCTCATCACTTAGGCACTTAAGCTGGTGTCAAATTCCTCTTCCTTTCTTCACATGCTACAAATAAATTCTCCTCTCTCTCTCTCTCTCTCTCTCTCTCTCTCTCTCTCTCTTTCTCTCTCCCTCCCCCGTCTCTGTCTCTGTTTCTGCCCCCCCCTCTCTCTCTCTCTCTCACACACACACACACACACACACACACACACACATACACACACACACTTCTGAACCTAAAGGCCTATTAGTTGTCATTTTTAGAGACTTGCCATAGCCAGACATGGAACAGAGAGGTTGCCTCCACCCTGAAGCTGTCTGAGCCTTGGCCACTTCCCCATATAATTTATAGGTGATAATGTGATAATCTGTTCACAACTCACTATAAGAAAGCAGCTCACAGATGTTAACAACTCCCAAACTGTGGTAAGGAACAGCCAGTCTATGAGGGAGTGGGCTCCCCTCTGCAGAGGACATTGAGAATAGACATTGCAAAACACCCCTAGCACATTTAGAAGCACTAGAAATCATTGTGAAAGGGCAATGTGCGGTTTATATCTATTGCTAGGTGTTTTTAAAGAAATGATTAAATTTCTGTTACAGGAAATGGCAGGCAGGAGGGTTGACAAGATAAACACCTGTGGCTACTTGCAAATCCTGGTATTCTTACAGGAAAGAGCAGCTTGCCCGAGTAGTCTCTTTGAGAAATCCTGAAATGGGCTGCCTAGGTGGCTGCTTCTGGCTCTGGCCTTAGCTGTGATATTAGCACCGTAGTCAGGGAGACCATGTGCCTGCCCCATTGTGTTCATTTGCTTATGCTTTCCTGTCCCTGACTCAGGAAACAGAACGGAAATACAGACCTGGAAATTCCATGTGCTAAACCATATCCTGACTAGGGAAGATGAGTCTGTATCAGGCTATGAGATGTTTTGGGCACAGGGTGAACAGCATAGTTCCTTGTCACTACAGTTGTACTGGGACTATCGTAGCCAGACTTTTTTTTTTCTTGGAAAATCCAGGGTGGGAGAGACAACAAGAAACATTTCATGTGGACTCTTGGGAAGCCTCCCCCTCATTTTTCCTTTTCATCTGTGTGTCTCTTGCCTAGGTATCGCATGCACAAGTCTCGAATGTACAGCCAGTGCGTGAGGATGAGGCACCTTTCTCAAGAGTTTGGATGGCTCCAGATAACCCCCCAGGAATTCCTGTGCATGAAAGCACTGCTACTCTTCAGCATTAGTAAGTGCCCGGGACAGCAGAGGATGCTACTGGGAACACAGACGCTCGGGGAGGGGGGAGCTCCATTTTCCACTAAACTGTCTAGGAGAACATAGCTCCTAGACATTCGCCTTCTCTCTCCCCATCCCACCTTCCATGTTCCCTCAGCATCCTTTCTCCTTACAGAGACTAATTTCATGTGTAGAGATCAGTTTCATTGGTCAAATTCAGCCTCTACCAATTTCTCCACTTTCATTCCTTCAGTGAGATGAGGCCTTCTAAGGAGGTTAGCGTAGAGCTCTAAAACTTCCTTGGCCTTTACTGTAGAAATAGGCAAGAGCCACCTTGCATTCTTTGCAAAGGAGTAGAGTAGAAGGGATCATTTCCCAGAATGCGTTTCCTCTTCTATCAACCAAAGGAGGTTGATGGAAGAAACTCAGACAGGGATTGCTTGGCAGCCAAGGGAGATTTCTTTACTATTTCCTCTAAGCAGAGTGAAATAGGGAGAATGAAGGCATTTGGTATTTGATAAACCAGATTTTTCGAGTGTCTAAGTCACAGTTGGATGGAATAAAAAAAAGTTGTTTGGGACCTGAGAAATGGGTACATGGAAAAACTAGTAAAAAAAAAAAGTTTAGTCTAGTTTCCCTAACTCCCTCCATGTTAGGGATAGAAAATCCTTTACTCTGAAGGCCCCAGATACACCGACTTTATCTGAGAGAAAGCCCAATAAATGATTCCTTCTGTGTGGGGGTGGGGGATCAAGTTTGTGGTCAGAAAACATGGTGCTTTGTCTAATGTTCCTTTGTGGGCATGCTGCCCCTCCCCATTTTGTCTTCATCCCACATCAGTTCCAGTGGATGGGCTGAAAAATCAAAAATTCTTTGATGAACTTCGAATGAACTACATCAAGGAACTTGATCGCATCATTGCATGCAAAAGAAAAAATCCCACATCCTGCTCAAGGCGCTTCTACCAGCTCACCAAGCTCCTGGATTCTGTGCAGCCTGTAAGCAAACTACAGAGGGTGTTTTCTCAGGGACAGCAGCTTGATAGAGCCCAGTGATAATACGCTCCTCTAGGGTCTGGCACCACCTGTTGGGAGGCGCTTCCATTTGCCTCTGGCTTTGAGTATGGTCCAAGAAGAAAGTGCAATGGAGAAGAAAGGAACACAGGTCACAGTGTCCCAGCTGGATGTTGTGAAAGGGGTGGAGGAGTTGAGTACAGAGAAGCTGGGTGGCAGGGAAGAAGCTTAAGGCAGATGAGTTCCCCACACAGACAAAACAGACCTAGATATTTTTCCTTCCTCTTTCTTGAGTCATATGCATATGAGAGAGAGAGAGAGAGAGAGAGAGAGAGAGAGAGAGAGAGGAAGAAGAATGGAAAAAGGGAGAATGAGAATGAGGTGGTAGAAAGACAGTGTGTGTGTGTGTGTGTGTATGTATACACACACACACACACACATATATATATGTATATATACACACACACATATATTATATATGAAGAAAAGAGCAACTCTCAGTCTATGAGTCCACAGTGCCTCCATGAGGATCATTTTTCAAACACACAAATGAGTAGATACACACACACACACACACACACACACACACACACACAGGGCAGGATCACGGGTAAGTACTAGAATTCTGAGGTGGGAGAAAGCTGGGCAGGAGCCTTCTTTTTATTAAGCCAAGTTTACGCTGTCTTTTACTCTCTATACAGATTGCAAGAGAGCTGCATCAATTCACTTTTGACCTGCTAATCAAGTCCCATATGGTGAGCGTGGACTTTCCTGAAATGATGGCAGAGATCATCTCTGTGCAAGTGCCCAAGATCCTTTCTGGGAAAGTCAAGCCCATCTATTTCCACACACAGTGAAGATTTGGAAACCCTAATACCCAAACCCACCTTGTTCCCTTTTCAGATGTCTTCTGCCTGTTATATAACTCTGCACTACTTCTCTGCAGTGCCTTGGGGGAAATTCCTCTACTGATGTACAGTCTGTCATGAACATGTTCCCCAGTTCTATTTCCTGGGCTTTTCCTTCTTTCTTTTTCTTCTTCTCTGCCTCTTTTACCCTCCCATGGCACATTTTGAATCCGCTGCGTGTTGTGGCTCCTGCCTGTGTTTTGAGTTTTGTTGTATTTCTTCAAGTCTGTGATGATCTTCTTGTGGCCCAGTGTCAACTGTGCTTGTTTATAGCACTGTGCTGTGTGCCAACCAAGCAAATGTTTACTCACCTTATGCCATGGCAAGTTTAGAGAGCTATAAGTATCTTGGGAAGAAACAAACAGAGAGAGTAAAAAAACCAAAAAACAAAACAAAAAAACCAAAAAGCAAAAAAAAAACCAACAAACAAAACATGCTAGGTTTGTTTCTTCATAGTGTACAAACACATAGGATTCCCAAAGAAGCCAACAGTGACTAGAAGAAAGTAAAATATTACAAATCCATGAAGAGTCACTGCTTTTGTTCATCCTGTCTCTCTGTAGGAAACTTTAGTTGTTGCTAATGGCTGTTGCCATTAAAGAGCAGGATGACCCCAAAGCTTACTGATAGGGTAGAGAGAAAAGAGGACACGGAGGGCAGATGGATAACCATTACCTCCCCACAGCCTTTGTCCCTGAGTCCTAGAGTGCTCAGTTGCAGTGCAATTCATTGTACTGAAATGTGCTTCTTGTTTGAAAATTTGTCTGCATGTGAATGCCTCCTCCTTCCAATCCTTTTCTCTCTTAACCTCTGCTTCCACCCTCAACTGACTTTCAATAGCTTTCCTCAGAGCTTTGTACTAAATGTTCTCTTTAGCCAAAACTTGGCCACTTCCACTGAAGTTATGTCAGTGAGAAGAAAGCAGAAAGATCTGACTCTTTGGAAGGCTCCATTCAAATTTATGTTCATATTTCCATGTGTGAGCCATAGAGGAGCTTTGTGTGGCTGGAGTCAGAGGAAAAGGAAGGGGTGGCTTAGCCATTCTCCCTTTAGAAACAGTGAATAGTTGATCCCATCATGCAATCATCTTTTCCTGTACAGGAATAGGACCTACAGACTCCATGCAGCCACATTCTCCCTGCACAATTCTTCAGTGTTTGGTGGCCCTGAACTTCATAATGCATTTAAGCCAAGGTGGTAAAGCTTATACACTTCTTTGGACATGTTTGTAGACACTGCTAAGATCTCCCTCCCACCACTACCACGAAGGCTTGCAGACCAGCAGCCACAGCATCTATGTTTAGATGTCAATAGTGTAAAAGACATCTCATTCAATGTCTTTCATCAACAGTCAATTTCTGGAGCCCTTAGACAAATTGGAAAGAAAGCATCAAAGGGACCAGACAAAGTGGGCATCTTGCCCTTGTCCTCCAGAGACAATATATTCCTATCAAGTGGAGAAATGTCAATTTCCTCCTCAGAGCAACTAAAGGGGCTACCCAGACCATGGTGGAGAAGAAAACTAAGTAACCTAGCTGGGAAAAATGAAGACACTAGAACCAGAGAGCATAGAATTTTTTTCCTTTCCATCCAGCATACCCATTGGCAGAAATGATGGAAAGAAGAGAGAAGGCCAGAAGAAAACACAGACTGCTGAAGTCTTCAGAGGCAAAGTCCAAAGCCAGATGAACATCATCTGGCTAAATGGGCACTAATTTGCTCATCTTCCTCTATTGTAATTGTTGGGCTGACTTTGGCCAATGTTACTCAGAATCTCCACCATCGTTGTCACCTCTTGGTCAGAGGGTGCAGGACCACTGAGACATTCTATAGAACTGTGACTCCCATTGGACAAATCTGGCTAGCCGGTGTGGCTACAAATAGACTGCACCCATAAACTCAGGGCATGCCCTGGGTCACTGGTTTCATGGCAGCCTTCTTTACTGTGGACTCTGTTCCTCAACCATGAGTGCAGGAGGAATGCCCACCTACTCTTGTATTTGTATCATTCCTCCTCACTCAGCTCTTCACTTCCCTGCAGAGCTTAAGAAATCAGGGGTCAGCCGCTGAGCTGACCATTTTTATTGGTATGCTATGTTAATTGAAAAGGTGGTTTCTGAGTGACAGGTTTTCTTCCCTGATTTCTTTGTTGATATTAATAGCAAAAGCAAACTTGCAAAACAACTTCTTTAACAAGGGAGGGAGAATATAAGATGGGTGATATGCTAATCCAATCCTGCTGGACAAAAACTGAAGCTGACAGGTTACATTTTTTAAATAGTACAGACAGTTTCTGATTTGCTTTGTGATGACACCATCTGGCTTATGTACAGGATCTCTCTTAGCTGTACCATAAGCAGAAAAAAATATCACTACTCGTTTTAGTTAAACTAGGTTACATTTTAATAGTTCCTTTACATCTATTCTGAATCGATTTTTGTCTTCTGTGGTACATGGGTTTTATTATAACATTCTAATATTTGTCTTTGTAAATACGAGAGACTCTTCGTTCCACTTCTCTAGGAAGTTTTGCATCTTATGGAGTTCTGAATCATGACTTTTGTCTTTATGAATGTATATGTTTTTTACTTGCAAAAGCCAAAAATCAGTGAAACAGAGTGCAACTAAAGCAACACAAACTAAACTCCAAGTTTTCAAGTGATGATACTAGACAAAAACAGTGTACACATGACTTTATGTCTACTGCTTCTGCAGTGGGTTTGAGTGAGCAATGGAAGCCGTAGATTGGCTGTGTTCTCCCACACAAGCAAACAAGAGCTTGGTTTTTGCTTTTTGCCTTTTGGAGTTTGTTCTTTTTTGTTTTGTGTTGTTTTGCTTTCCTTGGCCATCAATGTTCCAGCTCATATGATTGGCAGAGCAAAGCACTCTGCTCAACAGAGTGAATGTTGCTGGTACACTATGCTCACCTGTGAACGACTGGCCATTTTTCCATTCATTTGGTAAGACAGAAGATGAGGATCATTTCCTGGACAAGTCAAGGTGATCATCTCCAAAGAGGTTTACAGTACTTGATGGGAATGGAATATGAGGATGAGAAAAAGAGGAGTATCATGGAGAAGGCCCAACTGGGATGGACAGCAGACAGCTGCCAAAGTCACGAACTCTGAGATTAAAGAAGAGTCGTGTAGTGCTTTCAACTCTCATTTGCAGGGCAGCTCACTGTGTGTGGACTCTGAGCTGACATGGGAGTTAGCTTCTTTGTTCCATAGATTTTCTATGCCATAGGCAATATTATTGTTCTTGGAAAGTTCATTATTTTTTTAAATTACCTTACTCTGAGAAAGGGATTTTTTGAAGGATTCTGTCATATATCTTTCGAAAACAGAAAATCAGTAATATGTATATTTTTATGTATGTTCACTGGCACTTAAAAAAGAAAAAAAAAAGAGAAAAAAAAGCTTCACTCTGTCCTTTGGGTAGTTGCTGAGGTTAATTGTCCAGGTTGAGAAATGTTGCTTATGCTAACATCCTTCTCTGTCCACACTCTATTTCTAAATACATATAGATATGTATATAACAAAATATAGTCAACACACTTTAAGATAAAAATATGTCCACCATCCACATGATAAACTGATACTCCACAAATTACCTGACTTTAAGCTTCAAGTGACTTCCAACTGTTTTATTCAGTACAGATATGGCCTTGTCCCCTTCTTTTCCCTAAAATGCAGCACGGCACAATGGCCCTAGCCACTCTTATACCTCCCCAAGATTTATGCCAGCATCATACTTCAGAAGGTTTTCTGAAGACAACCTACTTGCTATTCCTGCATGACCCTAGCATGGTCCTGCAAAAACAAGAGACTAACTATAATTCCCCTCCAATACTTGCCTGGGTAAGAGGTCATTGGGCCAAGGGCATGGTTCTTATGCTTATGAACCATGAATGCTTACCTACTAGATTAAATCCCAAACCAAAAGTCAAAAGAAGCCATTTAGCATGTGAAACTTCTTGAACTAAGAAGTCTCTTTCCTGGCCACTGTTGCAAACAGGTTTGTTCCCATTGCTTCTCTCTTTGAAAATCTTTGAAGGCATTTTTAAGTAAAAAAAGGAGATGGAAGCATTATATTACGTAACCAAAGATTATATTGTATCTGCTAAGATACCAAAATTTATAAGGGCAGGGAAGGAGCAAGCATGAGTGCCTCTTTGGTAAACTATCCAAAGACAGACCGAAGGACTTTTCTGATGACTGACTTAGAAGACTTTGTGGGGAGGGGTTGTCTCACAATATACATATTTAGAAGTGTTGAGAATAATTTTGGGGTGAAATGGGATTATAGTGTCCTTCACTAACTGATTTTATAAGCAGAACTAGCTTTCCTTTTTTAAGTAGTTACAGAGCAAATTCTTGAAGCTCCATCTTTGCATGGTTGGAAATGGAGCTGGTCTTGGCCACTGTGTTTACTAGTGCCCATGTTAGCTTATTTGAAGATGTGAAGCCCTTGATGAGAAGGGGTACATTTAAAGGATTAGATTTTTGCACTAGAAGGAGGGCAGGCAGAAACCCTCATTTCTGCCCAGTTTGGACAGCACAAAAAGTTCTCTGCAGCTTAAGGCAGAAAGTTGAAATATATTGTAAATGAGTATTTGTATCCATGTTTCAAAACTGAATTATATATATAGATGTAACGTGTTCTGATAGCTTTACCTTTCTCTGCACCTTTATATTTGGTTCCAGGTCATATCTGATGCCATGTACTTGTAAGAGAGGTTGCAGTTACATTTTGGATGCTCTCTCAGAATGGATAAGACACCTGGATTGATCAGATAACTGAGATCCTTTCCCTTCTTGGGCCTGCTGTTGAGGCCTTGCTAAGGGTGGAAGAGGAAAGGGTAGGGTACATGATGTATTGCACTTTACTAGCTTAAGACAGATGAATGTGGAAAGGGTGGTGAAATTTCAATGAAATTGCCTGGGAATTGCAATAGGGAAAAATCCAGATGTGGGGCCAGGTACCCACCCAAAGGACTGGCCAGCAGCCTCTTCATGGGATCTGAGGCATTGGGAAAAGAAGGTTATTTCCTTGGTTTTCACCATTCTTGTTAGAGAAGGGCAGTTGCCTGATCTTGGGAACCTGGAGCAAATGCTCCTTCTGTCACATCAATTCTTTACCCTGCGATTGAGGTGCTCTTGCTACTGGGTGTCCGTGTGCTCTAATTCTGGTTTTGGATATGTTC
Organism: Rattus norvegicus; assembly: GCF_021556685.1. Classification (NCBI taxonomy): domain Eukaryota; kingdom Metazoa; phylum Chordata; class Mammalia; order Rodentia; family Muridae; genus Rattus; species Rattus norvegicus. The sequence goes on from NC_141554.1 coordinate 71,291,871, forward strand.
TGTAAAGATTTTGATAATTGATAATGTATTTTTCTCTGTTAAAATTTGTTAGTGTGTTAGAAGTCATATCTCTGTAGGTACAGGTCCTTTGCTACTCATGAGTAGAGGGATTTTTTTCTTCAATTAAGAGTTTGACACTGGGGTCTGTTGCCCGGAGCCCATCCAGAAAAATCCACATTCGTCACTATTTTTCTGAAATTTCAGTCAAGGTAACAAATCACTGGGAGTTCTTCTCTTACCCCTCAAAAAAGTAGATAATTGAATTTAGTAGGTGGTGTTTTAGAGCAAACAAAACAAAACAAAAACAAAAAACAGCCTTTGACCCAGCTTTAATATGACCCAGTTTAATCTGGCCAGGAAGCAGGTAATCTGTATTAATTGGTTTCCAATCCTGGTTGAGTGTGGCAAGGTTCTATTTTGTTTCCTAGTTCCTTTTGTCACTTGGCCTTTCACGGAATGACAGGAGAAGCTGTGAAATGGGCAGCACTGGTAGCCTGGAACAGTTTCCATGTGAGCTACTCAGTAAGACCGGCATTCAGATACTATTGGCCAAAAACAACTGGAGCACACACATATACATAACCTAAAGGAAAAACAAGCCTGAAATGCAGCTGTTTGTCTGCAGACACTCTATGGATCTGCTGCCTCACAGTTTGAGTCATTGTATTCTACATAACAGACTGACCAGGTTAGCATTATCTTACGGCATTAGCACCTGGTACTAACTGTCCTGCAAAGAATTGCCTATGGGGTTGTCCTATAAGCCACTTCTGTCACTGAAAGCAGCCACTAACAGAATCTCCCAGGTTTAAAAAAAAAGAAAAAAGAAAAAAAAAAAAGATCCTTCACTACTCTGTAACACACACCCCTGCTTTCCTCTAGACAGATAGACCGGACATTGATTAGAGAATACATTGCAGATGACATGCTTAAACTGCCCTTGAGATTAATTTCGCAGTAGGAGGGAATAGACAATGTAACCAGAGATAAGAATTAAATCTGGATGCGGAGAGAGCAAGAAGGAAAGCATTATTCAAATTTTTTTCAAAAGAAACCAATTTATTTCGCTTGAAACTTCTTTCGATGGGGCTTCAGTTCTCACAGCGGCACTTGGCCTCCACTGGGCAGCAGGACCAGCCCCAAGCGCTAGTGTTCTGTTCTCTTTTTGTAATCTTGGAATCTTTTGTTGCTCTAAATACAATTAAAAATGGCAGAAACTTGTTTGTTGGAATACATGTGTGACTCTTGGTTTGTCTCTGCGTCTGGTTTTAGAAATGTCATCCATTGTGTTAAATATTGGCTTGTCGATCTGCCAGCTAAAACTTGGCCACAGCCCCTGTTGTGACTGCAGGCTCAAGTTATTGTTAACAAAGAGCCCCGAGAAAAGCTGCTAATGTCCTCTTATCACCATTGTTAATTTGTTAAAACATAAAACAATCTAAAATTTCAGATGAATGTCATCAGAGTTCTTTTCATTAGCTCTTTTTATTGGCTGTCTTTATTGGAGTCAAGAGTTGGTACCATGCCCAGTGGCCTTTTATGCTACTTTGATTTTCATATATTTTTAAAACTCTTAGCCAGTGGTTATAAATTTGCCCTGTCTTAACCTTAACATAGGTTGAACTGAGACCACCAAAATAACAGAACATCTGTGTTAGAAAGCGCAGATGAATACCAACAGACCATTGCAACCTTCTGTGAAAAGCCCCAAGCTCATCAGCTAGGGAAATCTGCACAAAGCTCAGCTACTCACACTCACATGCTGCTTCCTACAAGAGTATGGTGCTTTGCTATTCGGTTTGAACCAAGCCACAGACAAAGGGAGAGCACGTTCTCAGCCTCAGTTGCTTTGTGGAGCAGAGTGTTGTCAACCACTCAGGTATAAGCTGAGTCAGACTTCCTTTGGAGTCCTTCAGTTCTAGGACGACCACTTCCTGTTGCATTCCACTGCTAGCACATGCGAGATCCCAAACAGAATCGTTGATTTTTGAGCTGTCATTGATCCCTCAGTGAAGAACTATAGGTGCCTTAAGCAGCAAAAAGAATGTTCTCTATGCTTCCTATCCTCATGTGTAACAGCAGTTGTTACAAGGCCTCCACACTGGTTTGGGTTGAGGATAAGATGAAAACATGTGTCACCCAGCTGGTGGGCTATTTGTTCTGGCTCTGCTCCCTATTAAAATTCCAGAACCCCTGATAGAGATCCCACATTGAGCCATTTTTTAACATTTTCCATCTCAAAGTACATGGATTTCTCCAATGTTTCCCGGTATCAGTGTAAGAACAAGAAGAGAGAAATAGCAATTATTCTTAGGATGTGTATCTGTGTGCCTACAATGAAGAAGAGGAATATGTTTGTAGGCTACATGAGACTGAGCTTGTCTCCAGAATAGGCCACTGACTACCATTACTGACATTGCCCTCCCTTGTATCGACAACGAATGACCTATATAACAGCTCTGTACTACTTGATTTTATTTACTACTCCGTTCCTGGCAAGCTTGCTAGCAGCTACCACAGGTTTTTCCAGAAGTAGCAACACCAAGTTTCAAGACAAGGCACTTAATAGGCTTGAAAGAGCCTGCAGACAGAAGTCCAGCACATGACTCGCTAATGGTCATATAATTAATATATAGATATGATCCAGGTCTATTCATTTACTGTATTGCAATGAAAAGTTCCCTACCCTTTCCTGGATTGAAATTGCTTTGTCGGTACAGTAAGTGTCTATTAGGAGGCATTTTGACCTACATGAGATAGAAAGTCTTTTCTAGCCCCAAACCTGTAACGATTGTGAACATAAATAGGAAAACTGTTTTTCCTATTGATGAGTAAAGGTGAAAAGGAAAAGGACTCATTATCCCTGGAACACAAGCTTGGAAATAGTATACCCATGGTTTGTACTCAACAAATATTCAGAGAACAAATGGGAGGAGTCAAATGTCAAATAACAACAAATACTATTAACCTCTTTATGGATGGGAAAGGACACAAAAATGAAATCATGTGTTTATCATAGAAATTATCACATACATGACAGAGATAAGTAGCAGGTAAATAAGCCCTAGTTATGCACCATGGTTTCAGCAAGTCGATGGTCTATTCCATATCCTAGATTAGACCACTCTGGAATTATAATCTATAACCTATGCCATAAATTTCCCACATCCTTCCCCCAAGCAAATAAAGTTAATATTTAGTTTAGAATTGCTATCTTTAGGGCTAGAATGGTTCTTAGACATGGTATATTCCAAATTTTTACTTTACAGAGGAAATCTGAGCTAAATACTTAATTGTATTATGGTCTATGTCCTGTAACAACAGGCCATCTTTAGAACCCAATTTTTACTCCATATGTGGGAAGCGTTTCAAGGTGGTGAGACATCCAAGAACATTTACCATGCCTCTGCATGTTTATTCAAAGCCTGAAAACTGAGACATTCAACTTCTTGATATATGGCTCTTACATTTGCAGACCAAGACTCTCCACCCCAATTACTGAACCTATTTTGCCTTCTGCCCACGCCAGATGCTTTCTTCATGACCACTGTAAAGAAGGGAGATAAAAGAGGAACCATTTTATGAGTTCTTACAGGAATTGTAAGAGCAAATGAGAGAGAGATGGGTATGAGAATGGCTCTCTGAGATAAATTTAAAATTATCAGATGTAGATGGCTTAAGCATCCAAATCATCCTCCCATACTTTAGCCCATAGCTTCTCATCTTCCCTCAGTGGCTTAACTGAGAAAATTCATGTGGGTGACTTGATCTAACTGCTAACCAGTAAGGTTCCATGAAGCCGATTTAAACCAGACTATGTGAACAGTCTTTCACATCTCCCCATTGCATTGCCTCAAATCTCAAACCAGAAAAACAGGCTATCAGGAGAGATAGACTCTACGACAACACATATAACTGATAAGTTAGCAATCAACATGCATAACCAAAATAGGAGAACCCTTTTGATGTGCCAAAGATAGATCATTTCAGTGTTCAATTAACTATGGAAGAGACTCTTATTGACTGAAAATACTGCAGGGACATTCACAATCACATTATCCAATGTTCCCCTTAGCCATTGACTTTCAGTTGTTAAGAAACATTTATTTGTATAACCATTTTGTTTTGTTCCCAAGAACAAGAAAGTCTTGGTTCTATTCTCATGAAGATCTTGGTCTATTGAAAGAGAAAAAGATACAGATCATTCACTGTAGTATCACCTAATGGGTGCTATGGTAAGGAAATCACTAGGTTCTGTATTTGACTTGGAGGAACAGTGCCTGTCCAGTCTAGAGGTAAGGTCAAAGATTTCCCAAAGAAATCAAGGCCACAACTCAAATTGGATGAAGATGGGCATGGGTGTGGAGAAAAGGGATCCTTCCTAAGGTGAGAGTTGGCAAGCTTGTAAGGGAAACAAGAAGTACTTGAGTTGAGATTATAGGTCAAACCTGAATAAGAAAATGTCTGTAAGTGATAAAAGTAGAGAAAAGTATCACTCAGACATAGAAAAAGGTCCCATAAAAAGAACATGGCTTTATCTAATTAATAACAAGAATTCTTAGTACTTGCTAGCATTTTAGTTCCCAGAGCACTATCAAATAATTGACCTAATCTAAACATCATAACATCCTAAGGATGCAGGGAGGTCACCAATCAAGCAACTTGCAGAGAGGCAAACTGATGACTATGAATATGATTTATAGCAGCACAAAGGCTGCTACAGATTAACATCATTAAGTCTAAACCAAAAATCCTATATCTCCTGATTTCCAGTATCATCATCCTCACATTATACCAATTTAATGAAGAACCTCAGGACTGAAGTATTGAAATGCTCGTATTGAAGAGTCTCTGTGATGATAGCTTGTGTTGCTTACTACCCTGTCTGCCATGGCCTTACTAGTGTGATGTTGACACCAGGTTCCCAAGAGTAAAGAAGAAATCCCCAGAGAACAGGATAGTTAACATCAACTTCATAAATAATAAAAGCAATGGGAAGTCTGCTAAACTGGTGCTCAGTTCATTGTGAGAGCTCATTTCCTCATCTAAAAAGGAAATCAGAGAATTCTAGAAAAATGACATCTTTCCAACTTTCTAGATGTGGTATTATCTGACTGTGTCCTTGAATAATCGGCTACAATTTCCCAGGAGAGGAAGGCAACTAGGTAAACAGTGAGTGCAGAGAAAGGGTGGGTGTGGCTTCTTCCGTGGGAAAAATGCAAAGCAGACAGAAACAAAGAATCAATTTAGAGCTGAATCTGGGGCAGCACTCATTGTGAAAAAGCTTAATTTTGAAGAATTAGAATTTCATCTGTAGATCACCCATCCTCAGGTGCCATATGTGAAACATTGGAAAACTCTGAGAACCACTAGGACTGGATGTGTATCTGACACATCCCTCACCAAGCTACTTTCTCTCCATTCTCTCCTGCTTAAAAAAATTAAATATGAGCAAAAATGAGACCAACCACCTTGAGAGGAACATTCAAGGCCTACCATCATATTTCTAAAGACAGTTATCTATGAACTTCAATATTTAAAATATCAACAAATGTCTTGCCACAACTCATAACTAAATTCAGAACACCATTTGCAATAACTAAGAATTAAGTGTGTATTAGTCAAAAAGCTCAAATACCCATGATGCAACTCACAGACAATATGAAGCTAAAGAAGAAGAAAGACCAAAGTGTGGCTGTTTCAGTTCTTAGAAAGGGGAACAAAATACTCACAGGAGGTAGAGGGTGGGAGAGACTTGGGGGGAAGAGAAGGGAGGGTGAAGGGAGCAGGATTGGGTATGGGAGACAGGAATGATATACAGAGGGTCAGGAAATTGAATGGAGGTGTGTTGCAACAGGGGATACAGAACTGGTGGTAGCCATCAGCAAGTCCCAGATGCCAGAAAAACCAGAGGCTCCCAGGACCCAACAGTAATGAGAGTAGCTGAAATGCCCAAGAAGGGAAGGGGAAACCTGTAGAGACCATATTCAGAGGTTAGGCAAGTTCCCTGGTTGGGGGATGGGGCCACACACTCATCTCCAAATTTTGAAGCCAGAATTGCTCCTGTCTAAAAGAAATACAGGGACAAAGTACTGAAGGAAAGGCCATCTAGAGACTGTCCCACCTGGGGACCCATTCCATACACAGACACCAAACGCAGACACTGCTGTGGATGCCAAGAAGTACTTGCTGATAAGAACCTGATATGGATGTCTCCTGAGAGGCTTTGCCAGACGCTGACAAATACAGATGTGTATGCTAGCAGCCAACCATTGAACTGAGCACAGGGTCCCCAGTGGAGCAGTTAATGAAAGGACTGAAGGAACTGAAAGGTTTCCAACCCCAAACGAAAAACAATAATATCAACCAACCAGACCCTCCAGAGCTCCCAGGGACCAAACCACCAACCAAAAAGTACACATGGAGGGACCCATGGCTCCATCTGCATATGTAGCAGAGGATGGCCTTATCTGGTATCAATGGCAAGAGAAGCCTTTGGCCCTATGAAGGCTCAATGCCCCAGTGTAGCGAATGCCAGGGCTGTGAGGCAGGAGTGGGTGGGGTGGGAGCACCCTCATAAAAGCAGGGGAGGAGGGATGGGATAGGGGGTTTGCAGAGGGGAAACCAGGAAAGGGGATAACATTTGAGACATAAATAAAGAAAATAGCCAATAAAAAAGAGGAAAAAAAAAGAATTTTCAATGATGCTTTAACCTGATGGAAGTCAAGCTAAAACTTGTACAACAATCTAATAGATTGTGAAACAGAGATTGATTAAAGAATAGAATTGAAAGAATAATAACAAAATATAATAAAATATCCGGAAGTAGTACTGCCAAGTTCCTTCTACCATGTATGTTGTAAAGCTCTCTACACTACATGTGCTATGTAATCCTCTTATCATCCTTAAACATCAAGTATATATCCTTATGCATCTCTCCCTATATAGATAAGTAACCAAAGTCTTTTCCTAGCATAGACTAAAATTACTTGTAAATGATTCAACCTAATCTCCAACTCAAAAAAATGAATTGCCAAAGTCTATTATCTTGGCCGTAGTATCCTTCTTAAAAGGCTGGTTGTTTTCTTTTTTCAATTGCTTTACAAAGAGAGTCAAGAAACCCCAAAACATGCAGCAGCACTATTGAACAGGAGGAAAAACATCTATATCATAATGGAATTGTCTTCTTACTCAACTCCTTTGAGAGTGTCAGTTATATCTGACATATAAGAAGTTATGATTTCCACATAGCCTTATCCCCAAATTTCATATAACTATGTAAACCAAGGCCATTGTTTCCCATGCTGGTCTGGGTAAGAGTATTGTGGTGGTATGGCAGTTCATTTGACATCCAAATAACCTATGAACATATTTGTCTGTTAAGGAAGCCAGAGGAAATAAGGTATTCAGGGTTTATCAGCTTCTGTTAATAACTAGCAAGTAAGTTCATAGCTCTCGTAGCTTTTGGGGGTTACTATGTCCCATATGTAGAACAAAGGAACTAAAAGACTGCCTGACTTATTTCTTTCACCTATATCATACTATCTTAAACTATGAATGAAGGCTAAAATGAGAATTTTGTCAATCTTCGGTTCTCTCATTTTTATTATACTCATACTTGTTTTCTTAGGTTTGCATTTCAAAACTCTATATCCTAGAGCTTCCTCTAGCCATCAGCTTTGTCTTCACTCATCCAGTAATTTGCTTCTCATTTTCCCATAACAGGCTCTATCACATAGCATACTATCCTGCTTGTCACACATATGGATGGGTCAATCATGGTGAGAAAGTGTTTCTGTCAGTGTTTCTTGGGCCATTCACAAGCCAACTATATTGATGTGAGCCAAAGATACAAACAAATAAATATTCAATACAGATATAAGTGGTCAATTTTAGATCCTCTGAGGTATTGGAGGATATAAACTTAAACAACCAGAATACAGGCAGTGGAAAAGCAGGATAAGGCCAAAGGTTTTTTCTGGGGGAGGGGGGAGTGGGGAAAAATCTTTTTAGAAGTCTTTGTTCATTCAGGTAGGTGTCTAATAGGAAATGTTCTTCTATATTTCTGCTAGCAAATCCCTCCTGGCTATCAATGCTAAACTTGAAAGCAATATTTAGAAATATATATGCATATATATGCATATATAATTTCTACAACTTGCAATGAACATTTCTCTTTTAAACTTTGAATCTCCCCTTTGTTCTGCTTTTACAATATTGATATCATTATGGCACAGACAACTCATAGAACTCATACAAGAAAATCTGGTTGGGAACTACTAATAACCATTGAGAAATTAATGGAAATGTGATTTTAAATATAAAAGTGACATTTTAAAAGTCATTGTCAAAGTAATATGTTAGTAAAGAAGCCAAAGAAACCCAAACCTAAGTGCAGTCAAAAATCATATGTAGCAGACAAGGATTACAGCAGAACTTTGCCTTTAGAATTTTATCAGATCTTGGAAGAGGATACATTTCTGTTTTGGTGACCACATGAAATGGAAGAAAGGGCAAGAAAGCTGAGAGCCAGAGTCCATCTGGAGGCCATCTCTATGATGCCTGCATGCCAGCATGCCTAATAATGCTGCCTAGGAGAGAGCAGAGTTACCTCCCAGGAAGTGCTGCTCCTCATATCCAGGGGACAACCTGGAAAATGAAAAGAGGCCATGGTGGGGTGCAGCAGTCCAGAGAAACTGCTAGGAAGGGACTCACTACTGCCCCTTCCTCTATACCCTGAAAAAGGAACACTGGGACTTCAGGGACCAAGCTTCACATTCACCACATGGCATTCTTTAGTAACATGTAATATATACTCCGCTATTACTCATCTGTCTTTTTATATTCCTCTCACCCTTTTCTCCTCCTCTTTTAACCTACTAGTTATACCCTTCCATAGCTCTAACTATCTTTAAAATCTAGTTAGGTTAATACTATTCCAATTTTCTGCTACATTATCCACGTGGGGTTTATTTTCATTTGTTTGTTTGTCTTTACTTTCATGGTATTCTCCCTGTCGCTACTTCTCTCCCTCCACAACTAAAATCTGAATATACTCCATATAAACTTGGTTATTTGTCATCAAGCATTTATCAAAGTGGAAGTGGCTACTGCTAATAGTGGGCTAATACATCTGTGTTGTAGTCATAGTAAGTAGCAGTGGTTGATCTCACAAACAATATCCTAGTCAGGGAATAGTATGACTTTTATACCAGGTGCCTTGAGCTCCAGAAAACACATTCAACATTAACACTTCCAGATCTCACATGAACACTGAAATACGTCTATTGCAAGAATATACCAGATAAAATAGAATCTGAGCAAAGAATTAACAACAAATATATATATAAATTCTAGTGCAACAATTTATGGAGAATGGAAAACCAATACAAGTCCTCCAAAAAGTATTAATCCGGTAGTAACAGCATCTATTGAGAGTAAGTTGGATGAAATTCCAGATAACTCAAAATAATTGTGTGTGTAATGAAATAAAGAAGAAAATTATCTCCTACATGAGAACATGAACAGCTGTATGAAATGAGGAAGGGGTTGCAAGACATAAAAAGGGAATTAAAGAAAGATAAATACCGAAGGAAAAACTGAAGTGCTGGAGATGAAATACACACTCAATCAAAACAAAAATTCTGTGTCAGTTTCTGTCAATAAATAGATAAAAGGGAATATATATATACTTGCAGACAAGAGAGACAGACTGCAGCAACCCAACAAGGACAAAGATAAATTAATAAGAAGGTATCAGTGGGAATTCCTATATGTATCTGACACCCCAAAGGGAAAATGAGTTTACAAATAGTAGGATGGAGGAGAAGAATCTAGTTCTAAAGGCATAGAAAACATTTTTAAAGTAAGCATAGAATACAATTTCCCAGAACTAGGAATAAGAGATAACAATCCAGATATAAGAGACGTGAGGGACATCAAATAGACAAGGCAAGGAAAGCAACTTTCCTCATCAGATTAAAATTAAAATACTAAATATCCAGAACAAAGAATGTGAATTTCCAAGAAAGAACCAGTAAGTCATGTTTAAGGGCAGGCCACTGAGAAAAGCAGGGTTAGCACAGTTGGACTTGCAATTTCTGAAAGATATCAACTAACAACCCAGACTACTAAACCCAGTAAAGCAGTATCTGTCATAATTGAAAAAAATTCATAATAAAAATTAAAGGAATTTAAGACCATTAAGCCATATGGAATACATTATTGAGCTGCAATGTGTACATATATATATATATATATATATACACACACATATATATATACATACATATACATATATATATGGAATCCTTCAGAATGAATAGAAACATGAATCTTTCTATGAGGCCTCAGGAAGAATAAGCCACACTATAATAATAGTTAATCAAGAGAGGAAAATAAAACACTTCAAAATCAACAGGATGGTAGGAATCAATCAATATACACTCTTCAATAATAACCCATAATACTAATGACCTGAATCCCTCCAATCAAAATATGCAGACTATTAGACAAAATAAAAAGCAATCACCATCTATTTTCTACATAATGACACTACCAGTTGACAGGATAGCATGAACAGTAAAATTTCATAAAATCCCACCCCTAGATGAAGAGTTGCAATCAATGGCATCTGAGAAAGGGAGAATCAATTTTTCAAGGGAGGAACTCCCTTATAGGTCAGCCCTAACTCATATACATACAAACAAAACTAAACAAACTCAGAAAAAATACTTTTTCATGGATACATATATATTTATGTATACAGATGTTATTTTATATTATTTATGCACACACACACAAACACACGCGCATGCGCGCGTGCCTTCGGTCTGTTTTTCTGTTTGTCCCTCTCTCTGGCCCTCTATCCTCTATGGCTCTCTCCCCCTCCCCCTTCCCCCTCCCCCTCCCCCTCCTCTCTTCTCCTCTCTTTCCCTCTCTCTCTCTCTCTCTCTCTCTCTCTCTCTTCTCTCTCTCTCTCTCTCTCTCTCTCTCTCTCTCTCTCTCTCTCTCTGTTTAAAGAAGTGGAAGGGAAATGTGTATAAATAATAAAAATATAGTTATCACATTGTGACTATTCATCAGTTGGTGTACACTTGAATTTTTCGATGTTTTGACTATTATGATTAATGATACCATGGACATTCATATAAAAGATACTGTGTGAATATTTGCTGCTGTTTAATTTTTATTCAGTATATAACTCGGAGTAGAATTCTGCAGTCTTAATGATTCAGTATTTTGAGAAAATGCCAGCTTTATCCAATGCAAGAGGCTTAAAACATTTGTATATCCATCAGCAATGTATAAGGGTGTATTTGTCATACATATTTAACAACATTTGTTAAACCTTTTTTTCAGTTAGTGTACAAAATTATGACCTTTGCTGTGGTGTTCTCATACATACTTTTATTTGCCCAATCGCTCCTCTCATTATGCTTCCCTCTTGTTTCACCATTCTCTCCTCTTTACTAACCCTCTTCTCCTTTCTTGTCACACATATTCATTCCACTGTCGTCCTTTCTTTTTCATTTTCCTCTTCACTTCCTCATGTCCTTGAGATCTGTATTTCCCATCTAGTGGTTGCTGCTTAGTTTTCTCTGACAAGAATAGAGTATATTGGGGTTTTGTCTGAACTTTTCTCTTATTAGGTCATCCAGAGGTGACTTTTAATCTGTCATCTTGCTTAAATATGTATTCTTATCTGTTTTTTTTTCTCGCCATCACAGAGGGTGTATACCAGCATTTCAGTTAAATTTTCATTTTCACTTTTCTCTCTTTTAAGAGACAGATGAGCTGGAACTCATTCTGTGTTCTAAGCTGGCCTTAAAATCATTACTATCTTCCTGTCTCAGCCTTCTAAGTGCCAGGATTAGAGGCATGAGCCACCATGATGGGCTCATTTCATTTTCATGATATTTAATGATGTTGGTAATCTCTTGAGGTCATCATATTGGTTATCTGTGTATCTTCTTTGTAGAACTATTCTTTCAGATAATCTGCCCGTTCTTAAATTATATAATTTATCTCTTCATTATTGAGTTGCAACATTTATATATATATAATCAATATATATATTATATATAATCAATATACATAATCAATATATTATATATATAATCAAGTCATTGTATTATTTTAAATAGATTCTTCCATTCTTCTTTTCCATATGACACCTTCTGATCTGCAAGAACTTTACATTTTGACTATGTTCGTTTAGCCATTATATTGATTGTTGCTTTTGCCTTTAGAGTATTCCCAAAATATTGTTACCTAAAATAAGAATTTAAAATATTTTACCTATTTTTCACACAAACTTTATAATTTTAGTTATGTTTAGTATTTTATCAACTTTCATTAATTTGTATATATTATTGTGAGATAAATGTCTGTCGTTCATTATTTGGTTTCTGATATCCACTTATCTCAATACTGTATGTGGCAAAGATTATCTGTTCCCCCATATAGTCTTCTTGGTACTGTTCTCAGAAATAAATTTGATATTAAATGTCAGGATCTATTTCCATTGCTTTATTTGTTTCTCTTTGCATCAATATTTCATCGTCATGAGTAGCATAACTTTATGGTACCTTTTGGTCTCATGAAATGCTATTCTGATTTTTTTCTTTATTGGTCTGATGTTGCTTATGCGGATTCTGTTGTACATCCACGTGAATTTTGGAATCATCTTATCAATTTCAAAAAGATGATACTGTCAATCTTGATAAGAATGTCTGAATATGTGTTGGTAGGTCTGAGGTACTGTCGTTTTAAAAGCATTAAGTCTTTCAGTCTATAAACTTGTTAATGTCTATCCATTTCTTTAGGTTTTGTTTTGTATCTTTCAGCAGTAGTGTATGGTTTTCAGTGTATACTTCTTGAGCCTCCTTGATTAAATTTATTCTTAAGTATTTTACTAGTTTTAATGCTATCAATTTGCATTTTACTGTTTGCTTCCTCATAGCATATTTAACAAGTTGCTTTGTCTTTTAGAGCTTCTGAAAAATTGGTCACTGAAACTAGTGGCATGATCAAATTTAGGTTCAAAAGGTTTTGACAAGAAGTCTTCATATTCACAAATGTGTCTGCTTATTGAACAAAGTATCAAGGTTTTTCCCTGCTATGATAGCAGCCATTTATGACCACTGTCTAGACTTGCTAGTACATTAAGGGTTGCAAAATAGTAACATCCTCATCAAGCATGTTGATAAATGCCTATAATCTGAGAACCTGGAAGGCTGAGAACTATATAATGATACTTTCTCTTTAAAAAATAGTAATTTTTAATTCCTTCATTCCTCACTTACTAGATCGGATACTTCTATAGAGGGAAAAGGTATTTTGACTGTTTTATTATTTTTCTCAAAGCTATTACCAAACACTCGACAAAAATAAATTTAGAGGACCAAGGACTTATCCTGGCTCACAAGTTGAGGGTAACTTCCTTGTTAAAAAGTAGACATTTTGGTGAGGCAAATCTTAGCTGTGATGACAACAGGAGAATGAAGCTATGTGCTCACCTGTGGATGGATAAAGATGCAGGACGAAAGGAACTCTGGTGCTAAGCACACTTTTTCTTTATTCAGTCTAGGACCCATCTCTTGGGACTGTGCCATGCACATTCAGAACAGGTCTTCTAATTGCAATTAATTCTATCTGGAATCATTTTTATACGCACACCCCAAAGAGAGAATTACTAATGCCCAAGCTGTTTTCTTTCTTTTGTTATTTATTTATTTATTTACACCCCCAAATGCTGCCCCCCCCCGATTTCCCTTCATAGAGTCCCTCCCCCCACTCCCCATCCTCTTAGAAGGTGCCTCCCCTCCAGGTATCCCGCCTACCCTGGTGCATTAAGTTTCTGCAGGATTAGGTACATCCTCTTACACTAGGCCAAAGTAGCCCTGTTGAGGAAAGGATACCACAGTCAGGCTACAGTTTTAGGGGAGAGCCACTTGTTGGGGGACCTACAAGGAGACTGAGCTGCCCAGATGCTCCATATGTACCCGGGGCCTTGGTCCAGCCTGTGTATGCTCTTTGGTTCATTGCTCAGTCTCTGGGAGCTCCTAGGAGTCCAGGTTAATTGACTCTGTTGGTCTTCCAGTATGATTCCTATAATGTCCAGAGCCGCCAACTCTTCCATAAAGGTCATCAACCTCAGTACAATGTTTGGCTGTGGGCATCTGTTTCAGCCAGCTGCTGGGTAGAGTCTCTCAGAGGACAGTTATGTTAAACTCCTGTCTGCAAGCAAAACAGGGTATCCATGGTGTTAGTGATTGGTGTGGGGCAGTGAAAGGCACCCTGGTTCCCGGTTGAGCAAAGGCTTGAATCCCTGGTGACCCTGAAAAGGACAGTAAGCGGTTCGCCTGACTCCCGGCAAACCAGGCCCTGTCACTAGCCACAGCCCTCCATAGATTTGGGGCCATCAGTCACATAGGGGCAACGCCCCAAACCCCTCCACAGGTAGAGGATGTGACGATAGGTCCCATAGGCTCAAGACAGATCTCCACTATAATGAGGTACCTAAAGGCCTGGAGGGTTAGCCAATAACCTTTCCTTCCCAGACACTCCTCCCTACAAAAGGTGTTTAATCTCAGGCCCACCCTGAGAACTTGGGTATGGTTTTTTGCATCTACTTTCCACCATGACAATAAATTATTTGGAACCATGGATTGGCTCTTTTCATCAGCTTCCACTTCATTGGCTTCCACTGTGGGTAACCCTAGAGAAGCCCTTCACCTACAGAACCACCTTCTAATCTCCTATAGAAGGCCTGTATGTGCTCTGAGCCATAGCCACCAAGCCTGCCACTGTCCAGCCAAGGACTCCCTGCACAGGACCAGTTGGAACTCTCCCTCTTTACCCCTCAGCCCCAGGCTAGATCCATCTTGAGGGCCCACACTCCATTCTCAGCTCTTCCACGGTTTTCAATGGCACCTGGATGCCCAAGATGGTCCTGGCCGCCTTGCAGGCCCAGGGACCCCCAAGTCAGCTCTGGCTCTCTGGCTGTGTCCCACACTGCAGACTGCACTTCCCTACCCCTGGATCAGTGTCCTTCTGCTTCCCACAGCCCAACTTCCCATGTCCTGCCTCCCCAGCAGCCTGAGTCGTGTGGCAGAGCAGACAGACACAGGACCAATAATCCTATACATGGGATCGGTATCAAGTTGGGCTGGTTATTGATTGGCCATTCCTTCAGCTCTGCTCCATTTTTGTCCTGCATTTCTTTTAAAGAGGACAAATTTTGGGCCAAAGGTATATTGGTGGTTTTGTGTCCTTATCCCTCTACTTGGGGTCCTGCAGGTTTCATGTCTCCACAGTTCTGCATCTTGGCTAAGGTTATCTGCCTTGACTCCTGGGAGCCATCCCAGTCCCAGGTCTTTGGGACTTCCTAGATATTCCCCCCACTTCTGGACCTCAACATAAAACCTGATACACTAAATCTAATAGAAGACAAAATGGGAAATAGCCTTGACCATATTGCTACAGGAGACAATTTCCTGAACAAAACACCAATGGATAAGGCTCTAAGATCAACAATTGATAAATGGGAGTCCATGAAACTGAAAAGCTTCTGTAAGACAAAGGATACTGTTAATAGGATAAAATGACAGCCTACAGATGGGGAAAAGATCTTCACTAACCCTACCTCCAACAGAGGGCTAATATCCAAATTATATAAAGAATTCAAGACGATAGACTCCAACAAAACAAATAAACAAATTAAAAAACAGGGTACAGAGCTAAAAAGACATCTCAACAGAGCAAACTCAAATGGCAGAGAAACATTTAAAGAAATGATCAACATCTTTGATTATCAGGGAAATTCCATCAAAATGACCCTGAGATTCTACCTTATACCAATCAGGATGGCTAAGATCAAAACTCAAGTGACAGCACATGTTGGTGAGGATATAAACAAGGGGAAACACTCCTCCATTGCTGGTTGGGAATTCAAACTTGTACAACCACTCTGGAAATCACTCTGGCAGTTTTTCAGAAAATTGGAAATAGTTCTCTACCTGAAGACCCAGCTACACCACTCCTGGGCATATACACAAAAAGATATTCCACCATACCACAAAAACACACGTTTATAGTAACTTTATTTGTAATAGTTAGAAGCTGGAAACAATGCAGATGTCCCTCAACTGAAGAATGAATGCAGAAAATGTAGTTCATTACACAATGGAATACCATCCAGCTATTCAAAAAGAGGACATCATGAATTTTGCAGGTAAATAGAAGGAACTTGAATTTATCAACCTCACTGGGTAACCCAGACCCAAAAGTATATGCACTCACGGATAAGTGGATATTAGCCATAAAGTACAGAAAAACCATGCTACAGTCCACAGACCCAAAGAAGGATGAAGGAAGGCCCAATCAGGGATGCTTGAATCTCATTTGGAAGAAAGAACAGAGCAGTATGGGAAATAGAGGCAGGGAGGAAACTGGGTGGGAAAGGTGGGGATGGGAATATGGTGGCAGAAACAGGTGTGGGGAAAGACAAGAGAGAAGCCCAGATTGCCAGAAGAATGAATGGAAATCCCAGATGTTTTTAATGTAATCAAATTGACAATCAAATCAGACATATCTACTATTTGATGATTCAAAATATTGTAAAGTTTAATTATTAAAGAAAATAGTAACTTTTCACAGGCTTCTGGAATTATAGAACATTCAGTTGAAAGACATTTGGATTATCAATAAAATGTACTTATTCAAAGCCAAAATAAAGCCATAATTTACCTGACTTAATTTAGGACTAAAACCCTCAGCTTTCAATTGATATATATTAGGAAAAACAAGTGTATCTCAACTAATTGTTCAAATCCGTATGAGTTATGTCACAAACACAGTGTAGGATCATGGACAGAGAAGTGTAACTTCATCTGTTGCACTATCTATTATCTCCAGCAGTTTGGATCTTATTAGCAATGCCTAGAAGACAGTTCCACTAGTGATTTTAGATGCCTGTACTTTGTTTGATGCCTATGAATATATTTTTCACATAATTTCATAGGTAGTCATATATATGAATTTTGTATAGCTTTTGGCCAAGATCATACAAAGAATATATTATTATGATTAATGAATGTTATATTTTGAATTACAAATAAATAAAGTACATGGTAATTGTATAGCTCTTCAACTGTTTATTAGATATACTAGGTATAGGTGTATAGTCAAAATTAGAACATTCATTTGCTCATCTATACTTTCAAAAATGTTACTCAAAATTAGGTGTGTAAGACTTTGTGTTAGTTGCTGACAAAGCAGGGCATATAAAATATGGGCTCAAAAAAAGCATGAGCAGAGGCAACTGTAAGGAGAGAATCATCGTGGTAGAACAAGAAGGCTTAACATATTGTATTTGACTATGTTGTTCTAATTTAGATGTCATATAAAGCTTAATTTGGAAAATAAAATGCTTGCTGTCAGAACCCATGGGATGTATGCGGCTATATGCTCCCAAAGCATTGCAGAATGAACACACATGCACTCCTAGAGAGCAGTCTAGAAACCTTTCCATCAAAAGTATATAAAGCCTTCTTTAAATGGCCTTGTCAGGTATCAATGGGAGGAGAGGCCCTTGGTCCTGTGGAGGCTCCATACACCTGTGTAGAGGAATGCCAGGGCAGAGAGGTGGGAGTGGGTGGTGAGCACCCTCACAGAAAGAAGCAGTGGGGATGGGATAGTGGGGTCTGCAGAGGGGAAACCTGGAAAGGAGATAACATTTGAAATGTAAATAAAGAAAATATCCAATAAAAGAAAAGAAAAGCCTTCTCTGCTCTTACAAAGGTCTAATTACCTCAATTTCCCTCTGTGTGGTCTGATAATGTCAATGTATAGCTGAGAGGAAAGGCTGTTTTGGGATTCAGTAGGAGACACCACACACATCACCACCTGTTTTCTCTTCCTTATCAGTGTTTATCAGTGTTTAAGGTTTAAGTCTGGCATTCCTTGTTGGTTACCAAAAAAAAAAAAAAAAAAAAAAAAAAAAAAAAAAAAAAAAAAAACACCTCTTTTATTTCCATGTGGAAAAGTACCAAATAATAAAGCTTAAAGAGAATGGAGATTTGAGTGCATAATTCGCAGGAAAAAAACAAGTCCTTTGAAGAAGTGGGTGAAAGGGGGATGAGGTGGGAGGGAGCAATTGTCCTGCTCTGCCTTTATTCCATCAGCTAGACAGGAACAGTACCACATACATTCTGTCCAAATCCTTTTTATGACTCACTTTCCTGCCTAATCTTCTTTGGGCTCAGGGTAGGACATACCCAATGGGCAATTTAATTTGTATTATTTCAAGTTATCATTAATTTACTTTCTCATCTTTCTCATTCTACTTGTTTCCCTTTTCCTCCCTTGTTCCTGTTCTTGTGCTCTTTCCTGACCTTTCCTTCCCTTCTTAATTCTTTCTTCCCTCTTTGTGGGTATTTTATTTATTTTCATTACAAATGTTATCACCTTTCCCAGTTTCTCCTCCACAAATCCCTTCTCCTATCCCCCCTCCTCTGCTTCTATGAGGATGTTCCCCACGCACCCACCCACTCCCACCTCACCGCCCTGGCATTCCCCTACCCTAGGGCAGCGAGCCTTCATAAGACCAAGAGCCTCCCCTCCCATTGATGTCAGATAGGACCATCCCCTGCTACATATGCAGCTGGAGCCATGGGTCCCTCCATGTGTACTCTTGGGCTGGTGATTTAGTCCCTGGGAGCTCTGGGGTGACTGGTTGGTTGATATTGTTGTTCTTCCTATGTTCTTCCCTTCAATTCCTGCAGTCCTTTCTCTAACTCTTCAGTTTGGGTCCCTGTGCTCAGTCCAATAGTTGGCCCACATTTGTATTTGTCAGGCTCTGACAGGGCCTCTCAGGAATCAGCTATAACAGGCTACTGTCAGCAAGTACTTCTTGGCGTCCACAACAGTGCCTGGGTTTGGTGGCTGTATATGGGATGGATCCCCTAGGTGGTCAGTCTCTGGATGGCCTTTCCTTTAGTCTCTGCTCTACTCTTTGTCCCTGTATTTCCTTTAGACAAGATTAATTCTGGGTTAAAAATTTGGAGATGAGTCAGTGGCGCTATCATGCAACTGGGGGCCTTGCCTAGCTTCCGGATATGATCTCTACAGGTTCCCCCTCCCGTCTGATGGACATTTCACCTAATCTCATTCTTTTACTTTCATTCCATCCCTATTTTCTATTTCTATCATCTTAAACAGAAGTTGATGATCATGGTTTTGCTCCATTCACTTCGAATCTTCCATTTCAATGCAGTCACATTCACTGTCTACTGTCAGTATATCATTTTCTTCTTTGTCTTAATCTTACACTCTGAGCTTTATTGGTTCTCCTTTTAAACTTGGCCAATTCCTTGTAATGCCTATACAAATCCATCCAAAGGGTACAGTTAGTATTGACTTGTACTAGGACCAATCTTGACACGAAATAGACCCCAAATTTGCCTTTGATGTTGAAATTTAAGAAATACATACCAAGCCATCTCTTGAAAACAAGCAGTATCTTTTATTTCATTATGTATAATAACTGTATTACTCTTGACTAGAAATTTGCAAGAATGAGGGTTATTAGTCTCCTTTAAAAGCAAGAAATGGGAATTGGGAGGTAAGGTTCATAGACAAGCATGATTAAAGTCACATACTAGGCAAATATAGGGATACATTTTATATTTATTTCAAGGCCTATAGTGTTCCCATTTTAGTACTAACATGATAGAAACTTAACTCTAATACTATTCATGGAGAGCAGATGAAGGATAAGTGTAAGGAATGAGATGGGAAATGGATACACACGTGATGTTATTCAATTTGAGGGTTGCAGTCTGGGCTCCAAATCAATTTCAGCCATCCTTAATAAGCCAATTAAAAGAATCAAATTAATAGTAGATGGTATTTATTCAGTATGATCACATTGGGAGGAGAAACAAAGAAGTCTTACAACATTCCACCTATGACAATCTTTGGGGTCCTGCAGAGAACTTAGGTCAGGATTTGTACATCTAAACAGTCTCGGTTAGGGGTCGTCTTGCCCCACAATGATCCATCCTTGTCTGGACTCATGAAAGGTGGTCTGTCAACGTTGTTAGAGCTGGAGGAAATCTTTCTGGAGTATCACTTTCCCCTTGGTCTAAGGCCTTTTCCTTCTCCTAGCATGAGTTCTGCAGGGAACCTTCTCATTTCTTTGAGGTCATTCGTTGCAATAATCTCACAGGCAGAGTGAGAGACACAAGCAACTTTAGAATATCCTCATGTCTGCCAGGACTCGTACAGTTTAAGACCCAGCTATTTCCCTGTTCAACTTCCCTTTTGTCATATTCATGATGCCATTATTACATGTCTTCACCAGTTTCTGAGCCAGTCTTCAGCATGTCAGGAAAAAAATCTTAGAAGCTTGCTCTTTTCCACTGAACTGAAATATAGAAATGGCTTTCTTTCCCTTCCCTGGAGCTGACACTAAGTGACTGCATTGTAAGTCTCACTTTTTCATTCTCTTCTTTACCACTGTTCACTGAATCAGATAACTGTCACACGAGCAGTGAAACAAGAGAATTTGTGTAGCCTTCTATCTCCTCAGTAAATCCATCACATTTGTAAGGCTCCTTCTGTTACATTGAATTCACTCAGTACTGACCATTGGTCTAGAAGCTCATACTGTGTATTATTCCAACCCATTCATATGATGTAGCAAAATGATGTTCCACAAAGCATATGTGGAAAAGGTAATCAACCCTCTTCCATTTTCCTGGGACCTTTATTTCAGAGAAATGTGTTTCTCCTAATCATTGTGTTTGTCCAGTGCATAACTTTGACCTCCTGCTTGATTGTCTTGCTTCATACAGTTCTAAACATATATATTTGAACACATATTCATATCTCACAACCTTCTATTTCCCAGAGAATATTTCACTCCCGTGTCTCATGAACTTCCCATCCTTTAAAGATATGTCAACTTCAATACAAATGAGCTAACCTGTATTGCTTCCATTTTGCCCTGCACTTCTTAGGCTACTACATATACTAGATTGTCACTATAGTCTTAATAACCTAGGCAAATTCTTCCCCATCAAGCCTATGTCACTATGTACTTAGAAACCCAAGTAGTCCTATATCTGACTCACAAAGAAAGCAGAATTTAACCCCAAAGCAAATGGGAGCCTGATCTCCTCCTCCACCACATTATCTTGCTTCTGCAGTTACAATCTAGACTAGAATTAATTAGGTAGTACACATTTCTCAGGTACAGCATAACCTTTCCACAGAGAACTCTGACTGACAGATTCTAATTTATAAGCTTTATTCTGGTGCATAGACAAACACTGCCATGCTCAGACTGTATCTTTTGAAGGTTATAGCATTTAGACCCCAAAGCTCTTAATTTTATTGGAAATGGAAGAAAAAATGTCATACAAATATTTCATTTTGAAGCATAATGATTCCAACATACACACCTCTTACTGAAATAATTGCCACCCTCCCACTTGTACCATAATCTGAAAATCAGCCACAGGAGGCTCCAGATTCTTGCTATGTCTGTATTTGGGGTCCCAGAGAGAAAAAGATAGTAAGACTTTTTATCTTAATGCTTATAGAATATCATTTTGCTATATCACATCAACTAGAAGCCACTTTTGAATGAACGTTTCATATTTTAATATATCCTGTGTAAAAACATGTAGCCTGATAAATCTGATGTAGTCCTAGACCAGAATCCCTTTGGTAGACAGGCTAGCAGAAATACCCTAATACCTGGCGGGGTGGGGGGAACAGGCAAGAGAAACCTGGGCAATGCTAAGAGGAGATAAAAATATCCAAGTCAGTCATGAGACCATTGTCTGAGGGACAGTTGTATTATGAACTCCAGTGGCAATCAAGCCTACAAAAAGGAAGTATTGTTTAATTAAAAATAAAAATGGGGAAACTAAGCCTACCTCAAAACTGAACTAGAAATAGAAGGAATAGAAAATAAGACATGCTTACAATGGCAGCCAGAGATTTGTCATGAACTCTCCACCATATATATCAATCACTAGGAAACACTTGTCTTTCCCACAGGTTTTGCTGATAAAATGTCTAAGGGGAAAGCTTATGATTAAAAAATGTGAAAATCAAGATGTTGAAGAAATGTGTTACTGGAGCCTTGGTTTTTCCTAAATTGTAAGTCCATATAAGTCTTCTTTTAAGGGAACTCTCCCGGAAGTATTCACAGTCACACATAATTGAATTCCAAACCAGTTTCCATCACTAGGTGACTATATGCAAGTAATTTTACCTCTCTAAGCTTGACTTTCCCTTTCTTTAAATTTAGATAATCTTAAGGCCACCAGGAAAGCTCCTTATAAGTAACTAGATTTCATATAGCCATGAATGTCTTTTGCTACCAGTAAGAAAGCAGATATAAGATGTCTCAAGGTACTGAAGAGATGACTCAAATATTTTTAAAAAGAATGCACTCTCTCGCAGAGGATCTGAGTTTTGCTCCAGGTCCCTAAGGCAACTGGCTCACAGGGATTCCAGCTCCAGGGATTCTGACACCCTCTTCCATCTCCATAGACACCTGTGCCCACCTAAGGACATACCCACTCCCCAAAATACATACACACATACTTAAAAATAAACCTTTATAAAAATTAATTTTAAGATTGCAGTGGATGGGGTGACAGCTTCCTCTACTAAGTGAATGGGACAGAGGTCCAGCGAAGCTTATAAAAGTAAAGATAGTGTGGATGTCAGAGGAGAAGTTGGTTACTAGGATTAAAGCTATTCCCCAGAGAACAGAGAAAAAATGGCCAATATAAGAATTTTTAATATAACTAGGGTGTCATCCATCATAGCTCTTCATTCTCAACACTTTCAATACTGATGTCAAATGCCCTTGACCTGCATCAAGTTAAATCTGTCCTTCCCTGAATCATCTGGAATTTTTGTCTCAGATAACTACCCTATCCATTTTTCTCTCTTCTTTACCTCTACTCCCTGTCATCAGAATGGATATGGGAGCCATATTTTACGGATCACTTGCAATCCTCTAGATTTGATCTTTGATATCAACTTGTATGCCTATGTTGGAGAGAATGCCAAACCTTATCACTGTGTATTAATAAGTGTTGGAGCTGAGGGGCTTACAAATTATTGAGCACTAACCATGTACTTAACAGATTCCTGAACACATTGGCAAACGTTACATTTGTGTTCATTTTTAATGAGAGCTTAAGTCTCCAGTCAATCTAAAGATGAGAAAACTGAACAGAAGGTAGTAAAATTATCTGAGGTGACAGGTAAGATGTGGCAAAGTTATCTTGCTTTTAATTCCCTTGCTATTAGGAGTCCTTGTATGAAACATTAATTATTTTTTCTTTAATCAAGTTTATTATATCAGAGTCCTATTCTGGTTTCCGATATGCATGGGCCACCACTTTAGTAGATGTGAGAAGCCAGGGAGCCATTGCTCACATTCATGTGGGCATAATTTGGTTGTCAAATTCACTCTCAGATAGTCAGGGAGCAATACAAATGAGTCTGTTTACTATTTCCAACTGAGCTTTCTAAGGATATCCTGCAAATCTGTTTGAATAGGATATGTTTCAGATTTTAGTAACCAGAGACCTTTTCTTTATAGCCATCTTGCTAACTATCCCCTGTTAATCCAATTCTCATCTGTACTCTCAGCCCAAAATTCCCTTGTGGAAAGA
This sequence comes from Rattus norvegicus, assembly GCF_021556685.1. Lineage (NCBI taxonomy): Eukaryota > Metazoa > Chordata > Mammalia > Rodentia > Muridae > Rattus > Rattus norvegicus. Next base: position 71,315,582 of record NC_141554.1, read on the forward strand.
CTGACAGAATAGCTCTCAGACTGATTGGCATAAATGCTGCAGAGAAGGGAACCGACCTCAGTTCTGCAGCCATGAATGCCACAAATGAAGCCTTGCGATCTTCCTACTGCCTAATTCAGTGACTTCACTCAAAAAAAGCTAATCAAGATTTCAAATCAATTAGGCCATCAAGGTCAACTATTTTCCTGCAGCTTGACTGTGGCCTTGACCAAATCTGCACCTTGGAAGGAATGGAAGAGTCAGTCAGGCTCAAGAGCTCAGCCACAGCTGCTCTGGGAGGCCACAGCTTGTGCCTGGCCCATTCTCTAGCCCTGCAGTTTTATTAGCTTCATTTTTATATGCTTTTTAGCTCCCCGAATGCAGCCAAAACCAACATCAAATAACATCAAGGAACACAAGGTCATGACTTCCCCACCCCCTCAGCATTCACCACCCCCCCTCAAGCACACACACTCCACTTAGAGATGGGGTATGCAGAGAAATGCACCACACTTTCCCCCCTGCCTGTCTTTTCAGAGGTTGGGGAAGACTGCTGCTGATCTGTGAGCTATTCTCAGGCACTGCTGCCTCAGAACTGACTGTGAGAGATGTTTCAGGTCACCATAACCCAAGGAGCAGAAGGAGGAAAAAGGGAGGGGAGTTGGAAAACCCAGTTAGCTAGCAATCTTCAGATATCTCCCTCAGGCTAAAAGAGTTAGGCCTAATGCTCCTGCCCACTACCTGCTAGGAGAGAGAGACAGTTGCAGACACCAGTTACCTGCATTTAAGGGTTCTTCCTTACCCCTTTCCTTTTCCTTTCCTTTCTTTCTCCTTCCAGAGGCAACAGGAATGAGCATTCCAACAGAGCTCCCTGGTGGGCTGCAAATCCTCTCTACCCCAAGGGATTCACCAAACCTTTCATTTGAGCTTTTAGGTAGGGAAGCCAAGAGCCCAAAACCGGTCTGGGAAGTTTCCCAGTACAGCAATCTGGGCACTGGGCCTGAGACCAGATGCAGGAGCCAAACTGCCTGAGTGAAAGGAGTTCCCTGGTCTACAGCAAGTCAGAAAACCAGTTTGGATTATAGTTTTACTGACTCACAATGCTGGGAGACAAAGGCAAAGCCCTAGGATCAACAGGATAGAGCTTTTGCCTTCTACTCAAGAGCCATAAGTTCTAGTTCTAAATGTGTTCTTCCAAAGTCTCTTTCTTAAACCCAGAATCTCCAGAAACATAGCAACTACTCTCGTAACTGCATTCTTCCAACATAGAACATGCCTATTTTTTTAAAGTTTTTAATTGTAGCCTTTATTGACCCTGTTTTGTGCATGTGTACACACATATGTTTTAGTGTGTGTATGCACAATGCCATAGCACACATGTGGGTGTCAGAGGACAGCCTGTGGGACTTGGTTCCTTCCTACCATCAAATATGTGAAGTATTAAACTCAAGCCGTTGGGCTTGGCTCCAAGTCCCTTTACCTGTTGAGTGGTTTCACCAATCCCATATCTATTTTTCAAACACATAATATAGAATATATAATAAAGATAATATACTGACATTTTAACTGTCAAGACACTAGTGAAGAAATCTTTGTGGTAGCCATATGGAGCAAGACCATTTGAAAGCCAAGAAAGCAATACTTGTCTGTAATTGCTCCTTAGAAAAGCAGGGTTCAGACTACCCTAAGACCCTCCCCCTCCAACCTTAATCATTTAGAATCCCAGATTCTAAAACATCTCTGGGATCCTTATGTATAATGTTTACAGAGTTTCATTAAATGACCACTGTAAAATTCTCGAGTATTTGTTTGATAACATTATGCCTCTGAGGTTTCTTTCCTGCCCATCTTGATAGGAACTTTTAAGGGCTTAATATTGGGGCTGGAGAAATGGTTCAGTGGTTAAGTGCACATTCTGCTCTTGCAAAGGATTCAAGTTTGCTTCCCAACACTGAATAAATTGATATGACTGCTCTGAGGTATGGTAAAGTGGAAGGTTTTTATTGTATATATGAGGGAGAGAGCAGCCAGAGGCATCTGGAAGAATCCAGAGCAGACAGAGAAGATAGAAAACTGAATGTGCCCAGCAGACTGGACCTGGCTTGGAGAGAAGCAGGGGCAGAACAGAGAGAGATTGAGAGATGGAAGGAGATGACCAAGAAAGAGAGGCGAAAGAGAAAGGATACCAGGGTTATAAGGAGAAATGAGTAGCTGGGGGGAGGGAAGCTCTTGAGCTAAAGGGCGTTTATGGTATGGCTGAAGGTGAGAAAAACCAGGATGCTAACATGAATTCTGAAATGGATCGCAGGTACTTGTGATACTATGGGAGCCTGTGGGCCAGCATACACTTTAGTATGCTAATAGGCACCACATATAGCCACTTGCCATTTCTGCCAGTAATTGGAGAAATGGCTCCTTTTGTTTGAAGGGAGTCAGCTTCCCAAGGTCTTAAAGAATGCTGGCCTTTATCTAACTGCCAGAATTTGAGGAAGTAGAGCTTCCTTTGGACCTAACAAGCACCTACTTTGGGTAGTGTGGGTCACAACTCCCTGCAACTTCAGAGGACTGAACGCTGTCTTCTAAATAAGCACTCAAATGTACTTACACACACACACACACACACACACACACACACACACACACACACACACACACACTTAAAACTCAAATAAGATGTTAAAAGTGTTTATATTGTTTCTCAAGGGTAATGTTGGCTTTATATATGTATTTGAAATATGTATATGTATATATATATATATCTTTTCCTCTACCTACATTTTACTTATAACAATCTAATTTTCTACCAGCCTATCTATGGGTATCAGAGTTTCTTTGCTATTGAAAAATAAGCTATTCCCTAGATCTTATTGTGATTATAATCCTCTTTGTAGTTCAGATGAAAAATAATGAGTTCACTCTATCCATTTGTAATGGTAATAAGAACAGATAAATAATATAGCTTATTTCAAGTGAGAAACTATTGATGACATACAGTAAATAGAGCTATTTCATCATCCTGTCCTTCTAGCTTTCAGAGGTTCCTGACAAGAAAAATCATAAATTCTGATCAAATCTTGACTCTATAATATAGTAGTTGTTGACCTTGAAGAAAATCCTTTACCTCTCTTAGCATGTACTTAACCATTCGCCAAACAAGGGATTAATTAATAAAAATATAGCCATAACTCAAAAGTTATAATAGATAATCGGAAGTACTTCTTCCTCTGCAAACAACAAAGGTGTATAGATATTTGTCCAACTGAACCCAACTCCCAACACCTTTCAAGTACTCAGGGATTAGAGATAAATAATGCAAATTTAGAAGAGAACATGGGGAGTTTTATGGCTTCTAATACAGAACAGAGAGACAGATGAGAATGAATGCATTTAGGTAACCATCCCTGTCATTTTCTCATGGTGTCAAGTTCTGAGAACTTCCTAAACTTTCTTGGTTTCCAATATCCTCCTTAGCATCTCATCAATTTTTTTCATGGTATGTCTAGACCAATAGGAGTACACAGTGTTTACATTTATTCAATAGTTAACTTCCCCCAACTTAGTATGTATTCATTACAAACAACAAAGTAGCCACTTAAGATGGTATACATAAATTAAGATAAAATCTTAATATAAAGAAAATATTTTATTTCATCTTATGTAGTCAAGCATTGGACATCAGACAACTTGCCAAATCTTAGAATCAGATTGGACAGCATTTGTTTTATTTTCTGATCCTCCTGGACTTACACATGGTGCTTGATTTTTAATATCATAACCATAAAAAATGTAGTACAATCTAATGTTAAAACCGTGAATTGCTTCAAACAAGCATGTTATGGTATTATTGACTAATGTTGAATATCAAGGTGTTTCTCTTTAAACTTTTAAATATCCCCAAATAATCTCTGTGAGTCTAATTTGATACCTAGAGAAATTTGTGAACCCCATGGTTAAATGAACAGATTTCTGAAAATTCTGAAACATAAATTCTTCTGTTGCCTGGTCAAAATGTGCTTCCTTGGTTCTGCTTCCATGAAATTTCATTTTCCCTCACAGAAATGTGAGATAGTATTATGTCTGTCATCCATCATAGCTAGAAAAAGCATTATAAAAGTACACATCTAACATACAAATCAGAGCCAAAATCATTTTGAATATTGACAAGAGTGAGTGCTGGTGAGAATGTAAAGTAACAGATTCTCTCATATAGTATTAGTAATACCAGTGATATTTGGTTATTTTGTAAGGATATCTGTCATTTTCTATTAAACTTGGACATGTGTCTATTCTTGGACTTATGTATACTTCATGAAAGAGAACGTTTTCCTTATTCATTTTATGAGTGGGGGTATTTTCTCTGCATGTATGTATAAATACTATGTGCATTCCTGGTACCTGTGGAGTTCATAAGAGGAGGTACAGATGGTTTCAAGCTGCCATATGGGTGCTGGGAATTGAACCTGGGTTTTCCAAAAGAGCAAACAGTGCTCTTAACTGCTCAACTAAACCTCGAGCCCTCTACAGCGTTTTTACAACCTGAACACTAGCATAGCTCTGGCACCTGAATGGTCATCACAGTACACATACTGTCTGCAACTCAGCATGATTTATGACTTTGTGTTGCTGTCATGCTCTAAATCTGCTTTTAGAGGTCTTATAAAATAGGTGAGATGTTAGCATAAATATCAGGAATATATATACATAGCAACTCAAGCTTGGCAATGATATGGGGGCCACCCTGATGTGTTATGAGGATATTTAAAGCCATAGAGTTCTGTACATTGCCCTTTTCATATTTGAACTTTAGAATTAAGAAGGGAAATATCTGCTGGCTGTGTGAAAGGACAGTTGGCACTTATGTCATCTTCTGCCCCCCCCGTAGTATTAAGAGTGTCTTGAAAAGGTGAAGCTTTCACTTTATTCTAACAAGAACAAAATAATTTAATAATTTGAATTTCTTTCAGGTGGGAACAACAGAACTAGTGAGTGGCTTTTCTGACAGCTCCCAAGTGCTAGAATTGAAAAGAAGAACCTATATATCTAGCTTTCAAAGGTTCCTGACAATAAAACTCATACATTTTTGATCAAACCTTGACTCTACAATATACCAGTTGTTGACCTTGAAGAGAATTCTTTACCTCTCTTAGCATGCATTTAACCATCCACCAAAGAAGGATAATCCAGGGAAAATAAGATCATCTCAATATAAATTGTAGCAATTCATATAAGATGTATACTATATTGGCTAGCTCCTTAGCTGCACAAGCCTGATTGACCTGAGTTCTGATCCTTGGAACCCATGAAAGAGCTAAAATTAATGATGTGTAACTCCAGGACTTGTGCTATGACATTGGTGATAGAGATGGGAGAATTGCCTGTAAAATCGTGGATCAGCTACTTTGGAGAACACTGTAGCATCAGGAAAAAAATAAAGAGACACTGATTTAAAGCAAGGTGGAAGGTAAGAACTGATTTCCAAACTGTCCTCTAACCGCCACAGGCATGCCACAACAGTTGTCACCCCACCACACATATAACGCAAGTTTTCACATTTTTACTTCCTTGAGAATTTTATACAAAATATTTGATTATGTACCATTCTTCCTCCAAGATCCTCCCCTACCTACCTCACTCCATACCCAATTACATGTGGTGCCTGCCCTGAATTGTGGCCAATATATACCAGGTATCACTCCCTTGAAGAAAATTAACTTTCCTTCTTCTAGAAGCAATCAACTGCCTATAGTTCCATAGAAAGGAGTGGGACTTTTTGCCTACTTCTCCTTATCCATGCTGAGATATCGTCTGGTTTGAACTTGTGCAGATCTTGTGTATGCTGTCACAGTCCCTGTGAGTTCATATGTCCATCTGACTTGGTGTGTCTGGAAAACATTGTTTCTTTGAAGTTCTCTACCACCTGTGGCTCTTCCAATTATTTTCCTCCTCTTCCACATGAATCTTTGGACCTTGAGGAAAGGGGTGTGATATAGACATCCTATTTAGGGCTGAGCATTCTAAAGTCTCTGACTCTCTGCACATTGACCAGCTGTAGTTTCTGTGTTGTCATCTACTATAAGAAGCTTCTGATAAAGGTTGAGTGATACACTGATCTACGGGCATAGAAATATGTCATTAAGAAGCATTTTATTGCTATGTCCATTTAGCAAAATAATCAAAGGAGATTTTCTCTAAGAACCTATGACCAATTTAGCCACAGATTCGTGGTTTTATTGATAGTGTCATATATAGCAGTGCTTTTTAACCTTCTTAATGCTGTGACCTTTTAATACAGTTCCTTATGTTTTGGCGACCACTCAACTATAAATTTGCTACTTTATAACTGTTACAAATTATAGGGTAAACAGCTGATATATAGGGTATCTGATACCTCAAAGAGGTTGCAGATTAAGAACTATTGATATTTAGGTTCTATCTCATAGACTGAGTGTTAAATCTAATTTTGTTTTAGGATTCAAGAAAGTCTATTTTTTTTATTTTTCCACTGATTTATTTATTAATTCACTTTATATCCCAATCACAGCCTCCTCTTCTCCCAGTGCCCCCTCACATAGCCCATACTCTTGTTCCCATCTTCCCTTTTCCTCTGAGAGTTGGAACCCCCACCCTGAGCCCACCCACTCTGTCATATCAAATCAGTGCAAGACTAGTCACATTCTCTCTACCCACTTCTTCCTATATCTGATCCCAGTCCTGTACCTCTCCCCATCTCCTCTTCTACCCGGTTCCTTCCCTCTATCCACCTTCAATGATTATTTTATTTCCCCTTCTGACTGTGATTCAAGCATACTCCCTTAGGCCCTCCTTGTTATTTAGCTTTCTTGGGGCCTGTGAATTGTAGCGTGGGTATTCTGTGCTTTACTTACTTATAAGTGAATACATACCATATTTGTATTTCTGGGTCTGGGTTTCCTCACTCAACATATTTTCTAGTTCCATCCATTTGACAGCAAATTTCATGATGCCCTTGTTTTTAATAGCTGGATAGTATTCCATTGTGTGAATGAACCATAATTTCTTTATCCATTCTTTGGTTGAGGGACATCTAGGTTGTTTCCAATTTCTGGCTATTATGAATAAAGCAGCTATGAACATAGTAGAGCAAGTGTTCTTTTTATTTGATGGCACGTCTTTTGGGAATATGCCCAAAAGAGGTTTGGTGGGTCTTCAGGTAGAACTAGTCTCAATTTTCTGAGAAACCATCAAATTGATTTCCAGTGAGGTTGTTCAAGTTTGCATTCCCACAAGCAACGGAGGAGTGTTCCTCTTAATCTACATCCTTGCCTGCATGTGCTGTCACTTGAGTTTTTGTTCTTAGCCATTCTGATGGGTGTAAGATAGAATCTCAAAGTCATTTTGATTTGCATTCCCCTGGTTCATTCCAGGGAAGTGCTCAGAATAGACAGTCGAAGAATGCTGAAAGAGCCTTTATAGGCTCAATGTTGCCTCCACCCATAAGCATGTGCACCCATAAGCCTGCATACACATAAAGCTAACCACTGTCTACATAGTATACTTTGACAGCTAAAGTGATATTGCAAGTAATCATTTTTATTCCATTACTTAATCATTGTTATATGAAGATTCTGAGGGAATATCTAAATTGTAGGGGGAAAGGTGGTGTGATACTTGTGCACAAGTGTAGGAAGAGGGTGACATCTTTATTACATGATCATCACTATAGACCTTAGAATGTGTCTTCTTATCACCTGACCTAAATGTTGAAATTCTTCCATTGTTGTTTCATCATTCTAAGAAAGACCAAGAAAACAATGAAGCTTTATAGCATGTCTCATAGCAAGGACTGACTGAAAGCCATCTGGACTCTAAAGATACCATAGAGGATAAGATGAGCTGTTAGAATTTCAAACATAGAAAAGCAATGAAACTTCTGAATTGTAAGCTAGCTTTAGTGTTTGCCTGGGCGTCCTGAGGTTCCTACAGTCATTACCAGCCACAGACGTCAGGAAGCTGGAAGTAAGTCTCACTTTGCTCCTTTAAATCACACTGTTATCTTAGAGAAGCTCACATAAACGGTGTGGGCCTCAAAGACGAAAATTATACAGAAAATGTTTATAAGTAATTCTAACTCAGCTAACCAGATATCAAGACTTCCTTTGCTCCCTTTGTTATTCTTCTCCATTCTTGCATCTTCTCCCAGCTTTCTTACCACTTTCCTACTTCCATTCTTCTTCCTGGCATATTTCTTTGTGTGTGTTTCCTGATCAAGCTCCATCTGTGCCAGCCAGCCCACCTTAGTCACCCTTGACTGATTTAGACGCTTTGATTCAGAAGAAATTGTGATTTGTAGATGCCAAGTAGTTATTCATTACAAGGAAATGATCCTTTCACTAATACCAAGATTGTGGTTTCCAGTGGGAATGTTCACAGCAAGATCATGGGAATAATAGATAGAGTACAAGAAAGAACATCACCTAGGCTTTCTTTTCGTTCAAGGACCTAGGAACAACCTGGTCTAACTTTCACCAAGCTACTCTTCCTCCAGCATCTTTTGGACTTTCATACACACACACACACACACACACACACACACACACACACACACACACACACACAAACAATTAATTGACACCTCTGGTCTATGTTTTAATACATGGTATATTTTTCCATCTTTATTAAATTTGGTATTTTCCATTTACATTTCAAAAGTTATTCCCTTTCCAGGTTTCCATGCCAACATCCCCCTAACCTCTCCCCCTCCCATTCTATATGGGTGTTCCCTTCCCAATTCTCCCCCCACTACTACCCTCCCCTCAAGAATCCCATTAACTGGGGGGTCCAGCCTTAGCAGGACAAAGGGCTTCCCCTTCCACTGGTGTCCTTACAAGGCTATTTATTGGTACCTATGCAGTTGGAGCCCCAGGGTCAGTCCATGTATAGTCTTTGGGTAGTGGCTTAGTCCCTGGAAGCTCTGGTTGGTTGGCATTGTTGTTCATATGGGGTCTCAAGCCCCTTCAGCTCTTTCAGTCCTTTCTCTGATTCCTTCAACGAGGATCCCGTTCTCAGTTCAGTAGTTTGCTGCTGGCATTCACCTATGTATTTGCCTTATTCTGACTGTGTCACTTAGGAGAGACCTACATTTGGTTCCTGTCAGCCTGCACTTCTTTGCTTCATCCATCTTATCTAGTTTGGTGGCTGTATATGTATGGGCCACATGTGGGGTAGGCTCTAAATGGGTGTTCCTTCAGCCTCTGTTCTAAACTTTGCTTCCCTATTCCCTGCCAAGGGTATTCTTGTTCCCCTTTTAAAGAAGAGTGAAGCATCCGCATTTTGGTCATCCTTCTTGAGTTTCATGTGTTCTGTGCATTTAGAGTAATTCGAGCATTTGGGCTAATATCCACTTATCAATGAGTGCATACTATGGGTGTTTTTCTGTGATTGGGTTAACTCACTCAGGATGATATTTTCCAGTTCCATCCCTTTGCCTATGAATTTCATAAAGTCATTGTTTTTGATAGCTGAGTAGTATTCCATTGTGTAGATGTACCACATTTTCTGTATCCATTCCTCCGTTGAAGGGCATCTGGGTTCTTTCCAGCTTCTGGCTATTATAATTAAGACTGCTATGAACATAGTGGAGCATGTGTCTTTGTTATATGTTGGAGCATCATTTGGGTATATGCCCAAGAGAGGTATAGCTGGGTCCTCAGGTAGTTCAATGTCCAATTTTCTGAGGAACCTCCAGACTGATCTCCATAGTGGTTGCACCAGTCTGCAATCCCACCAACAATGGAGGAGTGGTCCTCTTTCTCCACATCCTGGCCAGCATTTGCTGTTACCTGAGTTTTTGATCTTAGCCATTCTGACTGGTATGAGGTGGAATCTCAGGGTTGTTTTGATTTACATTTCCCTTATGACTAAAGATGTTGAACATTTCTTTAGGTGCTTCTTAGTCATTTGGCATTCCTCAGCTCTGAATTCTTTGCTTGGCTCCGAACCCCATTTTTTAGTAGGATTATTTGTCTCCCTGTAGTCTAACTTTGTGAGGTCTTTGTATATTTTGGATATTAGCCCTCTATCAGTTGTAGGATTGGTAAAGATCTTTTCCCAATCTGTTGGTTGCCGTTTTGTCCTAACAACAGTGTCCTTTGCCTTACAGAAGCTTTGTAGTTTTATGAGATCCCATTTGTCGATTCTTGATCTTAGAACATAAGCCACTGGTGTTTTGTTCAGGAAATTTTCTCCAGTGCCCATGAGTTCCAGATGCTTCCCCACTTTTTCTTCTATTAGTTTGAGTGTATCTGGTTTGATGTGGAGGTCCTTGATCCACTTGGACTTAAGCTTTGCACAGGGTGATAAGAATGGATCAATCTGTAATCTTCTACCTGCTGACCTTCAGTTGAACCAGCACCATTTGCTAAAAATGGTATCTTTTTCCATGGGATGGTTTTGGCTCCTTTGTCAAAAATTAAGTCACCATAGGTGTGTGGGTTCATTTCTGGATCTTCAATTCTATTCCACTGGTCTATCTGTCTATCTCTGTACCAATACCATGCAGTTTTTATCACTATTGCTCTGTAATATTGCTTCTTCAGACCATTTGCTTGGAAAGTTGTTTTCCAGCCTTTGACTCTGATGTAGTGTCTGTCTTTGTCTCTGAGGTGTGTTTCTTGTAGGAAGGAAAATGCTGGGTCCTCTTTGCATATCCAGTTTGTTAATCTATGTCTTTTTATTGGGGAATTGAGTCAATTGATGTTGAGAGATATTAAGGAATAGTGATTGTTGCTTCCTGTTATATTCATATTTGGAGGTGAGATTATGTTTGTGTGCTTGTCTTCTCTGTTTTATTATGAAATGATTAGTTTCTTGCTTTTTCTAGGGTGTAGCTTGCCTCCTTGTGCTGGGGTTTACCATTTATTATCCTTTGTAGGGCTGGATTTGTATAAAGATATTGTGTAAATTTGGTTTTGTCAAGGAATATCTTGGTTTCTCCTTCTATGTTAATTGAGAGTTTTGCTGGACACAGTAACCTGGGCTGGCATTTGTGTTCTCTTAGGGTCTGGACATCTGTCCAGGATCTTCTGGCTTTCATAGTGTCTGGTGAGAAGTCTGGTGTAATTCTGATAGGTCTGCCTGTATATTTTAATTGACCTTTTTCCCTTACTGCTTTTTTTAAAGATGTATTTATTCATTATGTATAACTACACTGTAACTGTCTTCATACACACCAGAAGAAGGTATCAGATTCTATTACAGATGGTTGTGAACCACCATGTGGTTGCTGGGATTTGAACTCAGGACCTCTGGAAGAGCAGCTAGTGCTCTTAACCACTGAGCCAACTCTCCAGCCCCCCTTACTGCTTTTTAATATTCTTTCTTTGTTTTGTGCATTGTTTTGACTATTATGTGATGGGAGGATTTTCTTTTCTGGTCCAATCTATTTCAAATTCTGTAGGCTTCTTGTATGTTTATGGGCATCTCTTTCTTTAGGTTAGGGAAGTTTTCTTCTATGATTTTGTTGAAGATATTTACTGTCCTTTTACATTGGGAGTCTTAACTGTCTTCTATATCTATTATACTTCGGTTTGATCTTCCATTGTGTCCTGGATTTCCTGTACGTTTTGGGTCACTAGCTTTTTCCATTTTCCATTATCTTTGACAGTTGTGTTGATGATTTCTATGAAATCTTCTGTTCCTGAGATTCTCTCTTATATCTCCCGTATCCTGTTGGTGATGCTAATCCATGGTATATTAAATGTAGTCTGAAATCAGAAAGGGGAGTTTTCATGGAGACTTGGCACATTTAAGGTTTAACTCTTTTCATTTTGATTCTCAAGAACAGGCTTTTCCTACTGTACCAAGCTTGAATTCATGAGTTCAAACCTTGGATGTGTTACTTCTTAGCTGTGGCAATCTGTAGTTCTTTCTGTACATTAGGTACATAACAGTACCTACCTCACTGGAAATATGTAAATTTTTAAAAGTTTCTTCCCTTTTTAGGATTTAGAATAGTACTGTAGGCCCATGAAATATGTTTATTAAATGTGTGATATATTGTTTCTAGTATTTTCAAGCTATATAATATTAGTATATTACTAGGTTTTATATTTACTTCAATTTACTATTATATAAAGATTATTCTAGGAATGAATAGAGAATACAAGAAAGTTGGTCTTCAGGAAGAAACTCTACTCAATTATTACCTCTAATAACCTCCTCTATCTATATTTTTCTTTAAGCACTTCTACCTACTCACACCCATGAGAGCTACATGGTTTAGGAGTGGGAGCAGCAAATTATTCTCCTTCCTAGAAGGTTGTACTCCATATAGTACAGAGATGACTTATTTTGTGCCACTTTAGAATGGAAAGCAAAGGCAAATGAGACAGAAATGCTGAAATTCAACATAAGGGGACATTTTCTAATAATTTGCATTGTCAGTATAAAACCAAAATGGCTAGATTACATTATAGGGTATTAAGGATAGCACAATAGGTAGGTTGTTCTTTTAGAGGGGTGTTCAAACAAAGATACTTCCTCATAATAAAACCAAGATTCAATTATTCTTTTATATGTAACTCAAGAAACTTTCCAGCAGTTTCTACCATCGACCCTGGTGTATCTCAATGTGTGATACCTAAATCATATATATTAGCACCATGGGAGGTACCTATTAAATATTTTATTCCCAGGACTCCTCTATAACAAATGAATCACCAGAAAATGATATAGAGAAAAAAATTCTAGCTAAATAGTTCTCTGGCTACCTGTTTACCTGTGCTGGGCTCATTTGTACATTTGAATGTGCATCATTTTCCCAATATAGTCCCCCCTCACTCTGTGGTGTGTGTGTGTGTGTGTGTGTGTGTGTGTGTGTGTGTGTGTGTGTATGTGTGTGTGTGTGTGTGTGTGTGTGTGTATCATTTCTGTACTTATATAGATATAACAAACCTCTTAGCCTACTTTATGACAGGAAGGGAGAGAATAGGAAGAGAGGGAAAGAGAAGGAAAAAACAAACAGTTTCAGTTCTGTATTCTCTAAGTACTTGCTATGTGGAAGACCACCCAAAAAGCATTAGGGCTACAGAGTTCAGCAAGACATCAGTCACTACCCTTAAAAGGAAAGGAAGCATTCCTATCTAATACTGACAGTACAATGGGAGCTGAGAGAGAAAGCTCATATTCTGACCTGTGTGTGACAGAGAGAATCAGGTTAATCAATAAAAACGTACAAGTCAGAGTTACAGAAGACATTGAAATGAAGATGAAATGTAAGAAGTGACAGGGTGAGGCAAGTAGAAAAGGTGAATACCGGCAGACTATCCGATTTGGTAGACACCTTGAATGTGAGTTGTCTATGAGTTCTCCAAGTAAAGAACAAACATAGTTTCCTAATGCTCAAAAGTAAAGTTAAGCTTAATGAGCTAGACTGGAGGCAGATACACTTAGAAGTAAATAATGAAGTCTTGATGCAAAGAAAACCAGGTAGCTGATGTTAGTGAGCAGACAAATATCAATCCTCATAGTATTCCAGACACTCTTCTTCAATGATTTCTTTTTTTTCTCTCTCTTTTCTTTTTTTTCAGAGCTGGGGACCGAACCCAGGGCCTTGCGCTTGCTAGGCAAGCGCTCTACCACTGAGCTAAATCCCCAACCCCTCTTCAATGATTTCTTATAAAATGTTCTTTTAGGGTTTCATCAATGCTTTTCTAGCCTCAACAATGCAAATTAGAAAGAGACATTCTTTGGACACCTACATGTAGGGAAATGTCTCCTTTATGAGGAAACAGAAGCATTTAGTATCCATTTGATAAGCAATATAAGTCTCTTCTACTCTTCAGATTTTGCTACATTCTTAGCTAACTATCTTTGTTATCTAAAACAACAATAGTACATCGCTTTTGTCATGAGCTTTGGTACACAACCAGGAATTTAGATGCAAGTTAGGAATTAGGTAACCCAGGTAAAAACTCAAAAGACAAGAGAGTAATATTGTAATAATATACAGTAATCTAGTATAATATAATATGATAATATAGTAATAATGAAGTCAAGTAGCACTTTGGGGGATTGATTCTAAATCTGACATCCATGCTAGATTGGGGTTACTTATTACATCAATGAGGCCTTGGCCTCTTGAGAAGTAAGTTAAAATTTGAAATCCAAAAAGATTAGAAAAGAGAGAGCCAGAGTACCTTGATTTCTTTAGCTCTTCCAGCCTATCCGTGAGCTATCTCTGCTCAAACTAGAAAGCCAACATGTAAAACTACTGCCCGTGGACCACACTCTCCTTAACTAAGAAGAACATGTAACTAGATATTAGTTTTGCCAACAAGAGTTGTCACCAGCAGAATAGATTGGTGATGACAAGTCATCTTAAACTGGCTGTGGCTGATTGTACATCCAACTGAGAGTTGATTAAAGTCTTGCCCATCGTTCCACGTGCTCGACCCAAATATTGTTGGGTACTTGGTATCAGATCTCACCTATGGGACTTACTCTGTCTATGGTACTATGCCCTGTATTACCTTAATTCCTCTTGACAGGAAGGATTCAAACTGTGTGTCAACAGTCTCAAATCCTAATTTTGGCACTGTTACATGTGAAAAACAACTTTGCAAAATCTTGTCCTTGCTTGTATCACTTTCTCCATCAAGAGAATGGCAAGATTGGATTCTTAAATCTTCCCACCCAGATGACTCAGAAAGAGAAATATTGCATATTCCTCTCTCTCTCTCTCTCTCTCTCTATATATATATATATATATATATATATATATATATATATATACATATATATGTATATGTGTGTGCATGTATATATATATATGTGTGTATATATATATTTACATATATATGTGTAAATGTGTGTACACGTGTATGTATATGAGATATAAAAGTAGAAGGGGACTTAGAATACATTTCAGGGCAATGAAGGGTATGAGCAAAAGCAGAGAAGAAGTTAAGATCAAAGGTAGTAAAATAGAAGAGAAATCCACAAGTGATCAAAAGTCAGAGAACAGATCATATGGTGTTCTGCTCAGGTGTTAAGGTCACAAGTTAAGGACAGAGGGTCACACAAAATAGATGCATATGGAAAGGTGAAAACCCAAACCAGAAAGAGGTGACATGTCAAAATAAGGCTAGGTCAGGCTCTTGGGGAAGATACAAAGACACAGAAGTGTAAGAATCCATGAGACCTGTTCTCTGCTTTTTGAACAGATGTGATTTTCTATTGTGGTAGATGGATGTGTTGCAGAAAGAAGTCTCTTTCATGAGGGGTAAAAATATACTCTCATCTGTGGATATAAGAATAAATAGAAGATGATTAGGAGAGTTATTATTGCAAAGATACTGAGGTATGGATATGAGCAAGTTACAAGGATATTCATATAGTAAAATGTCAGAATGAAACTCATTATTTTGTACTCTAATTGTAAAATCCATAACAATATAAAAATAATTTTTAAGAAATCTGTCTTTGGCAGATAACTTAAACTGGTATTTTTCAAATATTGCATCAAACCTAACTCTGAAAATTGTTTAATTGCTCCAGCAGATAACAACTGACACTTTCCAAAAATGAAATTAATTAAGTAAAAAATATCCAAGTGATTACACATGCTAGCAGTATTATTTAGAGGAACTTTCTTTTATATTAGTTCAAAGAATAAAAAATTTCCAACATTTAGTTATTCTGACAGATAAAACTTATAATTTTTATCCACATGAAGATAGGTGCACATGTACGTACATATGTGCGAGAATGTGCATAATCACATAAACACACTGAAAGTCTTTATTGTTTCATGCTATACAAAGTCTATGCCACATATTGAAAGTTTGTTTTTGCATAGTTTGTAAGTCGTTGCCTTCAGTAGAAGAGATTACCAGTGGTGACTTATGGGTAGGCCAGAGGCTAAGGGTTGGGAGAACAACTCACCCAAGTACTTTTGGGAAGCATTGTTTCTCTGATAGAAGAAGCAACCATTATTATCTGTAGATCCTTCTAATTCTGAAATCAGAATACTTCTAAAAATCAGAGAAGGCAGAAAATAGCTGCAAAGTGATAAATGTTAATTCTACTTTACCACTATCCATGAATGGCCTAAAGAAATACAAACATTGAAAAAATAGGGAAATGAGACAGAGAGAACAACCCTCAACTGAGTAAAAGAAAAAATACTTTTTCAAATATAAGTAAGGATTCAAAGAAAATTAATAGCAAATGAATGAATTGAATGATAAAAAGAACTAACCAAAGTTTGTATAACTATGATGACAAAAAATATACCTAGAACCACTTCAATAAATTGTACATAATATTGTCTTTCAATTTGATTTTGAGAATTTCATATATATTTACTATATTCCTCTCCCCTATTCAAGTCCTGGGATCCACACTCCTCAAATACATGACCTCTTCTTGTTTGTTTATTTGTTCTTTATTTTTATTGGATTTTTTATTTATTTACATTTCAAATGTTATCCCCTTTCCCAGTTTCCCATTCATAAACTCCCATCCCATCCCCCTCCCCCTTCTTCTATGAGGGTGTTCTCCCACCCATCCACCCACGCCTTCCTGCCCTCCTGCCCTGACATTCCCCTACACTGGGAGTTTGAGCCTTGGCAGGACCAAGAATTCTCCTCCCATTGGTGCCCAACAAAACCATCCTCTGCTACATATGCAGTTGAAGCCATGGGACATGGCTCGCTCTCTCTCTCTACACACACACACACACACACACACACACACACACACACATACACACACACACCACAACCCCTACAGACACCTCCCTCTCCATGCACAGAGTTGCTTAAATTAGCATGTATTTAAAGCTTACCACTTGGGATTATATGGCCAATTAACTTATTAGCCTGAGCTGACTGCCCCTCTCAGCAGCCATTGATTGCCTGTAGTCCTTCATCTGTGAGTTTAGGATCTTGTGAATTTTTTGCCATCTACATGGGCATGTGTACTGCTATTCTTACTTTGGTGTTCTCCCCCAAAGACCCATATTTTTAAAGGATTAGACTACAGGATATAGCTACTAAAACTGATAGAGCCTGTGCAGGGATGGTACCTACTGGGCCTTTGGGTCCTTGGTGATCTGCTACCAAAGGAGCTTGTGGAGTGTGGGAGCCTTTCTCTTTTTCTTTTTCTTGTTGACCCGGTACTACAAAGTTTTGCTCTTCTACATGTTGTCACCATGATGGAGTGTTTCACTAAAGAATCTAAATAAATAAAGCTAACAAATGGCCGTAGACATCCCCAAACTAGAAAGCAAATACAAATTATTTTACCTTAAAAAATTAATGACTTTGGGAATTTTGACACAAGAACAGTAAACTGACACACAGAGAATAGATTATGAACAAGGCTTTTAACAGTCTTGAGTAATGGTTGATAAGAAAGCTAAGGCTTACATAGGATGAGTAATTTGTTCAAGTTGGTATGGTCCATGTTTTCTTTTTCACAATATTTTTTCATGAGTTAAGCAGTCAGTCACTCACTCTCAGTTTGACCATAAAACATACATATACAGCCACCCAATTAGACAAGATGGATGAAGCAAAGAAGTGCAGACCGACAGGAGCCGGATGTAGATCGCTCCTGAGAGACACAGCCAGAATACAGCAAATACAGAGGCGAATGCCAGCAGCAAACCACTGAACTGAGAATAGGTCCCCCGTTGAAGGAATCAGAGAAAGAACTGGAAGAGCTTGAAGGGGCTCGAGACACCAAAAGTACAACAATGTCAAGCAACCAGAGCTTCCAGGGACTAAGCCACTACCTAAAGACTATATATGGACTGACCCTGGACTCTGACCCCATAGGTAGCAATGAATATCCTAGTAAGAGCACCAGTGGAAGGGGAAGCCCTGGGTCCTGCTAAGACTGAACCCCCAGTGAACTAGACTATGGGGGGAGGGCGGCAATGGGGGGAGGGTTGGGAGGGGAACACCCATAAGGAAGGGGAGGGGGGAGGGGTATGTTTGCCCGGAAACCGGGAAAGGGAATAACACTTGAAATGTATATAAGAAATACTCAAGTTAATAAAAAAAAAATGTAAAAAAAAAAAAGAGAATAAAAAATTAATTAATGGGTAGCTGCAAATGACAGCCTTTGAAATAACATATCTAATGCCATTTTGTCACTGGCAAAAAATATGTACACTTCATATGTCCTACTAAATAACAGCCATACATTTTGAAAAAAACATTTCAGTTGATCCTATCATTAAGAAATCACCATAAAATATATTTATACTATTATTAAACATAGCATAGATCAACCACTTGATCTAACGAAAATCAAGAGCATGCTATGATTTAAATTTGTTTCCACAAAGGACCATATGGTAAAGATTTAGTTTCCAACCTTTAATAATTTGTAGTTCTGGTGTAAACTTAAGGAGGTAAGGCCTAGAAGATGTAGGTTAGATTATCAAAAGCATTCTTGTTAAGTGATTTTAGGAAAGTTGGCCCTCTTCCTGACTCTCCCTTTGTCTCTGAGATGCCATGGGATGAGCAGTTTCTTCTGCCTGCACTCACACCACAATGTACCACCTGGCTGCAGGATTAAAAGTATTACAGCTAGTTGACCATGAACTCTGGAAGCAAAACCATTTTTTCCTTTCCTAGATATTATTCATCTCATATATTTTATCACTTTAGTATCCTCTTCCAGGGCTATAATCCTACAGAAAGCTTGCAAATGACTGAAGCATCATTATAAAATTAATGACTGCATCATTTCATATTTATCATTAAGTACAACTTTTAACATTTTTAAAAATTAATTTTAATAGTGTATTACTTATTTCATTTACCATAGGTAAAATGTGATCAATTCAACACTCAGTTCTTAGTTGCCAATAGTGGTGAAAATTTACGTTTTAAATTTTATTTTATTTTTAATGTGCATTTACTGTACAATATAATAGATTACATTATGATATTTGTACATGTCTGTATAATGTAGTTTGGTTGACTATTGCCCTCTCTTTAACTCTATTTCTCTCTCTCTCTCTCTCTCTCTCTCTCTCTCTCTCTCTCTCTCTCTCTCCTCTCTCTTCTCTGTTCCTTTTTCTTTTCCATATCTCTATCTCATTTTTCATACTATTTAAATTCCAATATGCATTTTTTACTTAACTGTCAAATAGTATCAGCTACATATTAAGAGGTTAGTGAGTGACTATCTCATCAGATACCACAAAACTAGGAACCAGAAAAACCTACAGCCTCTCACTGGGACTCACCAATGTCAAAAGGCTGCTTGTGATTTACCTGTTAAAACACCTTCCTTTTTGTCAAATCATCCCTAAGCAGTGCTAATGTTTTTTTTATTTTTAATTCATTAGCTTACTATTGAAATTTTTAACATAAAAATAATGAATAACCTGACTAGATTCTCTTGCTATAGTTCCATAGTCCGTCTATTCTAATTTAATTTTTATCTCCTGTCGTATTTTAAAGCAAATGCTACATATCTTATCATTTATTCCATCAATAGTTCAAGAATTTTTGAACAGCAATAGTGTTTTAAACATGATTCCAATGTTCAACAGTATTAGTAAGTCTTTTGGGGAATTATTACTCAGCCACATCCCATTTCATGGTGGAAAACCTTCGCAGGTAGGATAGGAAATGAAGATGTACTTTTCCTGCTAGTCACTTTACCTATCTGAGAACGTCATTCCTTCATCTGTAAAATGAAGATAAAATAGCTAACATTCTGAACTAATGCAATCATTCTGTCAAGCAAGTAGACTTAGAACTAAATACATAGTGACTGACACAAAGAAGCAGCCTAGGAAAAAGATTTATGCCTGCCTGTGTAGAAGGGCAATGTCAACCAACATATACTATCAAGCTAATAATTCCCAGTGTTCCAAGCTTCGTGCTTTATGAATGAAGCTATCACTTCATTCCCTTTTGTTGGAACCACATCCCATTATTCAGTCAAGGTATTCACTATCAATTAAATGTCAATGTCATTTTCTCAATTGCTTCTACTGAATTGTGATGTTTTACCTTGAAATTGTACTTGTACCTTTACTGTGTAACAAATATTCCTACTCATTGTCTCATAGTATAATAGTGTTCTAAAAAGATTCTTTTATATCATTTTATCACACTTCCATTCATCTGACATTAGGATTTCTACATTTTGACAAAAAGGAAATCTCATCTCTACCTTTTGCACTGATCTGAAAAGAAAAGGAGGGATAAAAATGGAAAGTAAGAAATGAGAAATGATCATGTGTCCAAACCAGGAATTTATGGAGAGATGGTAATGTTCTGCCTAGTTTTCTTGATTCCAGATGTCAACCCACCTTTCTTTATGCACCACAATGGCCTAAGATATTTATTTACATGCCATTTCTCTAAACCAGTGGTTCTCAAACTGTGGGTCACAACCCCTTTGGCGTTGCACATCAGATATCCCAAATATCATATATTTACATGATAATACATATCAGTAGCAAAATTGAAGTTATGAAGTAGCAACAAAATAATTTTATGGTTGGAGCTTACCATACGTGAGGAACTGTATGGGTTACAGCATTGGGAAGGTTGAGAACCACTTTAAAGTCTAAACCATTCTCTCTCTCTCTCTCTCTCTCTCTCTCTCTCTCTCTCTCTCTCTCTCTCTCTACCTCCCTCCACCTCCCTCTCCCTCCTTCTCTCTCCCAATATTGCCCCCTCACAGTAAGCCTCACTCAATATATTTTTCTCATTTCCCTCTTCATAATACATGTATCCAAGTATTCCCTTTTTAGAGTCCCCTCTCCCCACCCCATCACAGTAACATTTTGCTTTCCTCATTTCTAGAGTTATTCTAGGTGGTTACACTCACTTCTACAGATTCTGACCTAGGATACACAAGCAAGAGAGAATGTCACTTTCCCTTTGGGGTCTAAGCTTCCACACTCAATATATTTTCTAGTTCCATTCATTCACTTGCAAAGTTTATGATTTTATTTTTCCTTATAGCTAAATAGTGTGTAATGTGCTACATTTTCAAAATCTATTAGCCAGATGAAAGATATTTAGGTTATGTCCATTTCTTAGCCATTGCTAACAGAGAAGCAATGAACATGACTTAGCAAATATCTGTGGAGTAGAACACCAAGTCCTTTGAGCAGATGCCAGGGAAGGGTGTGGCTAGGTCATATGATAGATTTATTTTTAGCTTTTGAGAATACGTCATACTAATTTCTATAGGGGTTGTACCAGTTTGCACTCCCACTAACAGTAAATGAGGGTTCCCTTTTCCCCATATGTCCTTCAACATTTGCCATGCACTATTAAGGTGATAGTTGCCATTTTGACTAGGGTAAAATAAAATGTCAAAATCGATAATTTGTATTGCCCTAATTGTGAGGAACGATGAGTATTTTTGAGATATTTCTTAGCCACTTTCATATCTTCTTTTGTTGTTGGCTTTTTGGTGTTGTTGTTGTTGTTGTTGTTGTTTTGTTGTTGTGGTTGTTGTTGTTGGTGGTGGTGGTGGTGGTGTGTGTGTGTGTGTGTGTGTGTGTGTGTGTGTATTCAGGGTGGTCCAGTATTTACTTTTTTTTTACATTTTCATCAAATGATCAATGACTGTGGTTGTGTGCACTCATATTTTGGACCTTTTGTCTTGTTTTATGATGTATACTACCTTTGAGCCAGAACCTTGATATTTTTATTGTTATACTTGTGTGATACAAATTGAAATCGAGAACAGTAATCTTGCCAACATTTGTCTTATTTGCTTAGAACTGCCTTGGCTATGTGGTGTCATTTGCGGTTGCATATGTGCTTTAGGATGCTTTTTCCTATATCTCTGAAAATTGTTGTGGGGATTTTGATTGGGACTGTAATCAGTGAATTGTTTCTGGAAGAATAGTTATAACTGTTAGAATAATAATTCTACTAATCTATTATCATGAGGGAGGTCTTTCTATCTTCTATTGTCTTCCTCAATTTCTTTCATTGGAGATTTGACATTTTCATTGTAAAGGAATTTTCCCTCCTTGATTAGGTTTATTCATAGCTGTGTTGTTTTCTTTGAGGTTATTGTGACTTGGGATTGTTTCCTTGAGCATGTTTGTTGACACATGGAAAGATGACTGATTTTTTTAAGTTGATATTGTATTCTGCCACTTTGCTAAAATTGTTCATCATTTTTAGAAGTCATCTGGCAGAATTGTTGGGATCTCTTAGGTATGATACAAAATCTGAAAACAGGGATAATCTGACATCTGATCTATTCATATCTCTTTTATTTTCTTCTTTTTATCTAGCATTCATCAAACACTATATGGAAAATAAGTGAGGAGAGAGGATAGCCTTGTTTTGTTACTGGTTTTAAGTCATTTAATTTTTTCTTGTATTTAGGATAGTACTAGCTATGAGGCTCGCATATACAGACCTTCCTCTAATCCTACTGTGACTAAGAATTTATCACAAAGCTGGATTTTTGTCAAAGACCTTTTCTACATCTCAATATTGAGAGGATTATTTACTTTTAATATTAACTCCATTCATATGGTGTATTACACTTCTTGGTTTACATATGATGAACTATCCTTGCATCTCTAGGCTAATGTCATCTTCATCATAGTGGATTATCTTTTTAGACAGATGCATGTATTGGATTTGCAAGTATTTTCTTGTGTAACTTTTAATCTATGTTCATCTGAAATTGCATCCCGTACTCCTTTTTCCTATTTACCTGGGTTGGTCATTAGAGTAACAGTGGCTTCATAGAATGGATCTGGAAGTACTGCTTCTGTTTCTTGAAAGTCTAGTAGAATTCTGCTTTAAATTTCTCTGAGCCTGGGATTTTTTCAGTCAGAAGGTTTTAATTACTGTTTCAATTTCCTTATTTTTATGGATCTGTTTAAATTGTTTATTTCCTCTTGGTTTAACTTCAGTGGTTTGGATGAATCTAACAATTTCTCCATTTCTTTAAGATTTTCTAACTTAATAGAGTACAGGTTTTTCAAGTATCCCCTTATTATATCCAGAATTTCTTTGATACCTATTGGAATGTTTTCCTTTTCATCTCTAATTATATTAATTTGACTCATCTCTTTCTTTCATTTGGTTAATTGGTTAGAGAATATGTCAATCTTGTTTATCTTCTCGAATAATTAGCTGTTAAAGTCACTGATTCTTTGTACTGTTTTATTAGCTTCTATTTAATTTTGACAGAATTTTTTTCCTTTCGATCTATGGGATTTGGATTTGGTTTGGCTTGATTTTTCCAATTCTTGAATTGCATCATTATTTGTGCTCTTTTTTATATTTCTTTTAATTTTGGCATTTAGAGCAATAAATTTTCCTGGTAAGACTGCTTTTCATGTGTTACAGAGTTATTGTTATATTGTGTTTTTATTTTCATTTAGTGCTAGGAATGTTTTTATTTGTTCTTTGACCCATGTACCTCTCAGTAATGAATTGTTTAATCTTCATGAGGTTGTATATTTATTACAGACTTGTTTGCTGTCTATTTTAAGTTTAACTGCATTAAACTGTAGTTTTATACATGAAGTTACTTCTTTTTCTCAACTTTTTATTACTTTTTTTTTAAATTCCAGGATGTGGTTTATTTTAGAGAAGTTTCCATGGGCTGCTATGTACAGATTATATTCTATAGGTGTTTTGCATAATTTCTGTAGAAATCTATTCAATCCGTTTGATTTGTTGTCATTGAATTCTGATGTCTGTTTATTTTTTGTGTAGATGATTTGTTTGTAGGAGAAAGCAACATTGAAATCACCTGCTATTAATTGGCTGATGATATTCTATATCTTTAATTTTATTACCCTACTTTTTAGTTTAAAATCTATTTCATTAGATATTAAGATAGCAAGTCCTGCTTGCTTACTAGTCACATTTGATTGAAATACTTTCCCCAACATTTCATTTTAAAGTAATGTCTAAATCCTTGTATACAACAGAGAGATGGATTTTGTTTCTTAGTCCATTCAGGTAACCTGTGTCTTTTGATTGAATCTTCTTTTTAAACTTTTATAATTTTTATTTTGAAAAAGCAAATGAATGACATACAAAAGAAGAGTAGGATAGAGCACATCACAGAACATTCATGACAGCTCCTTTACTTGCTTTGATTTCCAAACAGACATTGGCTGGCAACTGCATAGCCAAAGCCCTGATTTTTTTTTCTTTATTAACTTGAGTATTTCTTATTTACATTTCTATTGTTATTCCCTTTCCCGATTTCCAGGCCAACATCCCCTAACCCCTCTCCCTCCCCTTCTCTATGGGTGTTTCCCTCCCCATCCCCCCCATTACCGCCCTCCCCCCAACAATCACTGAATCAAGGGGTTCAGTCTTGGCAGGACCAAAGGCTTCCCCTTCCACTGGTGCTCTCACTAGGCTATTCATTGCTACCTATGAGGTTGGAGCCCAGGGTCAGTCCATGTACAGTCTTTGGTAGTGGCTTCGTCCGTGGAAGCTCTGGTTGGTTGGCATTGTTGTTCATATGGGGTCTCGAGCCCCTTCAAGCTCTTCCAGTCCTTTCTCTGATTCCTTCAATGGGGGTCCCATTCTCAGTTCAGTGGTTTGCTGTTGGCATTCGCCTATATATTTGCTGTATTCTGGCTGTGTCTCTCAGGAAAGATCTACATCCGGTTCCTGTCAGTCTGCACTTCTTTGCTTCATCCATCTTGTCTAATTGGGTGGCTGTATATGTATGGGCCACATGTGGGGCAGGCCCTGAATGGGTGTTCCTTCTGCCTCTGTTTTAATCTTTGCCTCCCTATTCCCTGGGTATTCCCAAGGGTATTCTTGTTCCCCTTTTAAAGAAGGAGTGAAGCATTCACATTTTGATCATCCATCTTGAGTTTCATGTGTTCTGTGCATCTAGGGTAATTCAAGCATTTGGGCTAATAGCCACTTATCAATGAGTGCATACCAAGTGTGTTTTTCTGTGATTGGGTTACCTCACTCAGGATGATATTTTCCAGTTCCCTCCATTTGCCTATGAATTTCATAAAATCATTGTTTTTGATAGCTGAGTAATATTCCATTGTGTAGATGTACCACATTTTCTGTATCCATTCCTCTGTTGAAGGGCATCTGGGTTCTTTCCAGCTTCTGGCTATTATAAATAAGGCTGCTATGAACATAGTGGAGCATGTGTCTTTTTTATATGTTGGGGCATCTTTTGGGTATATGCCCAAGAGAGGTATAGCTGGATCCTCAGGTAGTTCAATGTCCAATTTTCTGAGGAACCTCCAGACTGATTTCCAGAATGGTTGTACCAGTCTGCAATCCCACCAACAATGGAGGAGTGTTCCTCTTTCTCCACATCCTCATCAGCATTTGCTGTCACCTGAGTTTTTGATCTTAGCCATTCTCACTGGTGTGAGGTGAAATCTCAGGGTTGTTCTGATTTGCATTTCCCTTATGACTAAAGATGTTGAACATTTCTTTAGGTGTTTCTCAGCCATTCAGCATTCCTCAGCTCTGAATTCTTTGTTTAGCTCTGAACCCCATTTTTAATAGGGTTATTTGTCTCCCTGCAGTCTAACTTCTTGAGTTCTTTGTATATTTTAGATACAAGCCCTCTATCTGTTGTAGGATTGGTAAAGATCTTTTCCCAATCTGTTGGTTGTCGTTTTGTCCTAACCACAGTGTCCTTTGCCTTACAGAAGCTTTGCAGTTTTATGAGATGCCATTTGTCGATTCTTGATCTTAGAGTATAAGCCATTGGTGCTTTGTTCAGGAAATTTTCTCCAGTGCCCATGTGTTCGAGATGCTTCCCCACTTTTTCTTCTATTAGTTTGAGTGTGTCTGGTTTGATGTGGAGGTCCTTGATCCACTTGGACTTAAGCTTTGTACAGGTGATAAGCATGGATCGACCTTCATTCTACATGTTGACCTCCAGCTGAACCAGCACCATTTGCTGAAAATGCTATCTTTTTTCCATTGGATGGTTTTGGCTCCTTTGTCAAAAATCAAGTGACCATACTTTTGATTGAATCTTAAGGCCATTAATATTTAAAGTTATAATTGAAAGGTATATTGTAATTGCTGTCATTTTTGTTTGATTGATTTTCATTTTTATTTTGGGTTTGAGTAATTATAGTTCTTTTTCCTGTAGTCTCTGGGCTATGTTTATCCCCATCTTCAATCAAAACGATTGCTTCAAGTATTCTCTGTAGGGCTGATATTGTGAACACAAATTATTTTAGCTTGTTTTTTTTTAATCATAGAAATATTTCCTTTCTCCTTCAACTATGAACAAAAATTCTTCTTGGTACAGTAGTCTCTGTTGGCAAATGGTCTTCTAGAACTTGAAGCACATTACTCCATGCTCTTCTGACCTTTAAAGTTTTTATTGAGAAATTAGCTGTTAGTGTGCTGGGTTTTCCCTTATGTGTGATTTGTGGTTTTTCTCTTGCAGTTTTCAGTACCCTCTTTGCTCCATATAAATAATGTTTTAACTCTAGCATACTTTAGGGAGTTTCTTTTCAGGTCTTCTCTATTTGATGTTCTGAGTGCTTTTTGTATTTGTATGAATGTGTTTTTCCTTGATTTGGGGAGCCTTTCTTTGATCTTCTTGAAGATATATCCTATGACATTGATATAGTATCCATATCCTCCTTTCATGCTTATAATTAAATTTCATCTTTTCTTGGTGCCCCATAGTTCTTGCATGATTCTTTTATGTTTTTTTTTTAATTTTTCAATTTTCATTGAATCCCTACCACCTATCTTCTACTTGATCTTTTCTACTCATAAGGAATTCCCCTAACTTTTATAATTTAACTGTTGAGTTTTTAATCCCTTCTTAATTTCAATTTCCTTCAGCATTTCAATTTCTTTACTGAATGTGGTTTTCAAGTTCTGAATTGTCATTTTATTTAGCCATATCTTTGTGTTCTACTAACCATCACTCATTAATTTATGTTTACCATTTTTAATTTTATTGACTAGTATGTGTATATGTGTGTGCGTGCCTTAAAACCACAGATAAGGAGAGTCTTCAACTCTCATCAAGAAAACTTCTTTTTGCAACAGATGAAGAACATGACAACAAAACCACCACCAATCAAAATTCAACATTGTGAAGCCCAGAACCAACGGATTCATCTATATAACACTACCATGCCTCAGGCTCAAGGAACATTGCAGAAGAGGAGGTAAAAAGATTTTAAGAGATGAAGAATCAGGCTGTTTTCTGTAAGATGTTTGGTAGTGATGTGAGAAACTACACTCACAAAATCCTCACCAACATCACCATCTAAACATGAGGCAAACAACAGTACACATGCTAAAGTGAGTAGGGAAAAAATCCAAGAGACCTTAGCTTTACACAAAGAACTGCATGCAACTAGGGAATGCTGAAAGCAAGAGAAGTATCTTCCTTAAGTAAAAGCACATCAAGTGATTATCTTGTACCTAATATTGGTACTAATAAGCCCTAAAAAAATACATACAAGTAACTTTATACAGACTGAGCAGGTTGTCATTATGTACTTAGGAGATATATATATATATATATATATATATATATATATATATATATATATGAACCATTAATTTAAAAAGTCTTTTGTTTAAAAGATAGGAAGGAGGGTTATGTGGAATGGTTTGAGGGTGAAAAAGAAGGGAGAAATGTAACTATATTATATTTTCAAAAATAAGTTACAGAAAATTAGAGTTGACACACAGTCTATAAATATAAACTCTAGGAGATAGAGAGGTGACTCAGTGATTAAGAGCATTTGCTCCTCTTCTACAGGACCTGGGTTCCATTCCCGGCATCTACAACAGGTAGCTCACTATTACCTGTAATGTTAGTTCAAAGGATCCAACTCCCTTCTGGCCTTCTTTGGTACCTGCATACATATGATACACCTGCATACACTCAGGTACATGCATATACTTATAAAAGAGTAAATAAATTCAATTTTAAAATAAACTCTTTAAGGAACTAATGATAAAAAGGAAGTGGAGATACCATGGTCCTTCTATCTTTAGTCTTTTCTCTAAGAGTATCAGAGATGGGAACACTTTCAAGGAAAAAGGAAATAGATGCTTGGGCCTAATGCCAGAGCCTGCCTGGGATAAAGAAGGGGTCCTTAGAGCAAGCTTGGCCCATTGAATCTGACAGTTCCTGAGCCATTAGTAAAATTATATTGCACTGATTTGTCCTTGCTTGGCCTGATATTCCAGACCTTCAGCCCTGGCAGCCAACTGGAAATCTTATTCCATTCACTGCTGACCCAGCCAGCCAGTGTGTGGGGCTCTCCCTGACAGAGGCCAGCCAGGCTGGGGGAGAGATTAAGGTTGGAGCTGCTTTCTCAGCTAAGGCTGTGTTGGTATTCAGCAATCAAGGTCATTCCCATGGTACAGGCCTTGAGAACTGTCCCCAGGAGCACTTGGAAAAGGTGACCACTGCTCTGAAAGAATGAGTGGAGGACTGTATATTTCAACAAAATAACAAAACACGCTCACAAATAAAGACACAAGGTGATTACTGGTAAATTTTGAAAACTGTAAGGGAGAAGAGGAATATTTCAGGTCACAGAGTAAGGCTCCAAAAAGTTGTCAACAGGCTGATGAAATAAGTGGTTGAACCTGATCAGATGATTGACAGTTACAAATGGAGAGGTCACTACTCGGATGCTGAGAATCGACTGACTTCACAGAATGAAAGACCTTCCCCTTAAAGCAGTTTAAAGGAAAGGGACTTGAGACTTTTCTTAATAAGTATCAGCAATATTAATATTTTAAAGCCAAAAAACAAATGACAACTTATGCTTCATCAGCATGTATATAGGGTTCAGATCAAGGGAATCAACTGTCCCTTTGCACTCTGCTCTGGTTAAGCCCTTACTTAAGGGCTGTGTCTAGCTCATTGTATCATATATTAAGGGGACCATATGTATGATGTATCCAGAAGGGAGTGAACAGACAGAGGATGGGAGTGCAAAAGTTGGATCTATGGCTGTTTATGCTGGAGAAGGCAAGGCTTGGGGGAGGAGCTCTCTGCCTCTATTATTTCTAAAGAACTGCCAGGGACAGGAAGAGCAGATAGGGCATGAGAGATTTCCCACAGGCAGGACTGAAATCCAAGAGTAAAACATAGGAGATAGATTTGAACCAAAAATAAAGAACTTTCTAAATGAGTGGGCTATAAATGAAACTTCATTAGATAGAGTGAGTGCCTTATCAAGGGTGATGTATAAGAAAAACCCCCTTGACAAGTGTTTATCTAAGATGTTGCCTAGGAGAATCATATATAGGTTAAGGTTTATGGGGGTAATTTAGGGGATATCTTAGATACCTTAATGAGCCTTGCTCTATGCACCTGATAATTTGTCTGGATTGGTAGCATTTGGCAGCTTCTGTGAAGTGAAATTTGCTATGCCATTTCAGTGCTGACTTAACCTTAGTCATCTCAGATTCTCCATGCTTATTTTAGAGTCAGATGAAGGCTGAGAATCAGAGAGATGCAGAAGATATTGTGATCAACTCACCTAGAAAAAAAAAGCTGACACACCTGAGATGGTCTGGGAGATAGTCAAAAAGACTGATAAGATGTATATAACTTCCAGTGTGAGTCAACGGATGAAAGAGATGAGAATAGAAGCCAGTCTGTTTGCATAGTACATTCAGTAGCTTCTTGTTATATTGACAAAGTTCACACCACAGTAAGTTTAGCTGTTATATAACCTCTGGCTTCTAAGAGATTTATAAATACAGAGTGCTTTTGAATTCAGTCTACCAGAAGAAACCAATTGCTCAATAAATCAGTAATTTACACTTCATGGACTTTTTTTTTTGTTTCAGAAGGAGAGAGCAAAGCATCCTCTCATCTCCTTCCATGAACAAATCTCATGATCTAGGGTAGGTAGAGATCTAACTGATATAGTGTCTTTGTTTTTTGTACCACCTGCAAGCCTCATGGGACATATGGTCTCCTGTCTTACAAATAGGAATGCAAGACTGTCACCTTGCTAAGTGATGAAAGGACCTGGCAAAGTTATGATAAAGGCAAGCCAACAAATATATAGCTATTCCGGTATCTTACATATTTGCACATGAGAAGACAAAGATGGCTCTCAATGTGGTTTCCTGTAAGCTGGGAACTCTCCTCTATATTCTTATTTCAATCCCCAGTCATACATTCACCAGCTTCGTACAGAGTATACACTTGGTGTTAGGCATTGCTCTATACACAAGTATGCAAAAGTAAAAAAAAAACAGGTAACCAAGATTTCAGCAGTTCTGGAAAAGATACTGTGTTTAGGAAATTATTAAACAATGAACGTATGAAGTGAGTTGAAAAGTAAACAATACTGTGAAAGGGGATAAAAGTGGAGAAATAGAATTAATGGAGCATAGTGATCAGGGTGCCAAGATACATGTCTATTATCCAAACACTGGGAAGGCAAGGGCAGAAAGGTTGTCATTTCATGACCTGCCTGGGTTGCCTAGCAAGTAGGCACCGAACTTGAACTATGCAGTGAGATTGCACCACAAACACTAATGCCTCCAAATAAGAAGTGTCCAGTGAGCTACTATTCTCTTCAAAGATGAAAATTCTGAGTTCTGAGAAAAGATGTGCCTTCCTTCCCTGGAATTGAGATTAGGCTTGTGGAACTCTCATGTTGCTCTTCTGCCTCCAGAGATACACAGCTAAGGAGGTGAAGAACAAAATATGGACTTGCTAGCATATATGGAGGAACCTGTGTATAAGGCATATGAATAGAAAGACTGTTATAGTGAACTATAAACAACCTGTTGGCAGAAACCTTTTACCTGCAGGACAGAGTTTTAAAATAAGTCTTCCTGCACCTTTCCAGTCCAAGCAAAAGGCATTCAGAACAATGCCTCTTTATTGTTAACTTGATGTGATTTAGAATCATCTCTGACAGGTCTGTGACAGAGCTTCTAGATTGGGTTAATTGATGTGAGTGATCCAGCCCATGGGCAGGTGATTTCATTCAAGGAACTGATTGATGTCTCACATTCAACAAACATTAGAAAATGAGCTGAGCACTAGCATTCCTCTCTCTCTCTCTCTCTCTCTCTCTCTCTCTCTCTCTCTCTCTCTCTCTCTCTCTGCTTCAAACACAGTGTCACCACATTCCTGTCACCATCACTACAGTTGTAGTCACACTGACATTTTCTCCATCATGTTGGCCTATACCCTTAAACTGTGAGCCAAGATAAAGCATTCTTCCCTTAAGTTAATTTTACCAATTATTTTCAAAACAACACAAAAAGTAATTAATGTAGTGTGATGCTTTGTATATACTTGGGTCAGGGAGTGGCACAATGAGGAGATGTGGCCCTGTTGGAGTAAGTGTGCCACTGTGGGTGTGGGCTTTAAGACCCTCATTCTACCAGCCTAGAAGCCAGTCTTCTCTTAGCAGCCTTCCAATGAAGATGCAAAACTCTGAGCTCCTCCTGAGCCAGGCCTGCCTGGATGTTGCCATGTTCCTGCCTTAATGATAATGGACTGAACCTCTGAGCCTGTAAACCAGTCACAATTAAATGTTGTCACAAGAGTTGCCTTTGTCATGGTGTCTGTTCACAGCAATAAAGCCCTAGCTAAGACATAGAATTAATGTGGTCAAAAAAGCAGTAGTCATATAATACTGAGTACAGTTATAGTTCCATACATTTGGTGGGACATTGTTTCCTTTGGAAGGACATAGACCTTCATTTGTACAGTCAAAGAACTGGATGTATAAGTTTTCTAAGATTTCTTCTTTTTCTGGCATTCTATTGGCCACTGATCTTAATAACAGAATTGAGATAGTTAGAAAATACTGTAACATTCTCTAATTATTTTTACTATAATAATTATTATTCTAATTCTGTCATAGCCCAGCACTGAGTATGACCAAGACCCATTTTTTTGTATAAGCCCAAATAGGAGAGAAGCTATGAAGACAGTGCTCAATTAAGAGTTAAACTTTGTTTTGGCATATGAAGGTAGACTCCAAGGAAACTTAGTGATAACAGTGAAAAGGGGGAAAAAGCAGATAGAATCAGAGGGAAGCACTCTAATAACTTCTCCAAAACATCCAACCCATCTTACTATCTACATAAACACAGGCACCTACACACACACACACACACACACACACACACACACTGCATGCACACACACACATCTGCTCTCACATGCACACATAAGTACACACATGCACACACAAAGAGAGACAGAAATAGAGAGGCAGGGAGAGAAGGGGAGAGCGAGACTCTGGAAAGCACTTTGTATCCAGCTCCAGCTTACCTCTGACATAACCCTGCGTCTTTACTCTCCAGTTTGAACACAAATATTTCAAGAATTTTTTTTTTGTAGTGCAGCATGTCTACTTGACTTTTTGTGCAGCTCTATTCCTGAATAACTGACCTTGGGCACGTCTCTCCCTTCTGAGGGCCTCATCTGTGACTTAAATTATTTGGTTCTTCTTAACCTTTTGTGGCATCTCAGACTTCTAAGACTGATGAAATCTTTGGTTGCAGACACCACAGTTCAGCATATAATTTCAGGGCAGTCACGGGCCAGTAAACTAAGGATTTCTGCTTGCTGTGCTAAGGATTCTTTCAGCTTGGAGTCTACGGTTCTGTGATCTGGGCATAAGGCCAAGGCCCGCCTGCCCCTTCCGGAGGAAGAGGAGTTGGAATCCACCTTCCAAATATATCCCTTGGCCTGTGCTCCCAGCTACTTTTGGCTTTAATCCATGTCTCTGAGACCATGAGGAGTTCTTGCTACCCCACAAAGCTTGAGACTGAGCAATGAAAACAAAAACAAGGCATTAGAGTTTCCTTTAAAACCCAGTGCCTGTGAGGTTCCTTCCTAAGGCCTCTCGTGCCCAGCCTAAAATTAAAGACAGTGGCAGGTGGGCCTCTGATCCAGGCAATAAATGATTCCAGGAGGACTGGCTTGAATTGCTGGCTGGCAAGGCTTGTCTAGACCGTACTGTCCTCTGGTGGCTGTAAGCATATATAGGAACTTAGTTATAGACCGCTGGCTTTAATAGAATTATAAGAACAAGAACCAGCTGATTAACACATCCAAGGGAAGTCCCTTAAGGGGAATGGAGTTTTTGCTGGAGTTACTACTATAAGGAAAGCTCAAAATGTGGGATGTGGGAAGCAAAGAGGATTGACAGTGCTATTAGCATTTTCTGAGATTATCCTGAGCAAAACTCTAAGGTACAGTCTTAGAGGCATCATTACTGATTCTAATGAGGTTCCTGTCTCCTCTTTTGCAGTTTCCTGTTATTCTTTACCTATAACCTTGGAAGAGAACACCATATTTGGGAATTACTGAAACATTTACCATGATAAAGGTGGCATTTTATAGTGACTATCTTGGTACATTAAAAGGGGGGGGGGGCTCTTTATTCAGTGCCAAGGACAATCCCATGTGTTCTTTTGGGCTCATTACATATTGAACTGCCTTCTGAGCACCAAATACCTATATGACTCTTTTTTTTAATGTTTAATGTAACCTAAATTAGCAGTTTCCTTTCATAACCTATTTGTATCATCTTGGAGCCCTTAAGACTCAAATAACAGAAACTTAAATAAAATTAACTTGTGATAAAAAAAATCTCCATGCCTTTCACAAACCTTCTGAAGATGGTTCATTCTGGTGTTAGTCAAATAAGTAGCTCAATTATATAAAGGATTGAAGTTCATTCTATCTGCTTGCTTCTCATTAGCGTGCCAACAGGTGAGTACAGTGGTGCCAGGCAACAAATGTCCATACCATGATGCCCAAAGCCTGAAAGACAGAGAAACTGTTACGTTTCATCCTATTTTTAGGTAAAGAGAAGTCTCAGAAGTTCTTCAAAGGACTTGTCCTCACGTTTCACGAGTAAGAATTATGCCATAGTACTTAGCAGTTGGAACTAGACTCTGCTGTACCATGGTAGAAAAACAAAACAAAATAGATTGTCTGGATATAATCCTTTTATTTTTTCTGGTACAGGAACCTAGAGGCAGACAACGCAGTGTGGTATGGTATCTTCAGAAAAGTTTTGAGAGACATAGTCCTTCCTCAGTTCTGTTCAGCTATTCTTATGGTAGTGCCCAGATCTACTTGAATTCCATCTACCCGATGGTGTAAGAGCCCTGACATGACATACAGATTCAGGAAGGAATATGTAGGGAAGCAAAAACACAACATACCCTAGATATTTTAAAAAATCTTCCCACAAGTCTCATATCACATTTCCACTTAAACTTGACAGATCAAAACTTAATATTACTGCTAAATATTAGAATTCTATATCATCACCTAAATTTTGGCATTCTATTGCCACAGAATAAGAGAAAAAGGGATAACAGGGAGTATTAAGAACTCTGAGTAACATGGCACTTCATAAAACTTGTTCTAAACAAGCAGCCGTTTTGGATTCAGGACACACTTAACTGATTTTAGAGACATTTATATTTATGTTACAATTTGAAGAGAATAATACTACTTAAACGTGGTAGGTAGAAACCAGAGATGTAATGAAATATTCTACAATGTAGAGGACCAGCCTCACAACAAATAATTATCTCACCCCAAATTTCAACAATACTAAAGGGTGAGAAATGTTGCCTTATACTTACCAAGATACACTAAGCACCCACCCTTGGCCTTCAGGCTCTATAAGGCTTACCTGTGGCTATGAATTGCACTGTTGTCCTATCTAGTTGTTATAAAATTTGAGGCCTTTTCCTCCCATGCTCATAATTCTGCAGAACCTTCTCATAGTACAGAATAAAACACTATAATCTTTTACATTATACTTGAAAACTTATGTGGTCTTTTTCCTACCAGAGTCATATCAAACCAGTCTCTCTCTCTCTCCATTCACAAGGATCCAGTCACAATGGCCTTTGATTTTGGCTTCTTAATCATTTTCAATACCCCATTTCAGCACTTCTGCTTTGCTGTCTCCTTCTCCAGATACAATTGTAACAAATTACTCGTCTTGTCACAGTTTTTAATCCTTCCCTTTATCCATGCCAATTGGCATGTGTCCTAGTAGTGCCCTTCCATTTCAAGTCAAAGCTTTGCTGCGTGATTTTTCTTTAATCACTGAGAAGTTCCTGTGTTAGGGTAGTTTTTGTTGCAATAACAGTCTACCTGTGAGTAAGCGATTTAAAAAGAAACGATATTTGCTTTTTTTTTTCTTTTTTTTTTTTTTACTAACTTGAGTATTTCTTATATACATTTCGAGTGTTATTCCCTTTCCCGGTTTCCGGGCAAACATACCCCTCCCCCCTCCCCTTCCTTATGGGTGTTCCCCTCCCAACCATCCCCCCATTGCCGCCCTCCCCCCATAGACTAGTTCACTGGGGGTTCAGTCTTAGCAGGACCCAGGGCTTCCCCTTCCACTGGTGCTCTTACTAGGATATTCATTGCTACCTATGGGGTCAGAGTCCAGGGTCAGTCCATGTATAGTCTTTAGGTAGTGGCTTAGTCCCTGGAAGCTCTGGTTGCTTGGCATTGTTGTACTTTTGGGGTCTCGAGCCCCTTCAAGCTCTTCCAGTTCTTTCTCTGATTCCTTCAATAGGGGACCTATTCTCAGTTCAGTGGTTTGCTGCTGGCATTCGCCTCTGTATTTGCTGTATTCTGGCTGTGTCTCTCAGGAGCGATCTACATCCGGCTCCTGTCGGTCTGCACTTCTTTGCTTCATCCATCTTATCTAATTGGGTGGCTGTATATGTATGGGCCACATGTAGGGCAGGCTCTGAATGGGTGTTCCTTCAGTCTCTGTTTTAATCTTTGCCTCTCCCTTCCCTGCCAAGGGTATTCTTTTTCCTCATTTAAAGAAGGAGTGAAGCATTCACATTTTGATCATCCGTCTTGAGTTTCGTTTGTTCTAGGGATCTAGGGTAATTCAAGCATTTGGGCTAATAGCCACTTATCAATGAGTGCATACCATGTATGTCTTTCTGTGATTGGGTTAGCTCACTCAGGATGATATTTTCCAGTTCCAACCATTTGCCTACGAATTTCATAAACTCGTTGTTTTTGATAGCTGAGTAGTATTCCATTGTGTAGATGTACCACACTTTCTGTATCCATTCCTATGTTGAAGGGCATCTGGGTTCTTTCCAGCTTCTGGCTATTATAAATAAGGCTGCGATGAACATAGTGGAGCACGTGTCTCTTTTATATGTTGAGGCATCTTTTGGGTATATGCCCAAGAGAGGTATAGCTGGATCCTCAGGCAGTTCAATGTCCAATTTTCTGAGGAACCTCCAGACTGATTTCCAGAATGGTTTTACCAGTCTGCAATCCCACCAGCAATGGAGGAGTGTTCCTCTTTCTCCACATCCTCGCCAGCATCAGCTGTCACCGGAGTTTTTGATCTTAGCCAATCGCACTGGTGTGAGGTGAAATCTCAGGGTTGTTTTCATTTGCATTTCCCTTATGACTAAAGATGTTGAACATTTCTTTAGGTGTTTCTCAGCCATTCAGCATTCCTCAGCTCTGAATTCTTTGGTTAGCTCTGAACCCCATTTTTTAATAGGGTTATTTGTTTCCCTGCGGTCTAACTTCTTGAGTTCTTTGTATATTTTGGATATAAGCCCTCTATCTGTTGTAGGATTGGTAAAGATCTTTTCCCAATCTGTTGGTTGCCGTTTTATCCTAACCACAGTGTCCTTTGCCTTACAGAAGCTTTGCAGTTTTATGAGATCCCATTTGTCGATTCTTGATCTTACAGCATAAGCCATTGGTGTTTTGTTCAGGAAAATTTTTCCAGTGCCCATGTGTTCCAGATGCTTCCCTAGTTTTTCTTCTATTAGTTTGAGTGTGTCTGGTTTGATGTGGAGGTCCTTGATCCACTTGGACTTAAGCTTTGTAGAGGGTGATAAGCATGGATCGATCTGCATTCTTCTACATGTTGCCCTCCAGTTGAACCAGCACCATTTGCTGAAAATGCTATCTTTTTTCCATTGGATGGTTTTGGCTCCTTTGTCAAAAATCAAGTGACCATAGGTGTGTGGGTTCATTTCTGGGTCTTCAATTCTATTCCATTGGTCTATCTCTCTGTCTCTGTACCAATACCATGCAGTTTTTATCACTATTGCTCGGTAATACTGCTTGAGTTCAGGGATAGTGATTCCCCCTGAAGTCCTTTTATTGTTGAGGATAGCTTTAGCTATCCTGGGTTTTTGGTTATTCCAGATGAATTTGCAAATTGTTCTGTCTAACTCTTTGAAGAATTGGATTGGTATTTTGATGGGGATTGCATTGAATCTGTAGATTGCTTTTGGTAAAATGGCCATTTTTACTATATTAATCCTGCCAATCCATGAGCATGGGAGATCTTTCCATCTTCTGAGGTCTTCTTCAATTTCTTTCCTCAGTGTCTTGAAGTTCTTATTGTACAGATCTTTCACTTGCTTGGTTAAAGTCACACCGAGGTACTTTATATTATTTGGGTCTATTATGAAGGGTGTCGTTTCCCTAATTTCTTTCTCGGCTTGTTTCTCTTTTGTATAGAGGAAGGCAACTGATTTATTTGAGTTAATTTTATACCCAGCCACTTTGCTGAAGTTGTTTATCAGCTTTAGTAGTTCTCTGGTGGAACTTTTGGGATCACTTAAATATACTATCATGTCATCTGCAAATAGTGATATTTTGACCTCTTCTTTTCCGATCTGTATCCCTTTGATCTCCTTTTGTTGTCTGATTGCTCTGGCTAGAACTTCAAGAACTATATTGAATAAGTAGGGAGAGAGTGGGCAGCCTTGTCTAGTCCCTGATTTTAGTGGGATTGCTTCAAGTTTCTCTCCATTTAGTTTAATGTTAGCAACTGGTTTGCTGTATATGGCTTTTACTATGTTCAGGTATGGGCCTTGAGTTCCTATTCTTTCCAGGACTTTTATCATGAAGGGGTGTTGAATTTTGTCAAATGCTTTCTCAGCATCTAATGAAATGATCATGTAGTTTTGTTCTTTCAGTTTGTTTATATAATGGATCACGTTGATGGTTTTCCGTATATTAAACCATCCCTGCATGCCTGGGATGAAGCCTACTTGGTCATGGTGGATGATTGTTTTGATGTGCTCTTGGATTCGGTTTGCCAGAATTTTGTTGAGTATTTTTGTGTCGATATCCATAAGGGAAATTGGTCTGAAGTTCTCTTTCTTTGTTGTGTCTTTGTGTGGTTTAGGTATAAGAGTAATTGTGGCTTCGTAGAAGGTATTCGGTAGTGATCCATCTGTTTCAATTTTGTGGAATAGTTTGGATAATATTGGTATGAGTTCTTCTCTGAAGGTTTGGTAGAATTCTGCACTAAACCCGTCTGGTCCTGGGCTCTTTTTGGTTGGGAGACCTTTAATGACTGCTTCTATTTCCTTAGGAGTTATGGGGTTTTTTAACTGGTTTATCTGTTCCTGATTTAACTTCGGTACCTGGTATCTGTCTAGGAAATTGTCCATTTCCTGAAGATTTTCAAGTTTTGTTGAATATAGGTTTTTATAGTAAGATCTGATGATTTTTTGAATTGCCTCTGAATCTGTTGTTATGTCTCCCTTTTCATTTCTGATTTTGTTAATTTGGACACACTCTCTGTGTCCTCTCGTTAGTCTGGCTAAGGGTTTATCTATCTTGTTGATTTTCTCAAAGAACCAACTTTTGGTTCTGTTGATTCTTTCTACGGTCCTTTTTGTTTCTACTTGGTTGATTTCTGCTCTGAGTTTGATTATTTCCTGCCTTCTACTCCTCCTGGGTGTATGTGCTTCTTTTTGTTCTAGAGCTTTTAGGTGTGCTGTCAAGCTGCTGACATATGCTCTTTCCTGTTTCTTTCTGCAGGCACTCAGCGCTATGAGTTTTCCTCTTAGCACAGCTTTCATTGTGTCCCATAAGTTTGGGTATGTTGTACCTTCATTTTCATTAAATTCTAAAAAGTTTTTAATTTCTTTCTTTATTTCTTCCTTGACCAGGTTATCATTGAGTAGAGCATTGTTCAATTTCCAAGTATATGTGGGAATTCTTCCTTGATTGTTATTGAAGACCAGTTTTAGGCCGTGGTGGTCCGATAGCACGCATGGGATTATTTCTATCTTTCTGTACCTGTTGAGGCCCGTTTTTTTGACCAATTATATGGTCAATTTTGGAGAAAGTACCATGAGGAGCTGAGAAGAAGGTATATCCTTTTGCTTTAGGATAGAATGTTCTATAAATATCCGTTAAGTCCATTTGGCTCATGACTTCTCTTAGTCTGTCGACATCACTGTTTAATTTCTGTTTCCATGATCTGTCCATTGATGAGAGTGGGGTGTTGAAATCTCCCACTATTATTGTGTGAGGTGCAATGTGTGTTTTGAGCTTTAGTAAGGTTTCTTTTACGTATGTAGGTGCCCTTGTATTTGGGGCATAGGTATTTAGGATTGAGAGTTCATCTTGGTTGATTTTTCCTATGATGAATATGAAGTGTCCTTCCTTATCTTTTTTGATGACTTTTAATTGAAAATTGATTTTATTTGATATTAGAATGGCTACTCCAGCTTGCTTCTTCTGACCATTTGCTTGGAAAGTTGTTTTCCAGCCTTTCACTCTGAGGTAGTGTCTGTCTTTGTCTCTGAGGTGTGTTTCCTGTAGGCAGCAGAATGCAGGGTCCTCGTTGCGTATCCAGTTTGTTAATCTATGTCTTTTTATTGGGGAGTTGAGGCCATTGATATTGAGAGATATTAAGGAATAGTGATTATTGCTTCCCGTTATATTCATATTTGGATGTGAGGTTATGTTTGTGTGCTTTCATTCTCTTTGTTTTGTTGCCAAGACGATTAGTTTCTTGCTTCTTCTAGGGTATAGCTTGCCTCCTTATGTTGGGCTTTACCATTTATTATCCTTTGTAGTGCTGGATTTGTAGAAAGATATTGTGTAAATTTGGTTTTGTCATGGAATATCTTGGTTTCTCCATCAATGTTAATTGAGAGTTTTGCTGGATACAGTAACCTGGGCTGGCATTTGTGTTCTCTTAGGGTCTGTATGACATCAGTCCAGGATCTTCTGGCCTTCATAGTTTCTGGCGAGAAGTCTGGTGTGATTCTGATAGGTCTCCCTTTATATGTTACTTGACCTTTTTCCCTTACTGCTTTTAATATTCTTTCTTTATTTTGTGCGTTTGGTGTTTTGACAATTATGTGATGGGAGGTGTTTCTTTTCTGGTCCAATCTATTTGGAGTTCTGTAGGCTTCTTGTATGTCTATAGGTATCTCTTTTTTTAGGTTAGGGAAGTTTTCTTCTATGATTTTGTTGAAGATATTTACTGGTCCTTTGAGCTGGGAGTCTTCACTCTCTTCTATACCTATTATCCTTAGGTTTGATCTTCTCATTGAGTCCTGGATTTCCTGTATGTTTTGGACCAGTAGCTTTTTCCGCTTTACATTATCTTTGACAGTTGAGTCAATGATTTCTATGGAATCTTCTGCTCCTGAGATTCTCTCTTCCATCTCTTGTATTCTGTTGGTGAAGCTTGTATCTACAGCTCCTTGTCTCTTCTTTTGGTTTTCTATATCCAGGGTTGTTTCCATGTGTTCTTTCTTGATTGCTTCTATTTCCATTTTTAATTCCTTCAACTGTTTGATTGTGTTTTCCTGGAATTCTTTCAGGGATTTTTGCGATTCCTCTCTGTAGGCTTCTATTTGTTTATTAATGTTTTCCTGTGTTTCCCTAAGTGTGTTCATGTCTTTCTTGAAGTCCTCCAGCATCATGATCAAATATGATTTTGAAACTAGATCTTGCTTTTCTGGTGTGTTTGGATATTCCATGTTTGTTTTGGTGGGAGAATTGGGCTCCGATGATGGCATGTAGTCTTGGTTTCTGTTGCTTGGGTTCCTGTGCTTGCCTCTCGCCATCAGATTATCTCTAGTGTTACTTTGTTCTGCTATTTCTGACAGTGGCTAGAATGTCCTATAAGCCTGTGTGTCAGGAGTGCTGTAGACCTGTTTTCCTCTCTTTCAGTCAGTTATGGGGACAGAGTGTTCTGCTTTCGGGCGTGTAGTTTTTCCTCTCTACAGGTCTTCAGCTGTTCCTGTGGGCCTGTGTCTTGAGTTCACCAGGCAGCTTTCTTGCAGCAGAAAACTTGGTCTTACCTGTGGTCCTGAGGCTCAAGTTCGCTCGTGGGGTGCTCCCCACGGGCTCTCTGTAGCAGCAGCAACCAGGAAGACCTGTGCTGCCGTTTCCGGGATCTTCAGTGCACCAGGGTTCCAGATGGTCTTTGGCTTTTTCCTCTGGCGTCCGAGATGTGTGTGCAGGGAGCAGTCTCTTCTGGTTTCCCAGGCTTGTCTGCCTCTCTGGAGGTTTAGCTCTCCCTCCCACGGGATTTGGGTGCAGAGAACTGTTTATCTGGTCTGTTTCTTTCCGGTTCCGGTGGTGTCTCAGGCAGGTGTCCTGCTGCTCCTGGGCCCTCCTCCACGGGAGCCCAGAGGCCTTATACAGTTTCCTCTTGGGCCAGGGATGTGGGCAGGGGTGAGCAGAGTTGGTGGTCTCTTCCGTTCTGCAGCCTCAGGAGTGCCCACCTGACCAGGCGGTTGGGTCTCTCTCTCACCGGGTCTGGGAGCAGAGAGCTGCTGCGGGCCGGGATCCGCGGGTGTGGGACTTCCGGTAAACACAGAACGTGCCTGGTCCTAGAGAAATTCTGCTTCCGTGTGTCCCAAGCTCACCAGGCAGCTTTCTTGCAGCAGAAAATTTGGTCTTACCTGTGGTCCCGAGGCTCAGGTTCGCTCGTGGGGTGCTGCCCAGGGGCTCTCTGCAGCGGCAGCAACCAGGAAGACCTGTGCCGCCCCTTCCGGGAGCTTCAGTGCACCAGGGTTCCAGATGGTCTTTGGCTTTTTCCTCTGGCGTCCGAGATGTGTGTGCAGGGAGCAGTCTCTTCTGGTTTCCCAGGCTTGTCTGCCTCTCTGAAGGTTTAGCTCTCCCTCCCACGGGATTTGGGTGCAGAGAACTGTTTATCCGGTCTGTTTCCTTCTGGGTCCGGCGGTGTCTCTAAGATATTTGCTTTTATCTCACGGTTCTAAAAGTTCAAGAACATGGTATCAGCAACTGCTCAGCTTCTGGTTATTGTCTCTTGACAGAAGAGTGAAAACTAAGTTAGTGTGTTCAAAGAGAAGGAAGTAGAGGAAGTGTGCAACGAGAGGGGCACACATGTGAGAGGATAATGGGAGGGTCGCACTCTCTTTTACAAGGACAACTACCCCACTTTTTCAGAGGAAGTGCATCAATGAATTTGCCAGGGAAGAACAACTCATAATCTATTATTTACCTCTTTAAACGTCCTGCCACCTATCAATTACCTTAGGGTTTCATGCCTCAGTATGAGTTTTAGAAAGAACAAACCATATTCAAACCTCAAATGTCTGGATAAATGACAGTGTATCAATTCTTAAAATAAATGTTAAAAAATACATTTATGGCCAGGCAGTGGTGGCACATGTCTGTAATTCCAGCACTTGGAAGGCAGAGACAGGTGGATCTCTGAGTTTGAGGCCAGCCTGGTCTACAGAATAAGTTCCAGGACAGCCTTGGCTACACAGAGAAACCTTGTCTTAAAATACCAAATAGAATTTTCTTTTCACCATTGTACCCAATCAAAGAAATACTAGCTAAACAGCACTTCAGCTGATCTCCAGATTTTGAGGGAGAAAGTAATACTTATTATTATATGGCATTGAAATTGTGTGATTTTTATACGGATTTATTATACTGAGAGATAATTGATAAACCCATCTATTGTGTGTTACTTTGATATTGTTCATACTACTCTATAGTTCTCATCTGTTCTCTTTGTTAAAATGCTCTAAGTAGGATCTTGGTTTTCAGCACTACTTCCTTTCATCCAGTCCACCACACTCCTTCCATAACTGTAATGCCATGAAATAAAACGAAATAACTAGTAAAGTATAATTATACAAGCCTCTTTCTTCAAATTCCTTAGTGGTTCTCTATTACTTTCAAGATAAAATCGAATGTCTAACTCTGGCATCGCAGGCCTACTTTCTATGCCGTTTTTACTTGTGAAATCATGTCTCCCTAGTTCTTCCTGGTATGCTCTAATCACAAGGCTACAATGTGTTCTGTGATTTTAGGCCGCTGGGCTTTCAGTTTCCCTTCTCCTCTCTTTATTCTGTTCCTTTGGATAAAATCGTTTTTAGCTTTCTGGGAAAGGACCCAATACACTCTCTTCTCTTGTCTCCGTGTCCTCCAAGCTCACTGCATTATGCCTTTCTTCTTGCTTCTGTAGTCAGCTGTTTATCCCACTTTTTTCAGCAGTGTGATAAAACTAATTCCTTAGGAAGAGGACTATATCTGATGAGACTTGCTTTGTGACTAATATATGGTTCATTTTGGAGAAGATTCTGAGAAGAGGGTAAAATGTTCTTCTTTTGTGTTTGGGTAAAATGTTGTGTAGACCTGTAGGTCCATTATTTCCCTGTTTACTTTCTATTTAGATGACCTGTCCATTGGTGAGAATGGGGTGTGAAAGTCTCCTACTATTAATGTGTGGGGTTCAATGTGTGATTTAGAGTTTACTAATGTTTCTTTTGCAAATACCAGTGTCCTTGAATTTGGGGCATAGATATTCTGAGTTGAGACTTCATCTTTGTGGATTTT
Source organism: Rattus norvegicus (assembly GCF_021556685.1). Taxonomy (NCBI): domain Eukaryota; kingdom Metazoa; phylum Chordata; class Mammalia; order Rodentia; family Muridae; genus Rattus; species Rattus norvegicus. Next base: position 71,359,166 of record NC_141554.1, read on the forward strand.
TATTCTGATGACTATGAAATGTCCTTTTTTATCTCTTTTGATCAATTTTGGAATGGGATCTATTTTATTAGATATTAGAATGGCTACTTTAGCTTCTTTTTTAGGACTATTGCTTGGGAAAATACTTTTACAACCCATTACTCTTAGGTAATGTCTATCTTTGTTGCTGAGGCAAGATTCTTGTAAAAAGCGAATTGATCCTGTTTTTTGCATGCCTTCTGTTAGCCTACATCATTTGATTGGGGAATTGAGTTCACTGATGTTGAGAGATATTAATGACCAATGATTGTCAATTCCTGTTATTTTGATGTTGGTGGTGATACTGTGTGTGTGTGTGTGTGTGTGTGTGTGTGTGTGTGTGTGTGTGTGTTCATTCTTTGGGGTTTACTGGTGAGGACAATGGGAAGGGAGGAGAGAAGGGACTGGGAGGAAAGGGGAGACTGCAATTGGGATGTAAAGTAAATAAATAACTTAATTTATTTTCAAAAAACAAAAAAAGAAGAATGAAAAGTAGGTGGAGGAAAAAGAGGAGAAGAAGAAAAGGAGGAGGAGGAGGAAGAGGAGGAGGAGAAGGAGGAGAAAGAGAAGAAGGCTATAAAGACAGCTCAGTTGTTAAGACTGTATATTACTCTTGAAAAGGACCTGAGTTCAACTTCAAGCACCCATTTGAGACAGCTCACAACTACCTATAACTCTAGTTCCAGATGATCCAAGGCCCTTTCTGGACTCCATGTGCACTTTTACTTACTTGTGTGTCTGTGCGTGCACACACACACACACACACACACACACACACACACACACACACACCACCACCACCACCACCACCACCACCACCACCACCGCCACCACCGCCACCACCCCCCACCCCATAGAGAGAGGCAGAGACAGAGACAGAGAAAAATATCTTTTTACAGAGAACTTACATACTCTACTTCCTATAAATTTCCCGATGTCATTTCTTACAGTCTCTTTTCAGTCTCATGCTTTCCCCAGATTTAACCCAGAACCTTGAGCAAAGTAGGTGCTCATTAATGTGTTGCATTAAAAGAATTTCTAACTTCAAATTCTGAGTGACAAATTTGGTAAGTGTCGTCCGTTGACAAGTCACTGAAGTTACTCATTTTAAAAGTGTTTTAATCAGCGTTCTCTTTTTAACAGTGATTTAATACCAGGAAGAAGGGAGCATACCTTGTGTGTTATCTATGCCATCCCTCAAGACAAGACAACATTTATTTTGAATAATGGTAGAGTAGAAATATTGTGTACCAGCCAGAATACAGCAAATACAGAGGCGAATGCCAGCAGCAAACCACTGAACTGAGAACAGGACCCCCGTTGAAGGAATCAGAGAAAGAACTCGAAGAGCTTGAAGGAGCTCGAGACCCCTTATGAACAACAATGCCAAGCAACCAGAGCTTCCAGGGACTAAGCCACTATCTAAGGACTATACATGAACTGACCCTGGACTCTGACCTCATAGGTAGCAATGAATATTCTAGTAAGAGTACCAGTGGAAGGGGAAGCCCTGGGTCCTGCTAAGACTGAACCCCCAGTGAACGTGATTCTTGGGGGGAGGGCGGCAATGGGGGGAGGATGGGGAGGGGAACACCCATAAAGAAGAGGAGGGGGAGGGATTAGGGGGATGTTTGCCCGGAAACCGGGCAAGGGAATAACACTCGAAATATAAATAAGAAACACTCAAGTTAATAAAAAAAGAAAAAGAAATATAGTGTACCATCACATAAGATGCACAATGCATGGGCACTGGAAAAAATTTCCTGAACAAAACACCAATGGCTTATGCTCTAAGATCAAGAATTAACAAATGGGATCTCATAAAACTGCAAAGCTTCTGTAAGGCAAAGGACACTGTGGTTAGGACAAAACGGCAACCAGCAGATTGGGAAAAGATCTTTATCAATCCTACAACAGATAGAGGCCTTATATCCAAAATATACAAAGAACTCAAGAAGTTAGACCGCAGGGAGACAAATAACCCTATTAAAAAATGGGGTTCAGAGCTAAACAAAGAATTCAGAGCTGAGGAATGCCGAATGGCTGAGAAACACCTAAAGAAATGTTCAACATCTTTAGTCATAAGGGAAATGCAAATCAAAACAACCCTGAGATTTCACTTCACACCAGTGAGAATGGCTAAGATCAAAAACTCAGGTGACAGCAGATGCTGGCGAGGATGCGGAGAAAGAGGAACACTCCTCCATTGTTGGTGGGATTGCAGACTGGTACAACCATTCTGGAAATCAGTCTGGAGGTTCCTCAGAAAATTGGACATTGAACTGCCTGAGGATCCAGCTATACCTCTCTTGGGCATATACCCAAAAGATGCCCCAACATATAAAAAAGACACGTGCTCCACTATGTTCATCGCAGCCTTATTTATAATAGCCAGAAAATGGAAAGAACCCAGATGCCCTTCAACAGAGGAATGGATACAGAAAATGTGGTACATCTACACAATGGAATATTACTCAGCTATCAAAAACAACGACTTTATGAAATTCGTAGGCAAATGGTTGGAACTGGAAAATATCATTCTGAGTGAGCTAACCCAATCACAGAAAGACATACATGGTACGCACTCATTGATAAGTGGCTATTAGCCCAAATGCTTGAATTACCCTAGATCCCTAGAACAAACGAAACTCAAGACGGATGATCAAAATGTGAATGCTTCACTCCTTCTTTAAATGAGGAAAAAGAATACCCTTGGCAGGGAAGGGAGAGGCAAAGATTAAAACAGAGACTGAAGGAACACCCATTCAGAGCCTGCCCCACATGTGGCCCATACATATACAGCCACCCAATTAGACAAGATGGATGAAGCAAAGAAGTGCAGACCGACAGGAGCCGGATGTAGATCGCTCCTGAGAGACACAGCCAGAATACAGCAAATATAGAGGCGAATGCCAGCAGCAAACCACTGAACTGAGAATAGGTCCCTTATTGAAGGAATCAGAGAAAGAACTGGAAGAGCTTGAAGGGGCTCGAGACCCCAAAAGTACAACAATGCCAAGCAACCAGAGCTTCCAGGGACTAAGCCACTACCTAAAGACTATACATGGACTGACCCTGGACTCTGACCCCATAGGTAGCAATGAATATCCTAGTAAGAGCACCAGTGGAAGGGGAAGCCCTGGGTCCTGCTAAGACTGAACCCACAGTGAACTAGTCTATGGGGGGAGGGCGGCAATGGGGGGAGGGTTGGGAGGGGAACACCCATAAGGAAGGGGAGGGGGGAGGGGGATGTTTGCCCGGAAACCGGGAAAGGGAATAACACTCGAAATGTATATAAGAAATACTCAAGTTAATAAAAAATAAAATAAAATAAAATAAAAAAAAATAAAAGGGGAACAAGAATACCCTTGGCAGGGAAGAGAGAGGCAAAGATTAAAACAGACACAGAAGGAACACCCATTCAGAGCCTGCCCCACATGTGGCCCATACATATACAGCCACCCAATTAGACAAGATGGATAAAGCAAAGAAGTGCAGACCGACAGGAGCCGGATGTAGATCGCTCCTGAGAGACACAGCCAGAATACAGCAAATACAGAGGCGAATGCCAGCAGCAAACCACTGAACTGAGAATAGGACCCCCGTTGAAGGAATCAGAGAAAGAACTGGAAGAGCTTGAAGGGGCTCGAGACCCCATATGTACAACAATGCCAAGCAACCAGAACTTCCAGGGACTAAGCCACTACCTAAAGACTATACATGGACTGACCCTGGACTCTGACCCCATAGGTAGCAATGAATATCCTAGTAAGAGCACCAGTGGAAGGGGAAGCCCTGGGTCCTGCTAAGACTGAACCCCCAGTGAACTAGACTGGAGGGGGGAGGGCGGCAATGGGGGGAGGGTTGGGAGGGGAACACCCGTAAGGAAGGGGAGGGGGGAGGGGGATGTTTGCCCGGATACTGGGAAAGGGAATAACACTCGAAATGTATATAAGAAATACTCAAGTTAATAAGAAAAAATAAAATGCATAAAAAAAAAGATCTCAATAGTTATGTGTGGCTGTAGCTACAACAATTACAGCTTAAATATATCAACACTTTAAGTAATTGAAATGTCAGAAATCACTATATTAAGCCTATTTACATGCTTAAAATATGATTAAAATATACAAGGAAATGTTGATCGATTGAACAAATATATATCAGACAAATACAAATCCAAAAAATATGAATACAACAGATTAATAACAGACAAATCGGTCTTCACAGAAGACATCTAGGGATAAAGTAGATAGTTCTTAATGATTACAGGCTCATTCATCAAAAAGGCCTAATGAACTAATTTGTCTAAGTATGTAATAACAGAGTCTCAGACTGATGGTAGAGCAATACAAATGTAAAATTCTGAAGCTATTATACAGTTATACAATATTTAAGATTATTTAAAGGGCTTATTGTTGAAAATCTTGGTATATTAATGCAATATATACTAATATGGCAAGAAAATTTATTTTGCATGAAATGTCATCATTCTTCTGTATTGTCGCCCATCTTTATTTCTGGTGGATGGTGTTTATACCTCTGACTGTTATAACCCTACCTTTGATATTTTTCATTTGGAAGCATGTCCTCTGCTATGTCATGTATGATTTTATCTTATTTGGATTTCCTACTTTCCCTGTTATCTACTATATTTCAATGTTCTCCATTAAAATCAATTATTTCCTCTATAGAACAGGAGTGAAATAAAAAAAAAAAGATGCACATGCTGAGCCAGGCTGAATATCAACACAACTGACAGCACCAGGGTGGGCAATACACACACACACACACACACACACACCCTAAGGATAGTGTGATAATGTGTTACAGTGACACTGTTCCCGAGAGACAGGAAAAAATAGGTAGTTACCCTAAATATGGAATCAATTAACGACCAAAGCATGGATACCACTGAAGTTCAATTGGGTGAGCCAAATAGTTTTCTTGGGGTTTCTTAGAGAAATATTGGAGAGGGATTACTAATGGGAGCAGGACTGACTTCAAAACAGCTACAAAACGCAGCATGAGTGGTGGCCCCACAAAAGCTGAGTGACTTTCAGGCAGGTTTACAGGTTGGAGGATTGTCTTTTCCAGGTAAATCAATTGCTGTGAGCCTCTTCCAGGTTGCTCACCTACTCTGCGACTCTTCCAAGTATCTCCGCTAGCGTGTCTCACCTGGTATAAAAGTATCTTTATACACATCTTACTTTAAAAATAAGTTTCAATAGGCAAGATTCTGGTACATCCAGGCAATTTCAAGGATTTCCTGAGGTTTCTATGTTGGTTATCTCTTTATTCTCAAGGAGCATTCCTTGAGATCTTCCTGAATCATAATAAACTTCCCTTCAGAATGGAATGCTTCACCTCCTTTTAGAATATGTTTTTCTCAATACATTATTCTATTCATTTTAGGTATGTGTATGTATATACCTGTTTGTGTGTTTGTATGCTACATGAATGCAGAGCTTATGTAAATCAGAAGGGAATGGACAATCCCTTTTGATTTGGAGTTATAGGCAGTTGGGTAATGCACAAAGTGGGTGGTGGGAGCTAAATCAGATGTTCTGCAATAGCAGCACATTCCCTTAACTCCTGAGTCATCTATATATTCTCAACGTCCTGGATCTTTTTTTTTATTTTATTAAAAATAGTTTTTCACACAATACATTCTGATTACATTCCCCATTCTGACTCCTTCCAGTTCCTCCTCTGTCATCCATAGCCACCTCTTTCTGTCTTGCATTAAAAACAAACAGGCCTCTAAGGTATAACACAGAATAAAACATAAAATGGCAAATAAAAACTAATACATCTGAATAGGTCAAAGCAGAAAAATAGAAGGAAAACAGCCCAAGATAAGGCACAAGAAACAGACATAGATGCATAGATCCACTCATTCATATGCTCTGGAATCACATCAAAGCACTGAACTGGAAGTCATTACACACACACACACACACACACACACACACACACACACACACACACACACACTGGACTTAGAGAGAAACATTTCAACTCTAAATAAAAACAAAAAATTAAACACACAGAAAAAGAAAAGAAAGGTTACAGTATGTCATTTATGAGGCAAGAACATTTTTAAATTTTTTTAAAGATTTATTTTATATGAGTGACTTGAAGCTGTTTCAGACACACCAGAAGAGAGTAGCAGATCCAATTACAGGTGTTTTTGAGCCACCATGTGGTTGCTGGGAATTGAACTCAGAACCCCTAGAAGAGCAGTGAGTGCTTTTAACCGCTGAGCCATCTATGCAACCCAAGAAACTTTTAAAGATGCCATTGAGTTCATTTCTGTTGACAATCTACTGCTGGTCATGCAGCCTACCTTTAAAAGAAAAGATTCCCTAGTGAAACTCCCTTAGAACAAGAACTTTATTTTTTATTTTCAAGTGGTCATCAATTGGACTTGCTTCTGAGTCAGGGATGGGGGCATTTGTCCACTTCTTTCTTTAGCTCTAGGACTCTGTCTGGTCCAGATCCACACAGGTCCTGTGCATGCTGCCTTGGTCTCTGTATGTTCATATGTGCACTGATCGTGTTGATTTAGAGGGAGGGCCTTCTTTTATTTGTGTCCTCCATCACTCTAATTCTTATACTCTGCATCCTATTTTGCAGGGTCCCCTGAATATTGGGGGATTAGATTTATGGAGAAATCCCCTTTAGGTCTAAGTGTTGTAGGGTCTCTGACTCTCTGCACAATGTCTGGCTGTGGTTCTCAGTATTTGTTCCCATCTACTGCAGGGAGAACACATATTTGACACCAGGAACCTGAGACTAGATAGGCCAAGGATCTAGGGTAAAACCAAATGCTACTGTTCACACAAACAAAGCAAAACAAAATAAAACAAAGCAAGAAAACAAAAATTTAGCAATAGAACATTCCCTAATAACATTTTGCTTATACTCATACATCAGGGTCTTGTTCAGCCAGCATCCTGAGTCTTAATGATCTTCTCTCAATATAGAACGCATCAACTTGAAGAAAATTGCTATACTACTAGTGGTTCTAAAACATAATACATAGGACAGAAAGCAAGTAGAAGTAGTATCAAAGAAGTCAGGAAAGTACAGTAGAAGTTAGGAGCAATGGTAAAAATCAAGGGCAGAAGCTATAGCAGATTTCCTTCATGCCTTTAGTATATTAGCCCTCATTTTATAGCAAACCATGTTAGTTTATACAGACTATAGTACAGGATAGAGTTGATACAGAAAATGCATGCTTCATAGATGGAGTGCCTTCTAAACCTCTAGTGCTAAACTTCCTTAGGCTTTACTTTCATCTCCAATGTCTTGCATCAAGGAGTTTCCAAAAACCTATTGATGTATATCATAGTTCTCTAGCTAGTAGTTAATTCTCTGTATGATCCTAGGTTGATTCTTTCTTATCATCTGTACTATAGGTATTTCCCAAGGGCTGAAATATTTTATAAAAGCTTACCTCCATGATTCTGCATATTTTACTATTCCATCACTGTATCCTGAGTTTAATATGATTGTGCATATATATATGCATATATATATATGCAAACCTGAGTATGTCTCTGTCTTTCGGGGCTAAGTTTATTCTTGTGTACAATAGAATCATGTGGTTTCTAAAGGCCTTTCCTAGCATTTATAAGCCACACTTTCATAATCTATAGTATAATTGATTCCAACCATTTCTCCCCTGGTTATATATTCTTGGACCTCTTCTTATATCATTAATGCATCTTTATTATCATCATATCCACTTAAATATAGCTCAAAGGTTCTTAGCCCATTTTAACTTCTACAAAGAAGCATGAAGATTCTCAGGCTCTGCTCCAGAGGTAAGGAGCCATGTTCCCCCTGGTCATATTACTCTCAGCTACAAAGCACTATAAAAATGCCAGCGGCTTGGAACAGTCTTACATTGCTAATAGCTATTTTTTTTACAGTTGTCTTGAGAAACTGAATTATTCTCCAAGTAAACCCCATTTAAGTTTATGACAAATGTGATTTAAGTGAGAAAATTATCACCCTTTCAGGCCAGGAAAGGACTCCAAACTCTCTAGGGAAGAAATGCCTTCATTAGCCGGGGTCTCTTCCGGACTTGTCCAGTCTAGGGCTTCACCCTGGGGGTGGCACATCGAGAAATACAAAGGTATCAGTTTTGAGTGATCTCACAGTTTGTATAATCCCTCCTGGGTGTCAAAAATATTCAAAGATCATTTTGCTACCATGAGAATTATCCTAGACAACCCCCTGCCCTCACCGTGGGCAGCTTCTCTTTCAAACAGATACACAAGGACTCTTCTGGTTGTAAAGGTCTTTGGATACCTCATCCTGCTATTTATGGCTAAACTGATAGAGTTAGAAGGGTTCTTAGAAATCAGCAGCTCTAGCTGCTTTGAGGCAAAGATAAGGAGATTGATGTCTACAGAAGAAAAAGCTTAGCAAAAGTGAATCAGTAGCAAATTGAGAATCCTCTTAAAATTTGGAAAAGCAACAACCACATTGAGGTGTGATTTTGCAAATTCTCCATATCACGACCTTCACCCTTTGTCACCCAGTTCTCTAATCCAAGTTACTCATCAGATGAATACCAAGTTATACAGGATAGGAGAGTCTACTGTTTTTTCTATGTTGTAATTATTCTAGAGGCTTCTTGGAAGTTTGAAAATCTGGCAGCATAATCTTATTACCAGCCTCTGGTATTCATCGATAGGTTCTTATGTATTTTATCCTTCATCAGATGCAGGCATCAAAGGACTCTTTCCTCAGAAAATGACTGCTATGATTTCTGAAAGTTATATATTTATTCCTAGAAACATTACTTAAAATGCCCCATCTAAAGAGAATATTGCTGTGTCTTACTCTTCTTCTACGAAATTTCTATCTTTTCTAACACCCTCACTTATTAAATACTTCTGCTGATAGTCGGTGTGTTCTGACATCTCTAAGTATTCCTAGATGAAGCATGGGATATAATGAAACATTTTAGGACATGATCCAAGGTTATACATTAAGTGATACGTATATGGAAGAACTTAAGTGTTTTCATTGGCACATCTAGAGTAAGAAGAATATGATGATCACTTTTGTGTTCTGTATTCGAGCATCACTTATTCACTGCAGAAAACAAATGTCTACTATGAGTCAGAGCCTGTGTAAGATGCTTAGACAAAATAATAAAGTACAGACCATTACTCTCAACGAGTTCCCAGAATAGTAGCAACAGCAGATATGGTAACATATATGCTGATCACTGTTAGATGAGAACTATGTTCAAGGTATTGAGTAAACAAAAGGAGATTTTAATTTTCTTCAAGCAGTCAAGCAATTCTTTACAAAGAAGATAATTTTGGTATGGTTTATGTAAGCAAATGCATATTCTCAATAGAATTGGTAAGAATGTTATAACTAAGATGGCGGGTCAAAAAACAGTGGCTAAGTCATAATAGCTAACATTTTAATGAAAACTTATTTATGCCAGGAACTACATACATTAACAGATTAAACCTGAAAACAATCATTATGAAGAAAATGGCAATTTTACTTCATTGGCAAGTTAACTGAGAAATAGAAGAATCAGATGACACATACAAGGTAGCTTTTTATCTAGAACAAAAGAGAGGCAGTAAACATAAATGTCACTAAACTTTGGAGCTGGAAAAATTCAACATCACAATAGTACTTTCACTTCTATATGCTAACAGGAAATACTCTGATTAGTTTGTGGGCTGCAAAGGATAAGAATGTTAAAGGTTGACATAGGAAGAAACGGGTTAAAGAAGTCAGAATCAAAGGATTTTGTAAAAGAACAAGGAGAAGCTATTGGAATAAGGAAGACATTTCCATTAGATATAACTTTCAGGCACAAATTCAACTATACAAAGATTATCAATTTTTTTTCATTTACGTGTAAGCCATGTACCACCTACCAAGTCGACAGAAAAGTCTTTGATCTCCAGTTTCATGTTCCTATTGCTGGTGTCCTTGTTATCTAAACTCAGACAATAGACTATGAATGAAGCCAACTGGAAATTCTAACCAAAGAGGTAGGATCCTAGGAATCCTGCCTTTGGCTTTAATTTGGAAAGTGGCACAAAACCCAAGAAGAGTGGTATTTTCAGTCTAGAAGGAAGCTGATAATGCAGTGGTATTGTCTCCTAATTTGTGATGTCATTGAGGCATTGCTGAACTCTGATAGGGATACCTGAGTACTCAGGTAATCTTCTGACTACTTTTAAAATATGACTTCAAAAATTTGTCCTATGACCTCCACAGCTCTCTGTCACATGTGAGTTCTCTCTCTCCCCTGCACCCCCCCTCTCCACACACACACACACACACACACACACACACACACACACCAAACAACCAAACAAATGTGATAAAATGCTTATGAACATGTTTAAAAGACTTTCTTAATAAAAGAAAAAGGGTATTCTTCCCTTGTTTGTTCCATTTTTAAAAATTTTTTACTAGATGTATTTCTTTACTTACATTTCAAATGTTATTCCCCTTCCCGATTTCCTGTCCATAAACCTTCACCCCGCTTCTGTCCCCCTCCCCCATACGGGTATTTCCCTCATATATCCCCCTTACTGCCCCCCATATTCTCCTGCACTCGGGGGTCCAACCTTGGCAGGACCAAGGGCTTCCCCTTCCACTGGTGCCCAACAAGGCTATCCTCTGCTACATATGCAGTTGGAGCCCTGGGTCAGTCCATGGTTTGTTCCATTTTAATATTTAATAAAATTATTTGTAAGACACTAGTAACTTTCAGCTGTGTTGCAGATACAGAAAAAGGTATATGACAGGCATTGCCTTTGAATCCACTATTCTGTCTGTTTTTTTTTTTAATTCTGCTTTGACCTCAAGTGCTAGAATTATAGGCATGTACCACCATTCCTAGTTTCCATCACCTACTCTTTGTTCTTTACGGAAGTTTGAGGATGAAGTGGATCCAACTAGAGAAAGAACTCCTTGTTTTGGAATTATAGCCATATATCCTAGTGCTGACCCATGAAATGGAAGTGGAAGTAACTGTATGAGGATTGCAGGAAAGATCATTTTTTCAGGGAGGAAACTCCTTGGGTATATTACTTTTGTCTCCATTGTCCCCTTTCATTTACGTGTATATGATGCCTGGAACTGCAATATGTGAGCTGCAGGGATGGAACTCCCCTCAGGTATGTACAGTGGCAGCGAAGGTAGAACACCAGCACCCGAGAGAATGAATCTCTAATGAGTTCTTGAATCCCTAACCCTAGACTTCCTGCCTTGTAAGTAAAACAAGCAATTTATGCAAACGTGTGAAATTTTTGTTGGTTAGCTTCTACTATTTGTAGCCAAATGTAATATCAAATTGATATAGTTTGCATATCTATTTGAACTGGAGTTTAAAAGGATAGTGAGGTCAGCGTACGTGGAGAAAGTATTGATCCTAAGGGGTGAATTGAGGGCAACCTTGCCTTCTCCTCAGCAGACCATTCTCCCTAAGCTTCTCTTTGTCCAAACCTGGGAATTTCTTTGTGCTGATTAAATCAGGAAAGCTTTTCCTTACAAGGGTGGCAGTGAGAAGCACAGCCTTCAAGGGAAAGTGAAACCCAGAAGATAAAATATGGGCATTTGATACAAGCTGTGCCTTCCCTCCCACACCCTACTCTTTTAGAACTCTTCCCTGGCAAAATCTAAAATGTTCCCAGTTCTGTTTTTTATTATGCAAATGTAGTGATTTCATTGTGATAAATAAGACAGAATAAAGAATCATGCTTCATTATTATTATTATTAATTTTACTTATTTACTTTACATCCCACTCACTGCCCCACCTCCCAGTCACCCCCTCCCACACTCCTTCCCCACATTCCCACATCTCCCACTCCGTTGAGCGGTTGGGGGCCCCTTGGGTATCCCCCAATCCTGGCACATCTGTAGGGCTAGGTGCTTCCTCTCCCACTGAAGCCAGACAAGGCAGCCCAGCTAGAAGAACATATCCCACAGACAGGCTGTAACAGCTTTTGGAATAACCCCTCTTCCAATTGTTTGGGACCCACATGAAGACCAAGCTGCATGTCTGCTACATCTGTGCATGTGCAGGAGGCCTATGTCCAGCCCATGAATGCTCTTTTGTTGGTGGTTCAGACTCTGAGAGACAAGGTTAGTTGACTCTGTTGGTCTTCCTGTAGAGTTATACCTCCTTCAAGGTCCACAATTATTACCCCTATTCCTCTATAAGAGTCCCCAGGCTCCATCCACTGTTTGGCTATGGGTGTTTGCATCTATCTTAGTTAGCTGATGGGTGGAGCTTCTCAGAAGACAGTAATACTAGATTCCTATTTGTAAGCCCATGGGATAAGTCTCACATTGGGCCAGTTATTGGTTGGCTATTTCCTCAGTCTCTGCTCCATCCCCTATTTATTGTAGACAGGATATAATTTGGGTTGAAAATTTTGTAGACGGGTTGGTGTCCCTATGGCTCCACTGGGGTTCCTGCCTGACTAAAGGAGGTGGCCCTTTCAGGTTCCATACCCCCAATGCTATGAGGCACAGCTAAGGTTACCTCCACTGAAGAATCAATTTTCCTTTACAGACTTAGAACAGCCAGATGTTTAGCTACAGATTTCCCTTACAGGTTTGAAACAATGCATGAAATAAGCACGCATATGTAGAACTAATGGATAATAAACACATATAAAGCTTACTGAAACAAATACATTGAAAATTGGTGTTTTCATATTTTAACTTGATAATTCTTGGTTGTTAAAAATTAACTCAAAGACCACACTAACATTTCTCTTTCACACACTACACTAATTTATTCCACTTTCATCATTTTAAAATAATAATCAAATAAGAAAATAATGGTATGTCCCATATTATTTTCTCAAATTATCATTTTATTTAAAATTTTCACACAATGTATCTTTATCATAACCTTTTCCCCTGCATTTTCTCCCTGATCCCCCTCATTATCCACACATCTTCACATTCTTACACCACTCAAAAAAAAAGATAAGGCAAAAAATTTTGCCAATCGACTGTAATTTTTGGAGGAGGATTCTATGAGAACTCTTTAGACAAATAATTAACAAGATATAACCCCTTCCTGGCACTGGAGATTTTACTTAGTGACATAAGATATCTAGTTGCGGCATCCCTCTCCCTTATTTACTCCATTTATATTTGTATTTAATTTAGGAAATTACATCAGTAGCATATTTTCATGCCTTTAGTGTTACTTGTTCCTCTCAGCTTTCTCTTTCTAAGCTGCCCTCCATTGCTCTTTCCCATTTAATCCTATTCTAATTTCTACTTTATCTCTTTATAACACTATACTCTATTTTCCCTTCCTTGGAAGAGCCTCACCAAAGTTTGGGTATCTTTTTAGCTACCTAGCATCTGTCATTATTCTAATTAAAACATACATATATAAAGCTTAAGAACTAGTATCCACATATAGAAGAAAGCATATACTATTTTTCTTTTGGGGTCTGACTTCTCTCATGTGAGATGATTGTTTCTAGTATCATCCATTTACCTGCAAGTTCTATAATTTTATTTTTCTTAACAGATACTTACACCATGAGTCCATGATGTAAATGTACTACATTTAATTACCTATCAGTGATGGACAGCCAGATGGTTCCTACTTTCTGACTATTATGAACAGAGCAGCAAAGAAGGCCCTGAAGGAGGTATAACTCTATAGGAAGACCAACAGAGTCACTAACCTGGTCTCTCAGGAATTTTCTTTCTTGTAAGATGTAGAATCCTCTGGGATTGTGCCCAAGAATGGATAGCTGGATCTTGTGGTAGATCAGTTTCCATCTTTTTGAGGAAGCTCACACTGATTTCCATCACGGTCTTACAGGTTTGCACACCCCAGTAACAGCAAATAAGTGTCCCTCTTTCCCTATGTCCTTGCTAGTGTGCAGTATCATTTGTTTTGTTGACTTGGGCTATTCTGATTGGGTAAGATGGAGGCAAGAGAGTTTTAAGTAGCGTTTCCATGATAACTAAGGATGTTTGTGTTTCTCAGCCATATGTGTTGCATTTTTTGAAACTTCTGTTTTGTTTTGTATATCCCATTTTGAAGGGTTATTAGTTTTCTCAATGTTCAGATTTTTTAGTTCTTTATAGGGTAACTACTAACCCTATTGGATGCTGTCCCTCAATCAGATGTATAATTGAAAAGATTTTTTCCCTTTCTTGGTAGGCTGCTGATTTGCCTGAATGATAATGTTCTTTCCTGAAACAGAAGCTCTTTGGCTTCATAAGGTTCCATGTATTAATCGTTGGTCTTAATGATTATGCTATCCGTGTCCTTTTCTGGACTAATGACTTCAAGCTTATTCTCTACTTTTTCTTCACTCATATTCAATGTGTCTGGCCTTACCTTGAGGTCCTCAAACTATCCAAGTTGAGTTTTCAGCAGGACGATCAACGTGGTTCTATTTTCATTCTTTTTTTTTTCTCCATCTTTATTAACTTGGGTTAATATTGGGTTCTTATTTACATTTCAATTGTTATTCCCTTTCCCAGTTTCCGGGCCAACATCCCCCCCAACCCCTCCCCGTCCCTTCTATATGGATGTTTCCCTCCCAACCCTCCCCCCATTACTGCCCTCCCCTCAACAATCATGTTCACTGGGGGTCTATTTTCATTCTTATACCTGCAGCTATCTAGTTTGAACAGCACCATTTGGGGAAGATGTTGTCTTTTCTACAGTGAGTGTGTGTATCTTTGAATTCTTTTTCAAAAATTAGGTGTCTGTAAGTGGGTGAAATTATGTCTGGGTCTTCAAAACTCTTCCAAATGCCTGTGTGTCTGGTTTTATGCAAATGCCACATTGATATATCTCTGCATTTCAACTTGAAAACTGGGGAAATGATGCTGCCAGCAGCTCTTGTATTGCTCACAATTATTTTAGCTGTCCTGAGTGTTTGATGTTTCCATATAAAGTTGAAGACTTTTTTTTTCATTTTTTGTAAAGAATTGTGTTGAAATTTTGATAGATATTGTACTGGATACATAGATTTCTTTTGGAAGGATGCCTGCTTTTATTAATCCTACTGATCCATTTTTAGGGTTATTGTAAGATATATTTTTGAGGCTATTGCAAAAGGAATTATTTTCTGATTTATTTATCAGTATATTTGTGATTTTATATTGGTAGACTATTGATTTTTGCCTGTTAACTTTGTAAACCATTATCTTACTGAAGGTATTCATCAGCTGCAGAAGTTTCCTGGGGAAGTCTTTATGGTCCTTTATGCATTTAAGAATAAATTATGCATACAAGAATACTTTGACTTCTTCCTTTTCTATTTGTATCCCCTCAATCTCCTTAAATTGTTTTATTGCTCTACGATCTCAAGTACTATATTGAGTACATATGGAAAGATAGATAACCTTGACTTGTTCCTGATTTTAGTGGAAATGCTATGAATTTCTCTTCATTTAAGATGATGCTGGCTATGGATGGCCGTAAACTGTCATTATCATGTTGAGGCATGCCCTTCTTATCCCTAGTCTCTCAAGGATTTCTTTTATGAAAAAAATGTTGGATTTTAACAAAGATTTATTCGTCATCTAAAGAGATGATAGTGTGTTTTTTTAGTTCAGTCTGTTCATGTGGTGATTTATGCTTATTAATTTACATATGTTGCATCGTGGTTTATGTTTATTAATTTACATATGTTGAACTATCCCTGGATCTCTAGGATGAAGCCAATTTTATTAAGAATGATTTTTCATGTATTTTTTATTAAGTTTGCACTTTATTGAGAATTTTTGTATTTATGTTCATAAAATCAATTGATCTGTAATTCTCTTTCTTTGTTGAACCTTCATGTGATTTAGCTATCAAGGTAATTGTGACCCAATTAAAAAATTAGGCAATTACTTCAGTTTTGGTTTTTGGTATTATTTTCTTGTTCTAGAGCTTACAGATATATTCCATATGTTCCTAAGTTACTAACATGAGATGTGTACACTACAGATTTAATAATTGCATAGATAATAGATAGATAGACAGACAGACAGACAGACAGACAGACAGACAGACAGATAGATAGATAGATAGATAGATATCTGCGCTTAACAACTTGCCTTCTAGAAATGCCTTCATTGTGTCCAATAGATTTGTATTTGTTGTGTTTTCATTTTCATTCAGGTGCAAAAAGTTTTTAATTTCCTCATTGATTGTTGTCTTGACTCAATTTTCATTCTGCAGAGAATAGCTCAGATTTTATGAATTTGTACACTTGCTGCAGCTTCTAGTGTGTTTTATATTCAGCTTTAATCCATAGTGGGCAGATAGAATGCAAGTTGTAGTTTCAATTTTCTGGTATATATTGAGACTTGTTTTGTGTTCTAATGTACAGTCAACTTGGAAAAATATTCCATGAGCTTCTGAGAAGAGAGTGTATATTTTAGTGTTGGGGTACATTGTTCTGTAGGAACAATGTTCTGTTAAGACCATAATTTGTGACGTTGTTTAATTCCATCATTTACCTTAGATTTGTCTAGACTTGTCTATTGTAAAAAGTGGCCTATTGAACTCAATATCTCTGTGATTTTAGGTACAGTGTTGTTTCTTGTACGGAATTGGTTACCATTGTGTTTGGCACACAAATGTTTAGAATTATGATATCCTCTTAATGGATTTTTCCATTAATGAGAATGTGGTGACCTGCTTTATCTCTTTTAATTAGTTTTGGTTTGGAGTCTATTTTTTTTTTAGATATTAAAGTAGCTACATCTGCTTCCTTGCTCCATTTACTTGGAATACCTTTTCCATACTTTTTCCCTAAGGCGATGTGTTTCCCTAATAGTGAAGTGAATTTCTTGGATGCAACAAAAAGATGGATCCTGTTCTCAAATGCAATCTATTAGTCTGTTTCTTTTCAAATAGAGAATTGAGACTACCAATGTTGAAAATTCTTAATGAATAGTCTTTATTGGCTCCAATTATTTTGTTTTTACATTGTGGGGTTTTCCTCCTTCCTTCTATTATTTATAATCAAACAATCTGGGCTTATTTATTCCTGTGTCCTCTGTAGTATAGTTAAGTTTTTCTTCAGATGGAAGTTTTGCTTCTTTTTTTTTTTATTAACTTGAGTATTTCTTATTTACATTTCGAGTGTTATTCCCTTTCCCGGTTTCCTGGCAAACATCCCCCTAACCCCTCCCCCTCCCCTTCCTTATGGGTGTTCCCCTCCCAACCCTCCCCCCATTGCCGCCCTCCCCCCATAGACTAGTTCACTGGGGGTTCAGTCTTAGCAGGACCCAGAGCTTCCCCTTCCACTGGTGCTCTTACTAGGATATTCATTGCTACCTATGAGGTCAGAGTCCAGGGTCAGTCCATGTATAGTCTTTAGGTAGTGGCTTAGTCCCTGGAAGCTCTGGTTGCTTGGCATTGTTGTACATATGGGGTCTCGAGCCCCTTTAAGCTCTTCCAGTTCTTTCTCTGATTCCTTCAACGGGGGTCCTATTCTCAGTTCAGTGGTTTGCTGCTGGCATTCGCCTCTGTATTTGCTGTATTCTGGCTGTGTCTCTCAGGAGCGATCTACATCCGGCTCCTGTCGGTCTGCACTTCTTTGCTTCATCCATCTTGTCTAATTGGGTGGCTGTATATGTATGGGCCACATGTGGGGCAGGCTCTGAATGGGTGTTCCTTCAGTCTCTGTTTTAATCTTTGCCTCTCCCTTCCCTGCCAGGGGTATTCTTGTTCCCCTTTTAAAGAAGGAGTGAAGCATTCACATTTTGATGATCCGTCTTGAGTTTCATGTGTTCTAGGCATCTAGGGTAATTCAAGCTAATAGCCACTTATCAATGAGTGCATACCATGTGTGTTTTTCTGTGATTGGGTTAGCTCACTCAGGATGATATTTTCCAGTTCCAACCATTTGCCTACGAATTTCATAAAGTCATTGTTTTTGATAGCTGAGTAATATTCCATTGTGTAGATGTACCACATTTTCTGTATCCATTCCTCTGTTGAAGGGCATCTGGGCTCTTTCCAGCTTCTGGCTATTATAAATAACGCTGCTATGAAGATACTGGAGCACGTGTCTTTTTTATATGTTGGGGCATCTTTTGGGTATATGCCCAAGAGAGGTATAGCTGGATCCTCAGGCAGTTCAATGTACAATTTTCTGAGGAACCTCCAGACTGCTTCTAGTGCTTTTCTTGGAGCTAGACTGATAAATAGAAAGTTGGGTAAGTTTGATTTTGTTGTAGAATATTTTTCTTTCTCTCTCAACTGTCATTGGTAGTTTTGTAGGCTATAGTATTCTGAGCTGGAATCAATGGTCTCTCAGCATTTACAGAACATTTGGTCTGAACTTTCTGGCATTCAGAGTCTCTAATGAAAGTTCAGGAGTCATTCTAATGGCTCCACCTTTAAATTTGACATAGGACTTTGCTTTTTCAGCTCTTGATAACCTTTGCACACATTGGTGTGTTGGTGATTATGTGCTGTAAGGAATTTCTTTTCTGATCCTGTGTATTTGGTGCTCTTTATACATCTTGTACCTTGGTCTTCTTTAGATTGGGTAAATTTTTTTCTATGATAATTTTTTTCTGTGCCTTTGACTATAGTTTCTTCTTCCCCCTCTACCGCTGGGATTCTTATGATGGTGTCCTAGAGTTCCTGGCTGCTTTATGTATAGAATTTATTTTTAAAAAATAATAATATTTTCTTTGACTGGGTTAGCCATTTCTTCTAATCTGTCTTCAAGACCAGAAATTCTTTCTTGCATATATTGTAAGACTTTTATTTCTGAACTTTTCATTCCCATCCCAAGTTTTGTTTTTTTGTTTTTTTTTTATTTCCAGTTTTTTGTTTCGTTTGGGGTTTCATGTAACAATTCTATCTTTATTAAATTCTACTTTTGTGTCTTAAATTGTTTTCATTCTTTCATTCAAATTTTGTGTTTTCACAGTCTTCAATAAGGAATTCAGTCACTTTAAAGGTCTTTGAACATAATTATTGGCATTTCAAAGTCCTTTTATTTTGCTTCATCTAAATTTCTTTGCCAACAGCTTATTTCAATAGTGTTGTTGGGTTCTGTAGGAGTCACGCTGTCTTGTTTGTTCATGTTTGGGCTTTTGTACTAGGATCTTAACATCTGATTTTATAATGTTTGAAGTGATTCCTGGTATAGATACCTGCTTTTCTTTGTTGGGTCAGCGCTCTGTTCTTGATTGCTATTACCTATTCTAGGTCCTAGTCAAATGGGACAACTATGGGTCTATACTTAATATGTATTAATTGAAATGTTCAGCATCATAGTGACTTTTCAATTTTCTCCTGTTGAATAGATTTAGAATTACAAATCTATGTTAAAATATTGCATCATAATAAGTAAGATTCAAATCTAAGATGATGAAAAATATAGAAAATTTTGATACCCATTTTAAACAGCATTAAACAATAATCTGTTATATTTATAAGTATATTATACATTATTTTTGTATCAATAATGCATTGTCTAAAAAGAATATCATCTAATTTTTACAAGAGATTTATATTAACAAATTAGTAAAATATACAATAGTAGTCATTTATACAAATTGTCATACTCCGGCTTATTCTCTTATGATGGGCTTTATGTATACAAAGATAATTAAAGTTATGGAAAGAAATCAATACAATTTAAAATAAGTAATCACAATTCATAGTTCATATTAGCATTCGATACATTTTATGCATTTTTATTTTTAATTTTAAAATAAATATGTGTTTTCTATAGGTTTATAAAACAGCATAATAATAAGAACAATCTTAAAGTACATAATAGATACATAATAGTATCATAAAGTACATAACTTTATCCTAATAAGCCACATCCATTGTAGAATGTTTCAAAATCTAAATACTGATATAGGAAATATTTACTCACGAAAAATATAACATAGCATTGCCTCCTCAAGAAATAATTTCTAAATTAAGTGACAGGTAGGTCTATCAGGACATAGAGAGAGGATAATTGAAGATAAAATGAAGGGATATGAACAAATTAAATTTATATATGTATGAAAGTAGCATAATGAAATTCATTATTTTGTATGCTAACTAAAATCTAATTAAAATTCAGGTTCTTCAAGAAATATTTTTCCATTAATATACATACAATTATCATACAGTCCATTTTCAATTTTTTTAATTATGTTTATTTAATATGTTGTGTGCATATATATGCATATGTGTGTGTGTGTGTTGTGTACATTTTTGTATGCCAAGCCATGTGTGTAAAGGTCAAAGAACAGTTTAGGAATCCCATTTTATTTTCCAGGATGTGGCTTTCTAGTTTCATCAGGATTGTCGGCAAGCATCTTTAGTCACTGAAGTAGTTTGATTATCAACGATCCATCTTTTAAAGAAAAATTCAACATTACTATTAAAAAACCACAAAAGGTATAGTTACACATATTAATGTGTATCAAAGCTACTAAGCAGCAAGATACTTGCAACAATCTAAAGTTTTATATTTTGGTTACTTAATAGTATGTACTACCAAATCAATGAAGTAAATGATAATGGAGTTAGTGATCATTTTGAAGAATATTATCAAGGAATGTTGATAGTTACCAACAGAACTATTACCAGCTCCACTAGTAATACTGAATGTGACCAAAGCGAAGATAGGGAGACTGAATTGGAGTAATGGAGCTAGGTAAAGAATAGAGACTGACCGACTCTTACTGAAAAATTTGTCTTATCACTTCCGGAGCCACTTTCTGTTCTATATCGTTTTCCAGTCTATATCTCTGATTGCTAATCTTCATCCTTCTACTTAAATGTAATGCTATATGTTCATTTACTTTTTAAATATTTATTTTTATCATTTTTCAATTATGTATATGTGCCTCTGTGAGGTATATGCATGTGAGGACTGATGCACATAGAATCAAGCAGGTTCAGCTCTTCCTGGAGCTGGAGTTACAAGATTTATGAGCTTCCTGACTTGGGTGTTGGGAACAGAAATCTGGTAATCTGAAAGAGCAGTAAGTCCTCTTTTCTTCTGAACCATCTTTCCAGGCCTAAAAATTTATTTTAACCTTTATGACAATGAAATATGAATTCTATAGAAATGGGGCTTTGATTTTTCAAGTTTTTGTCTTTTCTAGGATAGGCAATAACTGCTATAACACCTTCAAGATGTAAGAAAAGGCAATACTAATAATAATGAGAATTTTGATTTCTTTAAATAACACAGAAATATTATAAAAATGTTTGAATTGTAATCCCATGTGTGGGATATGGGGCTGTTTCAGAGTGTCCACATCAAGGCTGGAAAGATGGCTTAGCAGTTAAGAGCACTGGGTGCTCCTCCAGAGAACCTGAGTTCAATTCCCAGCAACTACATGGTAGCTCATAACACAATCTATCTTGCCATCTGATGCCCTCTTCTGTCATCAGCAGCTGATTATGATTTGCCTTGTGCTATGCAGGGGTGTGATTTTGTCAGCTGCAGATAGTTTCTGGGATTGTGTAATGGTTAGAATTCTGGGGACTTTTTAGTGGGTATATAAACACTAGGGCTCTAATACAGGTGGCGGGTTGTTGGTTGATTGTTGTTTGTTGTTGTTTCCTGCTGGTCACAGTTTGTCATATAGTCATGCACAAAGAAGAAACAACAAGGAGAAATCAGATAACCTGATAGCAAAGATCAAACTTACACCAAGGAACTTAATGTCCCTAATCAGCAGAAATTAATCTAAGGAGAACATCATTCCCTTTGCCCTCTATCCTTTTTTTCTCTCTTATCTAGGGGTTAAAAGGGAGGAGTAAAAGGGGTGGAGAAAAGTGGAACAAAGAAGAACCCACAAAGTTGTCAAAGACCAGCTACAATTATAGGATCCAGGTTTCCTCACAAAGGAAAACCAATACTACTCTGTTGTGTGTTGTGTTGATATAATAGAACACTCAACCAGAGATCAGTATATTAAATGTATTTAAACATATTTTCAATTTATGATGGATTTTCTTATATGATTCAATGTTACTTGAGAACTCTATATTATCCTGGAATTAAACATCATTATACATGACATCAATCAGGAAAGGACTAAATATGTCAGATTTTTTTAAAGAAATTTTTCTAGGTACCTCAGAGTTATTGCCACAGAAACCTATAAATATTTTTATCAGTCATTTCTTTTTCAAATTCCTCATTTGATTACTTTCAGATCTACATTGCTCTGGCAAAAAATTCAGTATATAAAGTTATTGTCCTGTCCTCGGTTGTAATAATCTTATCTTCACCCACAACTTCTCTCTTATTATTAGTGATTAGGCCCATTAGCAGCAATTGCCAAGTCCAATGAGTTAGTAAAATAGAGTTGATAGATTAAATAAAAGTCATTCTGGCTTGTTGAGAAGATAGTCAGGATCTCAGTTTGCACCTTTCCAGTAAGATTTCATCTACATTTTATTTCTCAAGAAACTTGCAAGATATTTAATAATCAGTCAAGTAGGCTTCATCCAGAATTGCAGGAATGGTTCAAAATACACAAATCAATACATTTTAATCCACCACATAAACAGACCAAAAAAAAAATGTGATCATCTCTTTAGCTGCAGAAAAAAGCCTTTAACAAAATTCAACACCCCTTCATGATAAAAGTCCTGGAGAGACTAGGGATACAAGGGATGTGCCTCAATATAATAAAGGCAATTTGCAACAAACATATATCCTAAAATCAAAATTAATAGAGAGAAGCTTAAACCGACTTTGTCATTCGTATATAGAAAAAGTACTGATTTGGAGGTATAAACTTTATACCCTCCTGCTTTGCTAAAAGTGTTTATAAGCTGTAGGATTTTTCCTTGTGGAATATATATTATTATGTGTAACTGTGTAATGTTCAAATAGTGATACTTTGACTTCTTTCTTTCCAATTTCAATCCCATTGATCTTCTTTAGTTGTCTTATTGTTGTAGCTAAGATTTCAAGTACTATATCAAATAGATATGCAGAGAGTGGACAACTTTGTCTTGTTCATGATTTTAGTAGAAATGCTTTAAGTTTCTCTCTATTTCATTTAATACAGGTGAAACCTTACTGGATTCAAAAGAAACCTTGAGGAACCCTAACCAAGCAAATGGAAGACTTGTATATTAAAACCTTTAAGACATTGAAGAAAATATTAGATGAAAGTATTAGAAGACGGAAAGATTTCCCAGGCTCATAAATCCCATCAAATGCAATCTGTAGCCGCAAAGCAATCCCCATCAAAATCTCAACAGAATTCTTCAAAGTACTTGAAAGTACTATTTTCTTTTTATATGTTCATATCAGCTTTATTTATAACAGCCAGAAATTGGAACCAAACTACATGTCCCTGAACTGAAGAATTGATAAACAAAATGTGGTACACTGGGGATCCATCCCATATGCAACCACCAAACCCAGTCACTATTGCTGATGCCGAGAAGTGCTTGCTGACAGGAGCCTGATATGGATGTCACCTGAGAGGCTCTGCCAGAGCCTTACTGATACAGATGAGGATGCTTGCAGCGAACCATCAGACTGAGCATGGGGACCCCAATGGAGGAGTTAGAGAAAGGACTGAAGGAGCTGAAGGGGTTTGTAACCTCATAGGTAGAACAACAATATCAACCAACCAGGCGCCCCAGAATACACATGGAGGGACCCATGGCTCCAGCTGCATACGTAGTAGAGGGTGGCACTGTCTGGCATCAGCAGGAAGAGAGGCCCTTGGTCCTGTGAAGGCTCTTTTTCCCAGTGTAAGGGAATGTCTGGTGTTGAGGTGGGAATGGGTGGATGGGATGGGGAGCATCTTCATAGAAGCAGGGGAGGTGGGAAGGGTATGGGAGAATGGGGGAACCAGGAAATGGGATAACATTTGAAATGTAAATACATAAACTATCCAACAAAAAAAAGAAAAAACAATGACTTCATGAAATTTTCAGGCAAATGGATGAAACTGGGAAGAAAATAGAAGATTGTTTTTAATATGAGGATTAAGACTGCTGTGTTTTGTTTTGTTTGTTTCAGTTTGGTTATTTGTTTGTCTGTCTGTTTGTTTTATCAGCTTCCTTATAAAACTCCCTTTGTTTGGTTTCAAGATAAGTTACCTTGGAATCTACGCCTCAATTTCTGAATTACCAATGAAAATCATTGATGTAAAATGCTTGTTCAATGAAGTAAATAATCTCTTTTGGGAACTGGGAATTTAGGTGTACAACATTTCAAAATGTACTAAAAGGTTAGATGTCACATAACTAGGTTTCAATAGAAGCATAAGCAGCTTTTCTCCTGTCAGCTTTTCTCTGCATCCATCACTAACTAATGGAGTGTCTCACACATAATAGGAAAGAATTCTCTACCACTGCACTACAGCCCCAGCGCTAGCCTGAATCTATGTCTCTTGGGATAATGCTGTAAATAAAACTGTCAAACAGAGTACTCTGAGTAGATAGTAGAAGGAACTGTCTAACTGAAAATAACCAGTAATTATTTTAATTTTACTCTAAAGCAATTCCATAGGTTGTATGGAAATCTTACCGGAGGAGATTGAGTAGAAATTCCCAAGGGGAAACATCTTCACTACTGTTAAATATCCTATTCTTTATTCTTGCTTGTCTCTTTCTTATTACATATAATAAATCCTTGAGCTTTTTTAATACACTCAGACCCAACCCTACTATGTATTAATATATATGTTTAGAATAGGAAGTTGAAATTTGTATCTGCATAGCAGAGACACATGATATATTATTATTATTTCCTCCTCTACTCTGTACTGGTCACCACTTTTAAGACATAACCTCTCCTCCATCATTTTCTTTTACGTATATATGTATATATATATATATGTATATGTATGTATGGTTATTTGTTTTATCAATAGTTTAATATATATTAAACTAAATTCTAAAACTGGAAGTAATATTTTTTCTAGTTTGTTTTTATTATAATTATTGTATACAACTGTATGTGTTTTAATGAAATTATCATAACTTCATTATTTTTGTCATTTTATAAATTTCATTATGTCTAGGTCTCATATATTTTATTAATCTGTTGATGAACAAACCCTTATAAGTTGATGTCATTATGCAGGTGAAGGCAGGTACAGGATAGAACAAGGCCTGTCATTGGACAAAAAGGAAGGATGGGCAGGAGAAAAGTTTTAGAGGAGGAGGAGACTGAATGAGGGAGGAGCAGCTGAGAGAGAACATGGCGGCAGATGTTAAGATTTCTCTCTGCACATCTACAGGTTGTTATGAATATTCTTAAGGAATGGTTGTGTATAGGGCTTTGTATGTCTAGATGAGCAAGCTATATCTTATCAATTGTATCACAGGTTATTGTGTTGTGTGTTCTTTCTTGTGGTGATTTAATTGAGTCCAAGAGAGTGAGTGGTGGCAGGACACTGGGCTACCAGGGAATTGTGATGTGTATGTCTGGCATGGTGGCAACCTGCCTTGGGAACTAGATGGGTAGAAAGATTGTTGCCATGCTCAGAGAATAGCCATCGGCAGTGGGATATGGGATTGAGTTTAGTGGGTGAGACGCTTTGTTGACGGAGATGAAAATATCCCACAGATGCCATGTGGCACTATGGTGCTGACACTAGTGCAGGTAAAAGAAA
The DNA here is from genome assembly GCF_021556685.1 of Rattus norvegicus. Lineage (NCBI taxonomy): Eukaryota > Metazoa > Chordata > Mammalia > Rodentia > Muridae > Rattus > Rattus norvegicus. The sequence continues at coordinate 71,384,806 of NC_141554.1, forward strand.
CCTTTTTTTAAAAAAATTTACTGCAACAAACCTTGACTATTATGAGTTCAAGTCAAGTTTAAATGTCTCTTCAGTATGCTCAGTTAGATCTAGTCTCTTTAGAAAGGGTATGGTTGAATCATATGTTAATATTGTGGGTACTATTTTTAGTATACTCAGTGCTGAGATAATGAGAATTACATCAGACTTTTAGTGGTTATTTCCGTTTATTTTGAGAACACTCTGTTCAATTTACTTGCCTATTTATTGGTTTGAAGATTTTCTTAGAATGTAATATTTTAATTTATTTATAAATATAGATAATAGTCCCTCAAGGTTTATAGTCAGTAGTTGGTTTTGTCTGACTCTTTAACCTGCTGGTCATTTCATTGCTTTGTAGAGCTTTCTCCTTTCTCATTTCCTTAAGCAGGGTTGTTTTCTTCCATTATATTGTCTGTCTCTTTAGTCTATGACCATTTTCTTGCATTGCAGAAGCCTTTCATTTCATATAATTATATTTATCAATTTTTGTGATTATTTCCTGTACAACTGGAGTCCTTTGCAGAAAGGTCATGTCTATCCCTAAATAGAAAAAAAAGGATAGTTAAAACAATTCCAAATACTAAAAGAACAGATAGATGTATCACCCATCCCCAAAGTACTACAGAATTATAGTAATAAAAACAGTATGATATTGGCATAAACGCGCACACACACGCACACACACACACACACACACACACACACACACACACACACACACATTGATTAATGGAATTGAACCAAAGACCCAGACATATATCTATATACCTATAGTCAGTTTCTTAAAAAAAAAAAAGAAGTCAAATATACACACTGGATAAAAGACAGCATTTTCACTGATACTGGTCAAACTGGATGGCTGTATGTAGAAGAATACAAGTAAATCCATACTTATCCTGGGCCCAAAGCTCAACTTCAAATGGATGAAAAACTTCAACATAAAGTTTCATATATTGAATCTGGTAGTGGAGGAAATGGAGAATAGTTTTAAAACTGATTTGAAGACAAAAGGACTTTGTTTTTTTAATTTTTTTATTAGATATATTTCTTTATTTACCTTTCAAATGTTATTCCTTTCCTGGTTTCCTGTTTAATATAATAGCACAGGTGCTATTGAACAACAATTAAATGGAACCTCATGAAATTGAAAAGCTTCTATATGGCAAAGGGCACCATCATTCAGACAAATATTTTTACCAACTATTTAGCCAATAAAGGGCTAATATTTAAAATATATAAAGAACTAAAAAAAATAAACCTGGACATCAAGAAAACAATTGACTCAATTTAAAGATGGGGTACATATCTAAACAGAGTTCTTAAAAGAGGAAATATAATCAGGGAGAAACACTTGAAATGTTCAGCATCCTTAGTCATCAGAGAAATGCAAATCAAAACTACTTTGAGATTCATCTGCTGCCAGTCAGAATGGCCAAATCAAAACAAAGGGCAGCTATTGGGTGAGTTATGTGGAGTAAGGAAACACTCATCCATTGTTGGTGAAGGTGCTTACTGTATAGACACTATGTAAGTCAGTGCGGTGGTTCCTCACGAAGCTTGGAGGAGATTACTTCAATATCCACCTATACCACTATTGGCATATACACACAGAGCTCTACACTTACTACAGAGAACTTGCTCAACCATCTTCATTGCTAATCTCATAGCCACACAGATGTCTGTCAATGGAAGACTGGACAATGACAATATGGTACATTTCTACAATAGAATATTTCCCGACTGTTGAAAAAATGAAATCATTGGAAGAGCTTGAAGGGGCTCGAGACCTCATATGAACAACAATGCCAACAAACCAGAGCTTCCAGGGACTAAGCCACTACCCAAAGACTATACATAGACTGACCCTGAACTCTAACCTCATAGGTAGCAATAAATAGCCTAGTAAGAGCACCAATGGAAGGGGAAGCCCTTGGTCCTGCTAAGACTGAACCCCCAGTGAATGTGATTGTTGGGGGGAGGGCGGTAATGGGGGGAGGATAGGGAGGGGAACACCCATATAAAAGGCGAGGGGGAGGGGTTAGGGGGACGTTGGCCTGGAAACCAGGAAAGGGAATAACATTCAAAATGTAAATAAGAAATACTCAAGTTAATAAAGAAAAAAAAGGAAAAAAATGAAGTCATAAATTTCTTGGGTAAACAGATAGATGGAAATAGAAAACAAATCATCACAAGTGAGGTAATCTAGACTTTAAAAACAAATAATGTTGGGGGCTGGGGATTTAGCTCAGTGGTAGAGTGCTTACCTAGGAAGCGCAAGGCCCTGGGTTCGGTCCCCAGCTCCGAAAAAAAGAACCAAAAAAAAAAAAAAAAAACAAATAATGTTAATATTCACTTATATGTGGATGTCAGCAATTGTCCTCAGAAAGCACATAAAGGGACTAAGTGGGAAGGTTTGGTCATCCTAAGAAGCAGAAACAGACTAACTATAGATAGAGGCTGGGGGACTAGAATGTGAGGACCTAATGGAAAAGGCCAGGGAAGAAAGGGCTGAGGGAAGAAATATGGGAATGGATAGCTAACACTAAAGGCCATGAGGATTCATATGAAAACCTAATACAGTAGAAATCTCCTAAAATATATACATGTATGAAGGTGATCTAAATGAAATTACCAAATAATAAGGGAATCAGAGTCCCAACAGACATCTTTTGTTACCAAATAAAATCTCCAGTAATGGGTTTCATTTAATTGATTTGTTGGTTCCCATGGGAGCCCCCAAACAACTCAACTGTTATTTTTAATTGGATATTTTATTTATTTACATTTCAAATGCTGACCCCTTCCCATTTCCCCTCCACAAACCCCCCATCCCATCCCCATCCCCCTTTGCCTCTAGGAAGGTGCTCCCCAACCACTCACCCACTCCCACCTCATCGTTTTTGCATCCCCCTACTCTGGGGTATCAAGCCTCCACAGGACTTAGGGCCTCCGCTCCCATTGATGCCAGATAAGGCAATCCTCTGCTACATATGTAGCTGGAGCCATGGGTCCCTCCATGTATAGTCTTTGGTTGGTGGTTTAGTCCCTGGGAGCTCTAACACAGCTGTTTTTAAGGTCATTCACTCCTCTCTAGAAACTAATGGTAAGGCCCTATTTAAGAAAACACCTAAACAACTGATTAAACATGGAGAAGTTGGCTTGGTGACTACCTAGAGCATTCACTCATACTGACCAGTGTTCATGGTACTAGAAGGCACTCTGCATGAATGTAAACACAAATCCAGCTACAAACCATGACCTGCCTACAAGATATAGTACAACAGTGACAAACACACACACACACACACACACACACACACACACACACACACTTGTGGGAATGACCAACCAGTATCTGGTTGGATATAAGGCCCATTAGAACTCCAACCCAACACTGTTCAGGTGGCCAAGAACCCAAAACTAGAAGGCCAGTGACCTAGGGAAAGGGAAACCAAGTACTACTGCTCTGCTAAAAGCACGTAGCAACAAAATGATTCATAACAATGCTATACTCTGCTATATTCATAGATATGAGTCTTCTTCAGCCATCATTAGAGAAGGTTCCTCCTGCAGAGACACACAGCCAGACAATGTACAGAGGGTGAATAACCTTTGAACATCAATTCCTTAATGAGATATCTCTATCAAATCTCTCCTTCTTGGGTTCCGTGATCCTGGTGGAAAGGGAAGCAGAAAGAGTCTAAGAGCCTGAAGGGATGGAGGACACCATGTAAACCAAGCATGACAAATGCACATATACAGTCATGGAGACTTGATAGAGTGCACAGGGCTGGTAGTCTAAGCCAGATGGGGTCCAAGCACTGAGAGAAGTGGACACAGGCCACCACCCCTAATCTAGACGCTGTGTCCAAATGATAATTGCTTGCAAATGAAAACTTAGTTTGCTCCAACAGAGTCTCACTTGGAATTCAAATCACTTTTTAAGGGCAGGCTCTATGCCCAACAGTAGATGGCCAACACAAAACTAACTGAATGGCACATTGGGAAGTTATTTGTCTCATAATGCTTTCTCAAGGCTTTTTTTTTTCTTTTTTGCTTCCCCTTACAAGTCCTTTGTGGATTTATTATAGGGTCTGGTTTTGAATTTTTAAGGGATTTCTGTGTGAGTAAACTTGTGTGCTTCTTTGTGTTTCTTGAATTTTTTGTTGCGTCTTTTTTTTTCTAATGTTTGCTTTGTCCTGTTCTGGCTTGTTTGTTTTTATTTTATCTAATTCTATTTTTATGAATTATTTTAGATGCCTGTTTGTAGCACAATACAAGAGAAAATAAAGAATGTGGATTTGGGTGGATGGGGAAGTTGGGAGATCTGGGGGGAGTTGAGGGAGGGAAAATCGTAATCTGAATATATTACATTAAAATCTACTTTTAAAAATTCTAATCACAAATAATAAAATACAACAAAACTTCATACATTAAGTGATTTTCTTCTAGTCTGGAATCATTTCTGAAGCTTACTAATTAGCTTCTTGTTTTGAGCAAACTTTCCTGCTTGGATTTAAATACCAACCTAGGACAATGAGGGAGATAGCCCTCTGGTCTCTTATCCCTTTCCATATCAATACAAACAGACTAGGCCATCAGGATCAGGGCACTTCTGACAAAGTATACTGGGAAAGTACAAAGTAGAGAGAAAGCAAGGAGTCCTTCTAAAGAGGCAATCAGCCAGAGTTTTACCTAGCTGTTGGGTGTAAGGAACTCCAAGGAAAGATGTAGATTAACAACACCTTATTATTTTACCCTGTAATGGATTTTCTGAGTCCTCCTATTATATTTAAGCCAGATTTAGGACACAGAGCCCCAATAACTTTTTCAGACTCTGGTGCCTTACTCTGATCTCCAACCCACTGACAAAGCTTGGCCTTACTCTTCCCACTTTCATGATTGCAATTTCTTTTCAGCTGGCAAATAATGACTAGAATAGGAGTCAGGAGGTTTAACTCTGACACTCACTTGTTAGTAACACGAAGAAATTGTTTAGAGTACACATTGCAAAGATGTACTTTCCCACCTATAAAAGGAGGATAATAATCATTGCCTAGCTTAGAGAACCATTGTAAGGATAAAAGTCAGTAATTGAAGAAAAGTGTTTTGAAAATAATAAAGCTTGGGCCAGCAAGATGGCTCAGCAGGTAAAGGTGCTTGCTGCCAATCCTGATGACCCAAATTTAATCCTAGGGACACACATGTTAAAAAGAGAGAACCAAACCTTACAGATTCTCTTTGACCACCTTGCACATAATGTAGTACACACACACACACACACAAACACACACACACACACACACACACACACACACACCAAAAGTAAATAAACTATTTACTTATTTTGGAAAATAATAAAGCCGTTATATGGTAAAATGCAAAGACGATTTTTCTAGGTTTATCTATTATTTATTGAATCACTCAAAAATATTTCAGAGTGCACTACTTGGGACCCTCTATTCTGATATGGTTTTGTAAAAACTAAAAAATTCATATTTTACTAAAATTTCAAATTTTTTCATGGGAGCTAAAAGGTAACTACCAGTCAGTGGTAAATAAATGTATAATGACATTATTGTTAAAGAGGGAATGTAATTAGCAGTGCCTGAAAGTATCAATTAGAATGAGAAAAAGAAAAGCTACTGCATGGGTTGGAAATGTGGTCAGTTTTTATCTAGGCATTATGGGATTACCTAACTATTGTATGAGATGAAGGAACATAGTTTGTTCTAAGTACAAATGTGGGTAGTTTTCAAGAACTCATGGGGAAGCTTTAAAAATTCTCTAAACAATCAAAGAACTTTGCATCTAAAATACATCTCCAGGTAAAGTAAATGGATCTTAAGCACAATGTGGCGTGTACTGTAATGTCACATTGGCCTATGTATTTGACTGCACCTGGATCCACATAGTAATTAATGTCTTTTCCAAATTTCATGCAGGTGCTTCTTGTTGGCAAACTCTAACTTAAAAGAACTGAGAGGAGGAAATTCTAACAAATGTCGTTCTTAATTTTGGTACTATTTTGTTGATAAAGAAAATCCAGAATATTAGGGACTACTTGTGGCTAGCCTATGTCATGAAGTCTTTCTCACAGAATCTTCTCAGGTGCTTGTGCTAGGTACTCTTTTTTTTAATTGCATATTTTATATACTTACATTTCAAATGTTATCCCCTTTCCCGGTTCCTCCCTCTCCCATGCCCTGCTCTCCCTGCTTCTATGAGGATGCTTCCCCTCCTACCCACCCACTCCAATCTTATGCCAAATTGACACATGCTACACTTGTCTGAAAGGAAGGAACCTCAATTGAGAAAATGTATCCAAAAGATCTGGCTGAAGAGCAATTTTCTTAATTAATGATTGACAGGGGAACACCCAGCACACTGTGGGTGGTATCATCCCCAGGATGGTGGTTCGGGGTTTATGGCTACAGCAACAATATGGTGAACCTCATGGCCTACATGGTCTCCAAGGAGTAAGAATCCCTGGATCACCCACCCTAGCAAGGACACTGAAAGCAAGAGAGAGGCCCTCAGTTGCTGAGGAGTCCCTGTCCCAACTCAACCCCCAACACTGAGCATCTCCCTCAAAATTTCCATCCCAGATCCCCATAATAACAGGAGGAGCCAGGGAGCACTCCCTACTCTCTTGAATACCATTAATAAAGTTTGCTGTATCCTTCCCCCAAAAAAAGATCAATTCATGGGATGCAAACCAGTAAGCAGCACCCCTCCATGGCCACTGCATCAGCTCCTGCCTCCAGGTTTCTGCTCTGTTTGAGTCCCTGTTTTGGATTCCATCAGTGTAAGCCCAATAAATTCTTTCCTTGCCAACTTGCTTTTTGGTCATGTTATTTCACCACAGCAATAAGAATCCTAACGAAGATACTTGTCCAATATATAATGACACACATGTAAAGAATCAAGGGCTAAAATTTAGTCTACACTCTGATAACCAAGCCTTCCTTGGGCCCTAATATGATGGTTTGTTGTTGTTGTTTGTTTGTTTCTTTTTGTGTTTGTTTTGTGGTTGGGGCTTTGGGGGGACTGTTGTTGTTGTTTGCATTATTTGTTTGTTTGTTCTGTTTTGTTTTGTAATTTGCACCAAGTTTCAAAGTGTTCTAGCAATGCCTTGCTCTCTTAGAAGATAATAATCATTAGGTAAGATGTAACTTGAGCTGTGAAAGGACATGTCTGTCTCATCTCAGTTTTACATATATTAAGGCAAAAAAAATAGGTTCTTTAGTAGCTTTTTCTTGTGTTGGGCTGGCTAGCTGCATGATTAGCTCATAGCTGTGGCTAATGAGGATTACTGATTGGTTGAGCTGGTATACTAACTAAATTTCTCATTGGCTGCCTTACAAATTGACAGAGTGAATGCCAAACTGACTGAGTGACAGGATGACTTTGGATTTCCCAGTTGAATGATTAGATGACTGATTTCTTATTGGTCTATTAGACAAGCTTTCTGTTTGTCTATCTGATTAGCCGTCTGGCAGACTGGTTCTTTACTTACCAGTTTCTATCCTATAAATGATTAATAGGCCACCAAATGAACTGTTTCACTGATGAACAAATTTTCTAATGGTTTGGCTGACTGACCTACTGGCTGAAAGGCATACTGGCTGACATTTCACCTCTCTTTTCAATTGATGAGTTCTCAGTCTGGCAGTCTGACTGACATACTATTCAACTAGGTGTGGAAATGGCTGATCGGCCAGGTATTACTTTGTCAAAAAAATGTTCAGTCATGAGATCATGTGCAGAGACAAGGGGAAAACTAGAATAACAACACCAATAATTCAAGATAGTTCATCATGTAGATGAAAGAAGAAGGTAAGCTGATGACAAGCAGATAGAGAGTAGACTTGACAAAGCTTTCTCTGGAGAGCTTGGGACAAACATCTTGAGACAAAATCAATCCATTAATAATGATGCATGAAATTAATGCTAGCTCTAAACTGCTTGAGATACAAAGCTCATTGCTCAGCTCAATCGTTAACAAGGAAAATAGCAGATGACACTTGGATAATAAAAGACACAGTAAAATATCAGGAATGGCCATAAAGAAATCACTTATTGAGCCAGAATGATAAGGGCTGAGAAGGCACAAATCCCAGGACCCATGGGTTAATCAAGCACTTACTCATCAAGGAGCCCAATAAGAAGATTCTTGAGAGCTGTGTTTGTTTTCTAAGACATTATTTACTCCTTGTTCTCTGACTAACCTAAACTGCCAAGTCTTTGAAGTTTGCCTTTTTCCCAAATGTGCTTTGACTTTATACTAAGAAATACCAACTGGTAATTTATATACTCTTTGTAAATTTTGCCAACTCTGATGCCAGCTTACTCCTTCATACCCTACTAAAGGACCAAATGACTGGGATCTTTTGCATCGCCATAGTTATTAAACGGGGGTGCCAATTAATGAAATGTTAACTTAGTGTAGACTGACAATGGAGTACAATGTTATCTGGTACTGAGGAAACTCCAACTCAAGTAAGAAATAGAAATAGCAAGAAGATTGTTATCACTATTGCCACAATCTGAAAAGTTGCTAGGTAATGAAAGATTAGGGCACCTGTGGAGGACTATTTGAAACTTAGTTCTATTCACAGAAAATTTATAAGTCTACAGCTATAACCAGCAAGAGTTCACGAAGTTTCTTTAACCTATTCTATATTCCTTTTTTAATTGAAAAATCACATGATCTTATTTGTCAAGGCACAATTGTTTAAAACAAATCCCCTCACTAGAAGAAACAAGCGAATTCCAATTAGCCAGGAATGTTACAAAGTTTATATATAGAAACTCCTCATTTCTTTGTCTTCTGAAAATTTTCCTTAGACTCCAATCATTCTACCATCAAACTTGTCCCTTCTTTTCTAATCCTCCTATTTTGTTTGTTTTAAAAACAAAATTTTCCTGTATATAGCACACAATGATGAGAAGTGGCCAGCTTTGCTAATGTGTATCTACTAATAATACATCATTTTTGCACTCATTTTAGAAATGTTGGTTCCTTGCCCTGAGAAGTAATTGTGGTAACTGTTACTATCTCAGCCTTTGAGATGAAATAACAGAGATTCAGAAAACAGAATCTTGGGGGCAATGGCACACAGCAATCAAGTTAGGACTACAAAACTGTGTCCTGTATTGTAAACCTAGTGTTCTTTGCACAGGATGCAGATAAAATATGTTGTGACAAATAAAGAAACTATTTTAATTTCTCTGCCGATTTCTGCTTCTGGGAAGTGGGAGCAAATTTCCCTATTCCCTATATTAATAATAACTAAGCCCTTGGCTGCTGTGTTGTTGTTGCTGTTGTTTAGCAGGTACCTGGTTTTGATCAGTGTGAATGATAGGCAAGCATTCTACCAGGGTGGCCTTTCCAGTTATAATCCTGGTATATTTACATAAGAAAGTAAAAAAAAAAGGAATTAAAAACAAATCAAAAATGAAATGTCGAGGGAGGGTAGTCTGTCAAGGGACACTGAAATCTGAGGAGCAACACAGTGATGATTCCCTCAGGTTTCCCTTATGTTCATTGGTTTAAGACATTTCATTGAAGATGAATCCTTTAATCTGGCAAAACCAATGGGAGCCAACAGAAAATGTTGCAAAGAACCCTTGCTGTATCTAGGAAAATAAAAACGAAATAATCAAAAAACAACAGGAAGACTATTCTATCAAGTCTTCAAATTTTAGATGACAAATAATTCTATTACATTCAGACGATGAAAAAAAATCAGTTTACATTGACCAATTTATTGACTATTGGGATGTTTTGAAAAATAGATTTTAATATTGGTGTTGATGGATGGATAGATAAATAGACAGAATAGATCAACAGATAAGACAGAGGATTTTAGTTTTTATACTAAAGAAATGGCTTAAGTGTCTATGGGGGCTGTCAAGTCTAAAACTTGAAAACTGGCCTGTTGTCTAGATATGGGAAATTCTAGCAAGAATTGGTATCGCACATGGAATCTGAAGGAAGTCTTCAGGCAGAATCTCTCCTTCTAAGAGTATTCATCTCTTTTAAGGCCTTCAGTTGATTAGATGAGGTTCATCCATATTATGTGACATAATATGCTTCATAAATAATGTACTTATTTAAATGCCAATGACATCTTTTAAATGCCTTCACATCCATATTTAGATACATGCTTGACCAAACAACTAAATACCATTGACTAGCTAGCTATGCTGACTTAAAAAAAGCCATCACAGTCAGTTTCATGTCAACTGGAACCCATACACATCTAACTAATTTATATTTAATGTTCTAAAAATGATAATAACTAGACCATATTTTACTTAACATGGTAGAAATGTCTTACAGACGATCAAAAATGTACTATTCTTTCCTGTAAAACAAACAAACCAACCAAAGTTCACTCTTCATCATATTCTGTAATTTAAGTATTATATAATCAAATTAATTCATATTCTATCGTATGAAAAGAAGAAGACAGAATAAAAGTACTGGGAACTCTGTGTTTGACAAGTCTTGTTTTTAGCTGTGGCTTTAGCCAAGTCAGTCTTGGTAAATAGATCATGTTGTTATATCCATGCCTATGTACCTGCTGCCACACATATTTGATTTATGAACATATTGGGCAACAATAGTAATGGCATAACTAGAGAAAAGAGCTTCTTTTTTTCCTCAGAAGCCCTTTATTCATAATGAAATGGCAGTTTTTCTGGCCTCATCTAACTTAATGTACCTATTTAATAGCGTATATTAACTGTACAAAGTAACAAATACAGTAACCAAGTTCACACTATTATCTTGTTGCAAATAGGGTGGTGATGCACTTTGAATGTACTGGGCCCTCTACTACCTTTTCTTTTTCTTTTCTTTTTCTTTCTTTTTTTTTTTTTTGCAAAACATTTTATTAGATATTTTATGTATTTAAATTTCAATATCCCCTTTTGCCCCTCCCCTATCCCCTCTTCCCCTGCTTCTATGAAGATGCTCCCACTCCCACCCACCCACTCCCATCTCATTGCCCTGGCATTCCCTACACTGGGGAAACAAGCCTTCACAGGATCGAGAGCTTCTCCTCCTATTGATGTCAGACAATGCCTTTCTCTGCTATACATGCAGCTGGATCCATGATCTTGTTTCGCTGTGGCAGAAGCAATATTCAGTACTTTTCTTGCCTTCTGTACCCTTCTCTTGTACAGATACCTATTTGAGGAATATATTGCTTCTAAAATCTAAAGAAGGCCATTAGGAATTGTTTTAGTTATAGGAGAAACAAGACGTAGCAACTTATTCTAAGAAGGGGTATCTGATGAATTAGATATGTTCTAATTTTGAAATTTATTTTCCATTATCTGATAAGCAAATATCTTGTCATTAAGTCTGAAAGAGCCATATCTTGTTCCTTAGGTTCATAATTACAATGTCTTCAATGTAATATATCAAGGTGATGTTCAGTTACAACAAAATGGATGAAACTTCTGAATCCTAGCTTAAAGAACTAGAGAATAAATAAATTCTCTGAAGTGGGCGGGGGAGGGAATTGCTATATTGTTGGCTAGACAATGGATAACAATTTTCATTTGACAGTAATTAGCAGAAGAAGTGAATAAAAATCACTGGCCAAATACATAACTGCATTCCAGATAGCAGAGTTTGTGTTAATTTATTCAAGCAATAAAACTACATCTCATACAACAACTATAGTTGCGATCAATGTACTTTATGATAATCCAATATAATATTAAATGATTTATTTATTTTCTGACTAGAACAAATATGAGAGTCAAGTTTAGATTGATTGGGAAGCCTAATCTCCACTAATATTATGTGGCTGTAACAAGGTACTCCAAAGGAGAGCACTGTAGAAAGGATATATACAATGCCCAGTCTTTCACATAGCTGGGGAGTGCCATGTCTGCTCTCATAAAACTCATTGCAGATCCTAGACTTTCTCTGCAACATGTGAGTAATAACCCCACACTTTTCCAGTAGCAGTGGTGCCAGATTTGGACAAGTAAAAAGGCAGGACTTCCACCTTCTCCAAACAAGAAACTGGTTTCCTCAGCCCCAGTTTCCTGAAGAATTTCATTAATTCAAAACACTCACCCCATCCTAACAGTGATTAAAATTCCCATGACTTCTATCAACACAGGCTGCAAACACAATCCGGATATTTTTTACCTCTACCTGACAGTGATAAGGCTGCAACCCCATTTATTTTTCAAAATAAATCGTATGTTTTTTTTTAATTGTATAAGATTTGTTTATTTTTATGTGTGTGATTTTTTTGGATGCATGTCCGTGTATCATATATATGTCTGGTGGACATAGAGGTAAGTACTGGAACTATAGTTGGGAGCCATGACCTGGGTTTTTGGAATCAAATCAGGGTCTTCTGCAAGATAAGCAGGTAACTCTTAAACACTGATTCTTGTCTCCAGCCTCAACATCTGATAGAGAAGTTAGCATATATAATATGCAAAGAACTCAAAAAATAATTATAAAGAAAAATTACCCAGTTAAAAACTGTGGCATTGAACTGAAAAGAAAGCTATCAATAAATACAAATGGCTGAGAAACATTTATTAAAATATTTAACACCCATAAATATCAGGGAAATGCAAATTAAAATGCTAAGTTCCAAAATACAAATGATGGCAGATACTGGCATGGATGTGGGGAAAGAGGAACATGTATTAATTTCTAGTAGGAATGTAAATGAAAATCTGTATGAAAGTTCCTTGAAAAGTTAGACAGCAATCTGCCCCATGGTACAGCTATACCACTCTCGTGTATATATTCAAAAGACTGTATGTCCTATGATAGAGATACCTGATCTATCAATCTACTAATATATTATCAATAGCTAGAAAATAGAAATAGCCTAAATGTTTATCAACTTATGAATAGATGATAAAAATATGATATATTGACATAAAAATAATCAGCTATTAAGAAAAATAAAATTATGGAATTCTTAGAATAATGGATAGAGCTGGAAACAATCTTTCTGAGTGATACAACCCAGATCCAGAAAGATATATTTCAATTTTTTCAACCTACTACTGTAAAAATTTCCTAAAATATACACATGCATATATATGAAGTTTGCAAATTTATCAGTCATAAATGGAACATTTTTATCACACCCCTTCTCTGAAGGTTTAGAAATCATAGGGGAAGACAGGGTGAGAAGAACGTACTAACCAGAGTTGATGGAAATATTGTTTTCTGAACACAATCACCAAGAAATTTCACATATAAATTGACAGAAGTTGAGACATCATGCACAACTCTACAAGCTCAGGCTAGAGAAAATATGGTGGAGGGGAAAGAAAAAAGAAGTTAGTAAACTACAAATAAGACAATATGATGTAAAAGAGAAAACATACTGAAAATAGGGGCACAATCTGATACATATGAGATTATCACATATCTAAAATTTGTGTCATCTGAAGCTCAACTAGAAACAGAAAAAAATTACTGTTGGGATGGGAATTGCAGCTTGGGTCTAGACAAACCACACCAGGCCAACACAGTCTCTCGTAGAGGTTTATTGGAATGGCGGAGATAAGGGGGGTGGGGTACAAGAGGGAGAAAAGAGAGAGAGAGAGAGAGAGAGAGAGAGAGAGAGAGAGACAAAGACAGAGACAGAGACAGAGACAGAGAGAGACAGAGAGAGAGAAGGCAGAAAAGAGAAGAGAGAGAAAGAGAAAAAGGTGCAGGAAAGGTCTGCCCTTTATTTGAAACGTGTCATAATTGTTCCCAGATGAAGGTAGGAGCTGAACCAAAGGTATACTGGGAATGTATGGCCATTGCCATGGCAACAGATGCACAGGTGACCAAGTGACATCACTGCTGGAGGAGAAAGCAGCTCCTGATACCAACAATTATCATTATTCAAAGAAATATCGGATTTTAGACAAGCATGATTACAACACAATGGAAACGGATCAGATTCAATGTATTCCTTTTCAAAAGACCAGTATTTTTCTTTACAAGAATATAAAAAAATCCTATAGTTGATATAGTGTTATGTATTTGGTCTATCAATTGTATTGTTAATTGGGCTCCCAAAATTGCACAAGAATTGAAATGTAAAATGCTGAGGGTCCCTGCCCCCAGTTAGCTTTAAGTGGTAAATAAAGTTGCTGGTGGTCAATGGCTGGGCAGGGAGACAGGACTTTAGAATTTGCAGGCAAGGGGACCTAAAGAGGAAGGAAGATTTAGAATTGCCAAGCTGGGAAAGAAATAAGGACCAGGCCTGAAGGCTGCAGAAGAGAGGGCATAGCAATCATGAAAGAGCCATGAAAGAGGGGTTGGGGATTTAGCTCAGTGGTAGAGCGCTTGCCTAGCAAGCGCAAGGCCCTGGGTTCGGTCCCCAGCTCTGAAAAAAAGAAAAAAGAAAAAAAAGAGCCATGGAAGAGCAGTTTCAGGGGTGTCCCCACTGGGTCTAGGGCAAAAACGATGGAATATAGATTTTTAGTAAGTAATAACTCAGAAATATTGGAGGGGAGGTGTTAGCCATGTGGATGTTTGTGAGTGGCCCAGCCATTGGGCTGCTTAAGGCATATTAACATTGAAGGCTTCATGTGTGTGTCTTTCATTCAGGAACTCAGAATACTGGGGCTGGCAGTGAGGAATGCACCATTGCTGGAGCAATTTGAGTAGAGGTTAATCAATCAATCACCTGTTGCAACAATATAGAAACACAAAAGACTTCAAATACCCAAAGAAGTTTTCCTACATATAAAGAGCATGTCTAGAGGCATCATAATATATGCTATGAAAATATGCTACAGAGCCATAGTAACAAAAATAGCACAATGTTGTCACTAAAATCAGATACAGAGATCAGTGATATAGAAAGGAGAACAACAAACTAAACCCCTAAATCTAGGGCCATCTAATTCTTGACAAAGGTTCCAAAAGTACTTTTGAAGAAATCACCCTTTCAAGCAAATGGTACTGAGAAAATTGGATAACCACAGAGAAAAGACTCAAACAATACTTCTATCTATGATCCAGTACAAAAAACTAAAAATGCATCAAAGGCCTTCATGTAAAAGGTTAAAGTCTTAAACAACTATAGAAAATTACTGTAGAAATGTTTAAGACACAAGTGTACTAAAGACTTCCTGAATAGGAATCCAATAGCTAGTAAATAATAAAAAAAGAATCAACTAATATGATTACATAAAGTAAAATCCTCTACACAGCAAATGGAACAATTGCTACAGAAAAGTGGTAGCCTACAGAATGAGAGAAAGATTAATATCCAGAATATATAAAGACCTCAAAAATAGAATACAAAAATAAATATCACATTCCAAAAGAACCAAATAATCTCAAGGAAGTAGTACATAAGGAATCCTTATGCAGTGTTAATACATATGTAAATTAATGCAACTACTATTGAGAACAGTAAAAGGTTCCTCAAGGAATAAAAATTATTACATGATCTTGTTATATATACCTGAGTATATACCTAAAAGAATCAAAATCAGCAGATAGTAGAGATATTTGCATTCCCATATTTGTTGTGTAAATACTAGCAGTAGGAAAGGCAATGGACAAGTAGTAAATGGACAGAGCAACAAGGGTGGTTTGGTGGTTAAGAGCATTGCTTCCCTCACAGCGCTCACATGGCCGCTCACAACCATCTGTAACTTCAGTGCCTGGGGATTCAATCACCAATATTTTTCAATGAGCTTCGTTTTAAAAAAAATGAAGAGATAAAGAAAAGAAATATAATTTATATGCACAATGGACAAGGGTTCTCTGGTAAAGAAGACCGAAATAATTTCATTTGCAGGAAAATGAAAACCACAAAAAGGTCATGGGGGGTGGGTTGAGGTGGTTCTAGATGGAGCTGAAAATGGAGAGTAGAGGTGAATATGAACACATGAAAATCTCAAAGAATAAACAAAAATACCTTTTAAATCTGTGATGGGAAATAAAGGAGACAAAAAGATAAATACTTGAATGTTTCCTGACATGTATAAGAACAACCAAAACAAGATGACCTGAGAGTAGAACAGCCAGGTCAATGTTAACAAATAAAGGAGATAAGGGGGAAATAGGAGTGTAGAAATGAAGTGTAAACATGATCAAAACTTGACACGCACCTTCATGGGAATGTCACAGTGAAATCCACCAATATTTATTGATAATTATATATTTTTAAAGAATCTTTTATAGTATATCCTATTAAAACAATGAAAGGGAAAAACAACATCATTACTGCAGTGAGTGCTTAGAATATTTAAGAAAATTCAAGATCATTTTATGATAAACATAATAACTATACAAGGAATAGGATAATACCTCAACATGATAAAGCATACATATGAAAAACCAATAGTTAACACCAGATTCAGTGATCAAAGACTCACTGTTCTTTCTCCCAGATAAGGGTAAATTCAAGTGTTTCCCCATTGTACCATTTCTTTTTAACATAACAGTAGAAGTCTTAAGGAGAGCAATTGGGCCATGGGGGGGGTGGCATTACAATTAGAAAGAAAGACTTAAATATCTTCATTTGAAAATTGTGTGCTTTATATAGAAAGAACTAAAATGTCCTTTAAGATCTGTTCAAACTAGCAAATAATCTAAGGCACAGAATTTATCTACTCCACTCCCACTAACACAGCATGGTCTTTAGATATCTAGCACACACAGCTGGTCCCCGGGCAAGAGAATTATTCCCCTTAACTCCACTCCTTCAATTCCCTAATCAGCATAACCCTCCTCTCCAACACACTGCCTTGACTCTTTTGTCTTTCTGCCTATATAAAACCAGTAAGAGGCCCAGTCCCCTAACTTATTCCTCTGAGAACACCCAAAGTTACCCTTGGGACTCATTTTAGTCACTACAACACCATGGTAAAAGATCATCTTCCTTTGGAATTCACATAAATAATCCAGCTCATCACTCCAACTCAGAACTACGGTTTAGTGGGCTAACAACTCATATCAAAAAACAACCAAAAACTTTACTCCAAATGCCCAGGTCTTATTGCCAAAGTACAAGCAATATGAAAAACAAAGACAGTGTATCTCTCTGAAAGTTCACCAGTTTCACAAAGTTGGGACCAATGAGAATAATTAAGATTAAATTCAAGGCAGAGAATTCAAAACAGCATATATAAACATGTTCCAAAGAGTTTATGGAATTCAATGAGCACACAAATAAACAGCTCAGCAAAAAAAAAAAATGGCAGAAATAAACTCCTGATTGAAGTCCAACAAAACACAAACAAGCAACTGAATGAAATAATGAAGACAATTTAGTATATAAAACTGTAACTTGCTGAGCAATAGTGCCACACTCTTTTAATCCAATATTTGGGTGACAGAGGTAGGTGGATCTCTGAGTTTAAGGCCAGCCTGGTCTACGGAGTGAGTTCTAGGACATCCAGGAATACACATAGAAACCCTGTTTTTAAAAAAAAATCAAAAATAAAAAGAAAGAAAGAAAAGAAAAATAACTCAACAAATATAGAGATATCAAAGAAATTTTAAATAGAAATAAAGCTTGATATTAAAGATGAATTAAGCTTAATTTTAAAAAACCTCAAATGAAAACCTCACCAACAGAATGGATAGTGTAAAAGGAAGAATATTGAAGCTTAAAGACAAAATAGGAAAACTGGATTATTCAATCAAATGTGGCAATTTTTAAATATATAGACAGAATATATAGGAATTCTATGGCACCAGAAAAAATTAAATCTATAAATTTTGAGCAAAGAAGGAAAAAATTCCATGTTGAAGGCATACAACATATCTTTAATAAAACCATAGAAGAAAATCTTTAAACTCTAAGGAAGGCATTAGCGATCCAGGCATAAGAAACATACAGAAACAAATCAACAGGAACAGAAAAGAAATTCTACACACCATATTATAGTTAAAACACTAATCCAAAGTGCAAAAATAGTTACCAGAAGATGAAGAAGATGCTAGTCATGTATAAAGACAGGCCTATTATAATAACTACTATTTTTCTTATTTTTTAACATTTTTTGATTATTTGAGAATTTCACATAAGGGTGGTCAACACCCTTACTTCCCAGTCCTCCCAGGTCCATCCCCCACCCTTGTGGCCAACCCTCGCCCTCATTTTTTACAAAGCATTTGCATTTTGCATTGTTCATATAGTCACTGGAACATGGTCAAACTTCTAGTGGCCAACTCCTAATGAAAAGTAAATCCTCCCCCACCCCTACTCAACTAGTAACACTCTATTGTAGAGGGCTACACTTCAACATCTTTATCACAACTTTTAAGAGTTCTCTTTGATAACTTCCAGTCTAGGTTGATACAACTGGGGGAAAGGGATATTGTCATAGAAGCTTTCAATGTTTCAACTGTGAGTCTGCAGTCAATACCACAGCTGAAGAAGCTTCCTTTTCCTTTATAGTAAGCAGGAGTGCTGAACATGGATGTCTACATGATATATGGTAACAGCACTGATCATGGACATCCAGCCAGCCTCTAGTGTCAGCATGTGCCACAAACCTCAGCAGGATGAAGCACAGACAACAGAAAACTGCATGGCCTTCAGTGATAATACAGGCCGTACACACACAGCTCCCAGCCATAGCAGGACTATGGCCCCAGACATAGCCCCTGGCAGCAGCATAGACCATGAACATCAACATGGCCTCAGATGGCAGCACAGGCTGCTCGTATCTTCATGGCCCACAGGTATCAATATGGCCTTATGTGGTGGCACAGACCACAGATGTCTACATGGACATTGGTGCTGACATGGGCACTGTTGGTGGCAACAGAGTTCATGAGCATCAGCATGGTCTCTGGCAGCAAGCAGCTCAGGCCTAAGACATCTACAGAGTTCAGTCTCTTTCCACAGTGTAAGCACTGCTCCATTCCTTCATCCTTCCAACTCGTCAATCGCAAATTCATTTATCTCAGTGGCATGGGAAACTTTCATAAGTCATTCAGTTTATTTTTTTTATGCTGTGGTCTATATTCAACTAGTCTTTGCCATAAGCAATTGGTCTGGCTCAAGACCTTCGGTCTCTAAAGCACCATAAATACTGGACCATAGCCAAGACTTTTCCACGATAGCCATGCTTCAGGTTTTCATCTTTAATGGCAATGATGTGCTCCTGGATCCTGTGATGTAGCACCTACCTGCTCCTCCAAGCAGTCCAGCAGACATAGACAGAGTAGGGATTGGAGTTGACCAACTCAATGTGCTGGATCTGAGCCATATGGTAAAGCTGGTCAATTTGCCCCTGACAACACTGTCTTCCAGGTGATAGCTAACCTTTTAAATAAAGTATCTGAAAGTTGAAGGGCTTAGAGTAACATGCTATGCTTCTAGCTCTGAATGAATGAATATAACAACCCAGACTACTTTACCTGGCAAAAATACCTATTACAGTAGAAAGAGAACAGAAATAGTCTCCGTGATAAACACAGACTAAGGTAACTTTCATAAATTAACTTTGAAACTTCCAAATATATGTATACTAAATGTTCATTATCCATTCATTCATTGATGAACAACTAGGATGATTCTAATTCTTTTCCATTGTGAATAAAGCAGCAATAAATATGGAGATACAAATATCTCTATAGTAGGAGCTGGAATTTCTGGGTATATGCTCAGGAGTTAGATAGCTGAATCATACGGTAGTTATGTTTTTCATTTTTTTGAGAAATCTTCAAATTGAGATCCACAAATTCTCTATAAATTTACAGCCACACCCACAGCGAATAAAGGTTCCTTTCTTTCTACATCATTTCTAACATTTGTTGTCAGACTTTTTTTTTTATGATAACCATCTGACAGGAATGAGGTAGTATTTCAAATAATTGATCTCATCTTTAATATTGGTAGGTCATGCGGCATCTACAAATTCATTCATTTCTTTTACATTTTCCAACATAGTCAAATATGTGTTTTTGTAATATGTCCTTACTTTTTTTTTTTAAGATTTCACTGGGATTTGTTGTAACATCTCCATTTTATATCTAAAGTTATCCATATTGATCTTCTCTTTTTACTTTGATCTGTCTAAGGGCTTGCAAATCTGCCAAGGACCAGCCTCAGTTTAGAGAGGGGTTCTGAGAGAAGGAGTGTTTGGCAGAAGTGAAAACAAATGATTTGAAGTCAAACTGTGGGTCCAAGCTGGTGGCCTATGCTCTGCTGGAGACAGCTTTTCAGCCTGCTTTCTCTCTGTTCTGCATTCTTTTTTTTTCTCCATCTTTATTAAATTGGGTATTTCTTATTTACATTTCAATTGTTATTCCCTTTCTCAGTTTCCAGGCCAACATCCCCCAACCACTCCCCCTCCCCTTCTATATTGGTGTTCCCCATCCCCATCCTCCTCCCATTACCGCCCTCCCCCAACAATCCCATTCACTGGGGGTTCAGTCTTGGCGGGACCAAGGGCTTCCCCTTCCACTGCTGCTCTTACTAGAATATTCATTGCTACCTATGAGGTTGGAGCCCACGGTCAGTCCATGTATAGTCTTTGGGTAGTGGCTTAGTCCCTTGGAAGCTCTGGTTGGTTGGCATTGTTGTTCATATGGGGTCTCAAGCCCCTTCAAGCTCTTTCCCTCTGATCTTTCTCTGAAGATCTCTAGACAGCTCTTTCTCTGTGTTCTGCTTGAGACAGTTCTCCAAACAGTTCCTTCCTGCTATTCTCAAAATTCTCTAGATAGCTCATCTCTCTCTATGTTCTGGTTGAGACAGTCCTCCAAGTGCTCTTCTAAAAACCTTCTGTGAATCGCTCACTCCTGCAGATCAGAAGCTCAGTCTTACATTTTACATATAAATCCAGTCATTTACTCAGGTTTCCTTTGGTTTATCCTATGAATCAGCATCCCTTGACCCTAGCCCCTTAATTCTTTTTTTTCCCCCACAGTCCACCGAGGCTTTTTATTCATGCTTTACATTTAAAAAAAGAATCCCAGGATTTTCCCTCCTGTATGTCTGCCTCTGTTAAACACATATGGTAAAATGTCTGAGTGGTACCCCTTCTTTTTTTTTTATTTTATTTTTTAACTTGAGTATTTCTTATTTACATTTCGAGTGTTATTCCCTTTCCCGGTTTCCGGGCAAACATCCCCCTAATCCCTCCCCCTCCCCTTCTTTATGGATGTTCCCCTCCCCATCCTCCCCCCATTGCCGCCCTCCCCTTCTTAAAATTAGCATTGGCCTTCAGGTCTGGACTCTCTGTGTCCTAGTCTGGTCTTGAACTCAGCAATCTGCCTGCCTTTGTATTTTTCTGACATTCTAACTCATAGTGTAGCTACCTCTGTTCCTTTAGATTCATGAGGCCCCTCATAATGCATATTGCATCCTTATATTTTCCATAGTTGAAAAGTATATATTTTTGAACTCATATTTTTAGAGTTCTTCACAGCCTAAAGGGCTGTCCTGAATGTCCCAGTGTTTACCATTTTACTGAGACATTAGCCACACCTTTGCCTCCTGGACTCCTGCTGTCTGATTGTCACGGAGTCATTAACATGAACAGGGAAGACATGTTTAAAGGAGGATGTAAAATAAGTATATTATTATACAAAGAAGCCTTATGCCCTTGGCAGCCATTGACACTCTTGGAGGCCCAAATGTGCTGGCCCTGTTCACCACCATATCATTCTGTCCCCACCAAGGAAGGCCATGCTGGACTCAGCATAAATCTTTTCAAAACTCCAACACTTCATTTCAACCATTCTCTTTATTGCTTTTTCATCTTTATTTCAATAAGTTTTGCCAGCCATGATTTTAATTATTTCTTTCATTTACTAATTTGGGGATTGAGTTGTTCTTGTTTTTCCAAGATTTTATTATATTTTATTATAAATCATTAAATTGTTTATTTGACATTACTCATTCTGTAATGTAGGCTCTTACAGATATAAAATTCATTTTTTTTACTCAGCCTTCATTGCATTAAATATGTTTTGGTATGTACTGTCATTTTCTTTCAATTCAAAATTTTCCTTTAAATTTTTCCTCTGTTATTTTCATTTAATGTCATGTTTAATATTCATGATTTTTGTGAATTTTCTATAATTTTCTTACTATTTATTTCTAGCATCATTTCATTTTTGTTAGATAAAATACAAGAAATTAATTCAGTATTATTGTATGTGTTGAGATTTGCTTTATGTCTTAATGTGTTGTAAGTCTCAAAGTAAGTCTTACTACTGGGAGACCCCCAAGTAAAGAACAAAAATGGAGTTCGATGCAAGCACAAGAAGTTTATTTTCCGGCATGTCAGGGTGGACCTTCAATCAGCCCCTCATAGCCAGTGACTGGAAGGTGACCCCGAATGGCTGTAACAAGCAGTTTTTTTTTTATATTTTAGGGGTACAGGTTACATCAGCAAAGTTAGAGTTTAAACTTATTGGCTAAGCATATTGACCTTTGAATCTATTGGGTAGCAAGCATATGACATGCATTCAAACTCTATCTGGGACCAGAGGGTCAGGTGACTATTTCAGTATATTCTTCGGATTTTCAAGAATGTCCCTGTTCCTCCCGAGAACTGTGGGTAGAGAATGGAACTTGGCCTAGCCTTGACCCGAGATGGGAAACTGGTACTTGGCCTAATCTTGACCTGAGGTGGTGGGTGTAAAGCTGGAGAAAGCCCTTAAGGTCCTCATAACCTACCTCCTAATAACTCTTATTCTTCAGTAATAACTAGAGTCCTTAGTGTAATTTATTTAGAAGACCCTGGACTTCTGAGATGATATTTATCCTCTAGTGTTGGTAGTAGAACATTCTGGAGATGTCTGCTAAATCCACTTCATCTATGATGTCATTTGAACAAGGTTTCTCTCCTTTCGTCTATTTTATTGGGGGTGTGGTCTGTAGAAGTCACTAACTACTGTTGTTGGGGTCAGTCTGTAGTATTTCCTGTACACATGCATTTGTTTTGTGTAGCTGGAACAATCTGACTTGGGTATACATATGTTTAGAATTATAATGTCCTTTTCATTGAGTGTTTCCTTTACACATATGAAGTAGTCTTCTTTATATCCACAACTACTTTTAGTTTGTGGTCTATATGGATAGATATTATAATTGTAACAACCTCTTGTTTCTTGGCCCCCTTTCCTTGGAATATATTTGCCAATATTTTTAGCTTGAGGTGAAGTCAATTTTTAGAGGCTAGGTGAATTTCTCACAGGCAAAACTGTGATTCTGATTTCTATTCCAACGTTCAGAATTATTATTGTAAGTGTAGTTTTTCCCTAAAACTTGTTAATTTTACAATGTCTATTGTTTTCTTATTCTTTATTTACTTAGAAACTGTCTTAGTACCATTGGTGTCTTTTCTCCTTGTGCTTTTTTTCTGTTTATCCTCTTCAGTTTGTAGAATTCCTTTCAGTATCATCTGCACAGTGGTTTAGTGGTCTTAGTGGTCACAAATCCTTTTGCCTGCTTATATTTTGGAAATGTTTTCCATTCCTCAACCCTGACAGATTGTTGAAAATATTAGTCTGGGTCAACAGCTATAGTCTTTCAGAACTTGAAATACATAATTTGAAGTCCTTCTTGATTTTAAAGTTTCTGCTGAGTAGTTGTCTATTATTCTAGTGGCCTAACTTTGTACATAACTTTGTTTCTCTCTAGCAGTTTTGCACATTTTTTGTTTTACATATTTACTGTTTTAACTATGATATGATATAATATGACATGACATGATATGATATGAAGAAACTTGGAACAGAAACTTACAGGTTCTTTGGAAAATCAGTTGTGTTGGATGGTGTTTTGCTGAGGCAAACAAGTGAAGGCATGTTTTCCTGAAGTGGACACAGATGGAAAGCTAAGGAAGACTCATAGAGAACATTTCACTGAAGTAGACAGGGAGAAAGGATGTTCTGCTAAAACAAGCATGTGAAAGGACACATGATGAGGGATTCTTTGCTAAAGACACACATGTATTGGTCCACCTTACATTGCACGGTGGAGCTCCATTTCTTGGAACTCCATAGAGAGAAAAGAACCAAAAAAAAAAAAAAAAGAAAGAAAGAAGAAAAACCCCACAAAACCAAAATAAAAAATAAAATAAAAACGACCAAAAACAAACAAACAAACAAAAAACAAAAAACAAAAAAACAGACTGGTGGTATGCTATAGATTCTTTTTCCATCTTTATTAACTTGAGTGTTTCTTATCTACATTTCAAATGTTATTCCCTTTCCCGGTTTCCATGCCAATATCCCCAACCCCCTTCCATTCTATATGGGTGTTCCCCTCCCCACCCTCCCCCCATTGCCGCCCTCCCCCCATAGTCTAGTTCACTGGGGGTTCAGTCTTAGCAGGACCCAGGGCTTCCCCTTCCACTGGTGCTCTTACTAGGATATTCATTGCTACCTATGAGGTCAGAGTCCAGGGTCAGTCCATGTACAGTCTTTAGGTAGTGGCTTAGTCCCTGGAAGCTCTGGTTGCTTGACATTGTTGTTCATATGGGGTCTCGAGCCCCTTCAAGCTCTTTCAGTCCTTTCTCTGATTCCTTCAACGGGGGTCCTATTCTCAGTTCAGTGGTTTGCTGCTGGCATTCGCCTCTGTATTTGCTGTATTCTGGCTGTGTCTCTCAGGAGCGATCTACATCCGGCTCCTGTCGGCCTGTACTTCTTTGCTTCATCCATCTTGTCTAATTGGATGACTGTATATGTATGGGCCACATGTGGGGCAGGCTCTGAATGGGTGTTCCTTCTGTGTCTGTTTTAATCTTTGCCTCCCTATTCCCTGCCAAGTGTATTCTTGTTCCCCTTTTAAAGAAGGAGTGAAGCATTCACATTTTGGTCATCCTTCTTGAGTTTCATGTGTTCTGTGCATCTAGGGTAATTCAAGCATTTGGGCTAATAGCCACTTATCAATGAGTGCATACCATGTGTGTTTTTCTGTGATTGGTGGTATGCTATAGATTCTTGATGCTTCCTCAGACTGGGGTGTATTGGAAGAGTGATGTCAGTTGAAGAGAGATTCGTGTGCTGAGGCAAGAAAAGTGATGAGGCAAGATGCATGGAAGACATGCGATGTTTGGAGGGTATAAATAGGACTCGATGAACAGTGATGGAGGCTGAGCTAGGCTGGCTTATAGGCCTAGCTGTGCAACACTTGTTGGTCTTGCATCTTCAGTGATCTTTGCTTTGCTGAGAGAGGCATAGCCGAGAAATTTTCCTGGTGTTCTTCCTGGTCTGCTGACTTGTACATAGGCTGAGGCTTGGCTGTCTCTGCTAGGTAGTGCCACCGCTGCTGATTCATGTTTGCTCCCCTTACTCTATGGAACTGGACTGCTGATATATCTGTAAAGTGTTTGTGAGTGGATTGAGCTGTTACTGCTAATATGTGAACTAAACTGCTGATTTCCAGACAACACAGATGAAAGCTGCTACAAAGAACAATTTCTAAACAGGTCCACCTCCCCCATATCCTTTATTTTCCAATACCTCTAGTGGAGGGTGGGCTAGAAGGAAGGTTACAGAATTTAAGAATCATCATTAAAAATAGTTTTTGAACTGCTCCAGTACAGAGTCGTGCTCACGTCTGTCCTTAAGACTCCCTTTGGTGTCTACAAGACCCTCTTTCCTTCCTCCGCAGCGATCCTACTGCCAGAACTTCACCATGTCCATTCTCAAGATCCATGCCAGAGAGATCTTTGACTCCCGTGGAAATCCCACCATTGAGGTGGATCTCTTCACCGCAAAAGATGTCTTCCGTGCTGCGGTGCCCAGCGGTGTGTCCACTGGTATCTACGAGGCCCTAGAACTCTGAGACAATGATAAGACCCGCTTCATGGGGAAGTGTGTGTCAAAGGCTGTTGAGCACATCTATAACACCTGAGTACCTGCTCTGGTTAGCAAGAAACTGAATGTTGTGGAGCAGGAGAAGTTTGACCAGCTGACGATTGAGATGGACGGCACGGAGAATACATCTAAGTTTGGTGCAAACGCCATCCTGGGAGTGTCCCTGGCTGTCTGCAAGGCTGGTGCCATGGAGATAGGGGTGCCCCTTTACCGTCACATTGCTGACTTGGCTGGCAACCCCGAGGTCATCCTGCCCGTCCCAGCTTTCAATGTGATCAACGGCGGTTCTCACGCTGGCAACAAGCTGGCCATGCAAGAGTTCATGATCCTGCCTGTGGGGGCATCCTCTTTCCGGGAAGCCATGCACATTGGAGTAGAGGTTTACCACAACCTGAAGAACGTCACCAGGGAAAAGTACAGGAAGGACACCACCAATGTGGTTGCTGAGGGTGGATTCGCACCTAACATCCTTAAGAACAAAGGAGCACTGGAGCTGCTCAAGTCTTCCATTGCAAAAGCCGGGTACACTGACCAGGTTGTCATCAACATGGATGTGGCTGCCTCCGAATTCTACAGAGCTGGCAAGTATGACCTGGACTTCAAGTCTCCAGATGACACCAGCCAGTACATCACACCCGACCTGTACAAATCCTTCATCAAGGACTACCCAGTGGTGTCCATTGAAGATCCCTTTGACCAGGACGACTGGGATGCAGAAGTTCACAGCTACTGCAGGCATCCAGGTGGTGGGGGATGACCTCACAGTGACCAACCCTAAGCGGATCGCCAAGTCTGCAGGCAAGAAGTCCTGCAATTGCCTCCTGCTCAAAGTAAACCAGATTGGCTCTGTGACCGAGTCTCTGCAGGTGTGTAAGCTGGCATGGTGTCCCATCGATCTGGGGAGACTGAGGATGCTTTCATTGTCAACCTGGTGGTAGGGCTCTGCACCGGGCAGATCAAGACTGGTGACCCCTGCCGATCTGAGCGCCTGGCCAAGTACAATCAGATCCTTAGAGTGGAGGAAGAGCTGGGCAGCAAAGCCAAGTTTACTGGCAGGTCCTTCAGGAACCCCCTGACCAGGTAAGGCATGGACCAGAGATCCCTGGAGCTACCAGATCCTCTGTCCCTGATGTCATCCAGGCGGCTCAAGGCTGGCCCAGTGCTTGCCCCTCCCATGTCACTGCTTCCTTAGATGTCCACCCCTGACCACCTAGAGCCCTGCCGGAGCCCCCAGCTTTGTAATCATGTGATCGGTCTGAAGAATTGTTTCTGTTACCTGACTTTCCAGCTAGTGTCTGGAGCCCTCAGAACTCCAGCCTAAACTCTAGGGTCCCCCCAGTGGTTTACATGCAAAAATAAAAGTCGCAGAAGCCCCCAAAAGTAGTTTTTGAAAAAATTAAAGTTACAGAAACTCTTCACTGCTTTCTGTCTATTTGGGTTACTATAAGATTCCAAGACATGGATATGCATCACTTTCTCTATATTTGAGAATTTTCTACTATGATTTTATTGAAAATATTTTCTCTACATTTACTATGGAGTTCTTCTTTACCCAGTATTTACATATTTTGCCCTTTCATAATAGCTCAAAGGTCTTACATGTTCTATTCATACTGGTTTTGATTGATTAATGTCCTTAATTAAATGTTGTGACTTGTCTGCCTTGTCTTCAGCTCCTGATATTCTGCCCTCTCTGTGATCCATTCTATTGGTGTAATTTCCATGATAAATTTTACGTGATTCACTGAATTTTTCATCTCCAGCCTTCAATTTAGTTTTCACCTGATTTGGTATTCATATACTATAGCAACTTTCTTACTTTAGTCATATTTATGTGGATCTTTACTTATTTCTTGGAATATATTTATGATTATTCTAAAAGTTTTTGTCTTGAATTTCACCTACATCTTTTTCATCAGGGGTTATTTATTTTTGATAGGTAATTTTGGGAAAAAAACATTTGTCTAAGTCTTTCCTCTTGCATGAATTTTGTCATGGAGATATCAAGAACTCAATTGATTTTCCTTTAAGTTGCCATTCATTCTGTGGGAATGCTTGAAATGTTCTAAAGAGAATACGTTGGTCAATGCTTGAGGTGTCATTTTCTTCTGGTGTTTGAGGTCTCAAGCTCTGAGAGTAAATTTCCAAATGATTGCCATGTTCCCTGTGTTCTCTCTTGTATACCTATTCAGATCATATACGGGTTCTTCACAGCTATGAGTTTCTGTGTGTTCTGAGGGCTATTCTGGGTCTGACTGAGACTATCTCCAGTTCTTGCTCCAGCTCTGGATCTAAAAGTTGTTCTTGCTCTGGCTCTGGCTCCTACTTTTCATTTCAGTTTTCCCAATAATTCTAGCTTGGGTCCTGTTTTTTACTTGCTCTTGGTGTCTAGAAGTGCTAATGTATGCGAGATCTTACATTTTATAATAAGCTTATATCATTATTACATTAAGTAAATGTTTAATTCAGTATTCCATGTTCCATTGGCTTAGTTTGCCTGACTTGGTTAGTTAGGTAACATACAAAAGAATGTCATACTACTTGTGATAGAAGTATGAGAGTGGGCTATATGCTGAAGTAACAAATCTAGTCTCACACAAGGCTGGAGCTTTGTCCAGTTTGTAGATGGTAGTTTTTTAAGCTAAAAACAATATAAAACCTCATTTGTAACACAAATAAAAATAGGCTATGGAAATGATTTAGTGTTTAAATGTATACATACTGCTCTTGCAGAGAATCCACATTATAATTCCAGAGCCCATACCAGCTCAAAGATCCCTACACCTACACTCAAGGGATTGATTACCTCTGATTTCCAAAGGCACCTACATGCACTTATACTCTCTCTCTCTCTCTCTCACACACACACACACACACGCACACACACACACATACACACACACACACACACACACACACACACACACACACACACACACTTAAGAAAATTCATGAGGGGTCCTGCCGCTCCTGGGCCCTCCCCGACGGGAACCCAGAGGCCTTATACAGTTTCCTCTTGGGCCAGGGATGTGGGCAGGGGTGGGCAGTGTTGGTGGTCTCTTCTGCTCTGCAGCCTCAGGAGTGCCTACCTGACCAGGCGGTGAGGTCTCTCTCCCACGGGGTCTGGGAGCAGAGAGCTGCTGCGGGCTGGGATCCGAGGGTGTGGGACTCCCTATGTGGTTGATTCTATCAACTGTCACGATTATCACAGTGAGGGACTTGACATACACATTCAATGGTGGAGACCTTAGGACACAAGCAGAGAGCAATGCTGTTGCTCTCCTCAAGACATTCTTTCGTTCAGGATTGGAGATGAACAAGATGGCTCCTCTATTCCCACTTCGCCAGCCTTACTTTTATCTTCTACAAGTTCCAAAACAAGGAAAAAGGAAAATGTTTCTTCAGCTCAGGGCGTCTGAATCATATTTCCAAGGGGACGGGCATTTTCAGAACAGTATTCACTGAAGTCCTATGCAGCACAGACCTGAGACACCACTAGAGATATGACGTGCAACCTCACCTCCCAGAAAAGAAAACTGATGCTAACACCTTTGGGAGTTGAGTTTATACAAATGAGATACAGAAAAGGAAACGAAAACAGAAATCTAAGGACAGAAGAAGGAAAGGTTATTCAGGAAGAGGAAGTTCTACCTAGAAACACAAACACAAGAGGCATGAGACTATAGAACATGAGAAAGAAAACTCCAGAACAATCCTGCAAAACCAACAGTTGAGTGCATTGAAAAACCAGAGTCAATGAAAACCTAATATGCCCCTTTGGTTTCCTAAGACACTGAGGATGGTAGCACTCAGTACTGTGTACTTTGGATATGGTGGACTTTCAATCGCCATCTGTGATATCCAGTACCTATTTTATGTTGGTTTTAGTTTTGCTTTTATTTTCCTGGATCTGTTTACCTCTGTCTTTAAATTTATCCATAGTTTGTTTGTTTGTTCTTATCCTCTAGGGAGAGGGAAAAAAAACTTGTGACAGAGATAAAGAAAAGGAAAGCTGGATTAATCTTAGACACCTCAAGTTTTAGAGAACGGAGAAGATTTGGAATCCTAGAATCCTGGACCTTCCCTTTGTCAATCCCCTTGGACAAACGAGAGCTGAGTTAGTTGTTCTCCATTACTGCCTGTTTCGTGTTGAGTGGACAGAAATAAAGCAGAAAGCCTGCACAATGCACCCAACAAGACGAGACATTCTGCTTGCAGTTTTCCTTCCACTAAAGAACTTAAAGGTAAGGGATTTGTCAGCCCAACTCAGAGAACTTAAAAGAAAAAAAATGTTCCTACAAACTGTCAACAGGGAAGAATGGAGCCTTTGTCTCATCCACAGAAACGAATTTCCTTCAGGAAATAAATAAGAACAGTCTCAGAAGAGAAAGTTATATACAATAGAAGTTATATATAGATCCCAGAGTATACCCTGAGGGGCATGGAAAAGGTTAAGAGAAACCAAAGAGAACGTGGGCCTGTAGAAGGAAAAATCTAGGAATGGAGACACTTCTAAATTTCTCTTACTATCTATCTTAACTGGAAAAAATGAAGACCTGTGTAACAAAGGCAATTCATTTAGAAACCCACCCCCCCAAAACCACCAAGTCCTCCTAAACTGACTCTCTTGGGGTGCTATCAATTCTTTCAACCTGGTGTTGGACTCGCACCAAGGATCCCAGACTAAGAAATGACGACTCAAGAGTATTAGCGACGAACGGTGGTCACCAATCCACCTCTGAAATACAGATCGACTCCCCAACAAGGTAACTTAAAAAAAAAAGTAGGCCCTGATTCAGTAGGCCTGATTGAGGCAATTATTCAGTAGTTTTGATGTGTGTCCAGGTTGAGTCACGATTACCGTTCCATGCACCACCCACAGAGCTGTAAGGGCAGAGGCAGCTCTCAACAGCAGGAGTTTCAGAGGAGGCTTTTAAACGGGCTAGGGAGTAACTGGTTCAATTTTGATTGAACTTTTTGCTGGGTATGGACCGAAATTCTCTCTAGTATTGATTAAAAAACTAATTTATTTGCTTTGGCTACTAGGTTTAGAGGCCTGGGAAACATTGCCCAGTGACAGAGCACTTGTCTAGATATTCCACTTACCAGAGAAAAAGCAAAAATGAAAGTTGATTTCTTGTTGTGCCAGGATAGATTTTAAGACATACACATGTGGCCTATGTTGTCCAGGAGAGCAGCCTTGATCTGACCAAACCTGGGAGTTTAACAGTGGTACCAGGATACGTGTGTGTGTGTGTGTGTGTGTGTGTGTGTGTGTGTGTGTGTGTGTGTGTGTGTGTGTGTGTTGGCTTTTGTTTTGTTGTTGTTTGCATCTACAACCATACTTCATATAGAATCTTTGATGAACACCAACTGATCAAACAAACCAAAACATAACATTGTTTTACTTGGTGGGTAAGTGTGGAAAGAGAAACCCAGATACCTACCGTTTTTTCTGGAAATATTTCTCAGTCATATTAGCCTCTGCTGGTGTGACTCATGAATAAACAAGAACAAAACACCTCGATCTCATGGAGAACCTCGTGCAAAGCCTGAAGAATTCTTCAAGGGGCCGAAGAACAAATGAGCGGCATATATGCTGCCAGATCAACTCAAGGGCGCCAGTCTCCGCATCTGAGACTGCAGATTGGGGTTTCCGTGTCTTTGCCTTGGAGATCTGGATTAACTCTAGACCCACAGGTCATGCCTCTTGCTCAAACTAGCCCTTGCTCCACGAAAAGCCCACGACTCTGATATTTCCTAACTTACTGGGCGTGAAATTCTGTCCTTTGCTGAATATTCTGATATCTGTCCCCTTCCACCTCCCAGGGTTAAGCAGTGACTCAGTTTGGGCCAGAAGTCACTGGGCCAGAGTCTGCCCATTTATTCCCCTCCTGCTGCTGAGAATCTAGACCTGCTCGTTTCCACCCCCATTTTCAGCTCTGTTGTGTGATTTTTCTCTTTTAATTTGTTTTTTAGACAACCTTACCTTCTTACTTAACTACTGAAATTGTAAGGGCAGATAACTGCGATATTGAAAATAGTGAAACAAAATAGAAGCAGGCTGTCGGGGAGAAGAAAACCCCACTGCTAAGATTTTTATTTCAAGGGAGAGAGAAAAGGATTTTGTATTTCATAACAGAAAGCATTAAAACTACATAGCCCGCAAAAAAAAAAAAAAGAAAATTCATAAAAGTGCAAAAGCATAAAATTGTGTGGTCAAATAAATTTTTGTCTAACTTCATATACTCATAAACTGGAGTATATATGTATAAATGTATATATTCCGATGCATGTAAATAGCATGTTTAGTATAAATAAATGATAGAAAACTATTCAAAATAACTGTAACTATGACCCTAAAAAACTGATTATTTTTAGGTAGCCAAATTTAAGGTGTTATCTGCTTTAAAGGAGCTCTCTAAAATGTTCTACTTAAGCTTTCTGGAAAACATATAAGGAAAACTAGAAGAAAATAAGATAATAATGCATCCATTAAAGATTAACAGAGAAGAATCAAGACTATTAACACTTAAAATAACAAATTTATAATTTTTCCTTTCTTTGTTTTTTTTCCTTTTCTTTTTTTCCGGAGCTGGGGACCGACTTCCTTTGTTTTTTACTTATTCACTTTGCCTCCCACTCACTGCCTCTCCCAGATCACCCATAAAAAATAACAAATTTCAAAAAAAGACACAAAAGAGGAAGAAAGAAGTGAGAAAGTGACTAAGTAGTGAGAAATTAACAAATAAAATAGCAATAGAATAGTCTTGAGTATCAGTAATTATTTTATATATAAATACTCTCATTTTAAAATCAGAAGACATATAGTGTCTGAATGGATTACAAATAAAATACAGCTATATTCTACTTATAGGAGATGCACCTCAGTTTTATGAAATCATAAATCCAGTAAAGGTGATGGAAAACTCTGTACCATACAAATGGTTATTAAAAGAGAGAGTAAGGTAGACATAGTTAGACAAAGCAGACTGTGAGTAACATTGCTACAGAAGAAAGTTACAATTAAAAGTTAAACAAGGATAATGAGTGGGTTAAAAGGATATCATAATTGTAAAGATACACACACTCAATATCAGAGCAGGTAAACAGAAAGCAATTATTACTAGATCAGAGAGGAAAGATAGGTAGGACTACAATGAAGGTATGGGACATCAAATTTCTCTGTTCACAATGAATAGTTCATTCAAATTGACACAAAATCAATAAGGAAACATTGGAATTGGCTTACAAATTAGACAAAATATTCTGAATACATATACAAAAAAATCATTCCCTGAACTAGCAATAGAGTACACGTTTTATTCAGTTATTTGCACCTTCTCTGGGAAAGAGCATGTGTTATATCAAAAATCTTAATAGATTCACCTTTTCAACCACAATACTATGAAATTAGAATTCAATAATACAAGAAATTAAAAATCCATAAACATAGATATTAACCAACAAGCAATATAGCACTCTAGACATCATGAAAAAGCATAGTAACATCAAGAAAAACAAGATTCTAAAAGATGGAACTATACCTATGCCCATGAGAACTATACCTATGCCCATGAGAACTATACCTATGCCCATGAGAACTATACCTATGCCCATGAGAACTATACCTATGCCCATGAGAACTATACCTATGCCCATGAGAACTATACCTATGCCCATGAGAACTATACCTATGCCCATGAGAACTATACCTATGCCCATGAGAACTATACTTATGCCCATGAGAACTGTGCTAATTGGACATGGTATTATATACATATTTTGTAAAGGACATGAATTTTGGAAGAAGAGATGGTGGTAAGGGTAGGGAACCTTGAAGACATTGGAGGGGTTGGGAGTGAATATGATGATAATATAATATACACATATGTTGTGGTAAAAATTTAAAAAGGAATGTTTTCTATCAATTCCCATGAGCTGGATTTGGTCACTCCAACTGCTACTCTGGCACACAGTCTGCACCCTGCATTCTCTTGACTCCCTTTTAGCCACCCTCTTAGCGTGGTCCCCTAGGCAGTAGTTACCATGCCTGGCAAACACACACACACACACACACACACACACACACACACACACACACACACACACACACACCCCTTGTTCTGCAGGCTCTGCTCGTTTTCACTCCACTCGGGCAACAGAACCAGATCTGCATGCTCCAACTGCCTATCAGCCATTTCTTTTACACACTGCCTTCTTTGGCCTGGTAAAATAAAAGTTCCAAAACTTATAATTTAGCAATTAGATTTATATGTTAAATTCTCAATGTACAATTCATCCACACAATAAATTCACTGCCAATTGGTAAAAATATAAACCACCCATCTAGACAAGATAAAATCAATCTTGTGCACCTAAATCTGTACCATTTTCCTCCATAGTCTCCATCTTGATTTCCTCCTTCCTCTTCTCTCCCACCTTACAAAAACTTTGTCCCTGCCCCACTCTCTACTGTCCAATCATATATTGCCTTGACATCAACCTACACATCACTCTTTTTGTTTAATTAAAAAAACTTTTCTTTCAAATATAAGCTGTACACAACTATTACATTTGAAAATTATCTAAATGACTATGTTTTCTCCAAGTTAATTAGCTTGGGTAAGCTATGAGGCTAAATTAGTCTTCAACTCTGTCAGTAATCTGAGAATGACTGAAATTATGAGAAGCACAAAACATAGTTTCTAAAAATTAGCCAATTTATAGAGACTGCAGATCACCTGGAGAGTCCCTCATTCGTCAAAACATTGGAACATCAGTCTCCAGCCTTCTGGCCCAGGATCATCTGACAGACCTTTGTAATGCAGGGTTTTGAAGGGCTGATTATTCTAGCTCAGCAAAGATTATCAGTCAACTATTTTGCATAATGTGT
This sequence comes from Rattus norvegicus, assembly GCF_021556685.1. Classification (NCBI taxonomy): domain Eukaryota; kingdom Metazoa; phylum Chordata; class Mammalia; order Rodentia; family Muridae; genus Rattus; species Rattus norvegicus. The sequence continues at coordinate 71,419,530 of NC_141554.1, forward strand.
CCCTTTCTGGACAGTATTTGTCTGTAGATAAGTTGAGGCAATTCTTGCCCAGTGGCTGTCTTACCACAATTGGAGCAACTCCACTAATGCTCAATTTCTTCTTAGAATCCAAGAAGGGGTGTTGTCAGGAGCAGACATGTCCCTAGTCAAATGATCTTAAATAAAGAAATATCCATAAATATCATATTCTGTGGACTTCTGATGCCTTTGACGATATCATCCATGCAAAGCATTTCTGAACTGTTAGGCCTTGACTACTCTCGGCCATTTCTAATTGAACTGTCTCAAAAACACCCTTTTCACGGCTCAGAACCGTGAGTTTGTTATCTGGGGCTTAACTTGTATTGCTAATCATCTAAAAACAGTTTATAATTGTAGATATAGGACTGGGTCTAAGCCTTGAGTTTAGTTACCGAATGAGTTTATGACTGTACAAATCAATCTAGCTAATCTCTCCCTGTTAAATTATGACCATTTCTAAATTCCTCATAAAAACCTTAGAATAACTACCTTCAGTCCCACAAAGTCCAGGGAATTGTGGTCATGACTCTTCAATGGCTTCTTCAATCTGTACCTGGGCATTGAGATTATCTGGTGGGGAGGGGTGATGAAGCTTGCCACAGTGATAATTGTTGTAGTCTCTGATGTCTGCCTTGGACTGGATCCTGAGGATCAGGAGTTCAAGCAGGTCTAGGAGTGAGACTCACCAAAGCTGTACATTCTGTAATATATAAATCTCAAACAAAGTCTTAGTATCCTCAAGATATCTGTATGGATTTAATCAGTCTGTGTAAGACGTATAGACTGAGTAGGATGAAATTTTGTTTCATTTTTATTGTTTTATTCTCCTGAATCTTCAGGTGGTCTCCCTTTATCAAATCTAGTCCATATGACTCTAGAAGGTGTCCAGAGCCTAATCATCTTTTTAAAAACACAAAAACAAAACCTTTCTACCAAAACACCATGTTCTGTAGTCTGTAACCAGAAAAACTTGTATCTTGTATTCTCTCCCAGAGAAATAATATAACAAGACTCAAAATCACCCATTATGAAAAGTAAAACAATTTTACAAAAAGAAGTAAGCTAAACATTAGTGTATGAGCTCGTTTAGGCTTTTCTAATCTGTCATGTCAGGAAATTAACCCAAAATTCCCTTGGAGCCCACATTAAGAGAACAGGAGCTTCCTGTTTTGGTAAATATCAAAATAACCACAAACACTTGCTAGCTGGCATTGTCAAGCCATATGGCCTTAGCAGGGTAGTTCATAAAACAATTGATCACCTTTTTATTAATACAAAGAACCAATAAGTACACAATTTTTCAAACTAAGATTTTAGCCAAAATGCGTCTGTTAAGCTCTCTACCTGGAGCATCAGACTTATATCACCACTGTCTGCTTGGAGTCAGTGACTAATTTTCCCTATCTAAATTCTGTACCACAGGTGAAAATCTCCATGTGATTCAGATAAACTCTGTACTCTCTCCTTTTAACTATAAAAACAAATTTAATCACATTTCCATTAATACCTGCCATTAAGAAGCAGGCAACTTGCCAAACCAGGATTTTAACCCCAAATCCCCATGGAACCCATATTATAAAGAATGAGTACCCTGTAAGACTTATTAGACCATTATATCTTTATACCATCTATCTTTTAAGCTCTCTACTTGGAGCCTCAGACTTTATTTATGGATAACGCTATAAGATATGTCTGTATTCACTCTGCCTGGTGTTTCAAACTTTTATTTATCTCTATCTAGTTCTGAATCATGGGTGAAATACCCACATGGTTTGAATAAACTCTGTACTTTTCACAGCAGGGGACCTAGAGTCTAAGAGCAGACTCCCCATTCTGTTCCTTTAAGGTTCCTACCTTGGACATCACATGACTCAACATGGTGCAGCCCTTTTTTTCACTTAGAAAATAAAGCTTTCTCAGGCTGAAAAACTTCAATTTTTATTGGATTCTTGACTAACATGTTGGTTCGTCAATTGCTGCAGAAAAAATAAAAATGGATCAGTGGCTATACATATGTGTTCTCACTCCAGCCTATCAGCTGGAGCCCCACATTGAGTTCCATGGACATTCTAACATGCCACTACCCCATGCTAGCCCCAGGCATTCTATAGCCTAGCATAGCATGGCTTTCAGAACTGAGACAGGTTGTCTCTCTACCTGCCAGGAATTTTGCTCATATTCCCTGTAGCCCCGTAAAACAAAGCTCTAGAAACGTGTAGTTTAACAATTAGTTATATGTTAAATTCTCAAACCACAGTTCATCCACAAAATAAGTTCACTGCCAGTTGGAAAAGATATAAACCGCCAATTTATACAATATAAAACCAATCTAGTTCACTTAAGTCTGAACCATCCTCTTCTATAAACTCCATCTTGATCTCCTCCTTCCTCCTTTCTCCCACCTTTCAAAAACTTTGTCCCTGCACCATTCTCTACTGTCCAATCATGTATCGCCTTGACCTCAACCTACATAAATATATGAAAATCTAAAACAATAAATAAAATATATAATAAAAGCAGATAAATTAAGCTGACATTGCCATCTGACGGCCTGTACTTTCCATTGTCTCATGCATTGTAATCCTGTCATCTGAGGACCTTCACTGAATACCTGCTCACTGCAGAGAACAGACCTCTCACCTCTTTTTGGCACTCCAACCCACCATCTGAGGATCCACATGTAACACTTGTCCAATGGTTAGCTCTCACTTTCCTTTCCAGAAGCATTGGCACTTATAACTATCAGCAGAGGATATAGATAGAACTGAACTTCCTTGTTTTTCCAGTAGTCCTTCCCAGCTAATTTAGGATCAGTGCTTGCATAAAACTGTCAATTCCCAACAGGCTATATCCACCATTTGAGGACCTGAATGGAACAACTCTTGACTCCATAGAGTAGCTCTTTCATTTCTCCTATCAATTGGCCCCTTAGTCCTACTATTCTAGGATTCATGGACAGTGAAATCCTTTTCCAAAATCAGAGGGTTCACTTACCCAATCATGTAGTGACCTAGGGCAGCTGCATCAGGATCTGCAAAAAGTCATTGTGTGGTCACCAAATCAAATATCCTATAACATACAAAATGTATCTCATCCACATTAATGCCATTTCTTAAGCAGATTAACATACCTCCTAGTACACAGTTTATAGCTATTGATCTTGCAAGTGGTATTTTTCTCTCAAACTGTTGATAAAGATTGTCAGAAGCAATTTGCTTCAGACTAGTGAGGCCATCACTGTGCCTTTACTACCTTACCTCAAGGGTAAAGTAGGTCTCTATCTCTGTCATAAATTAGTTTGCAGGAACATTGATCAACATTCTCTATCTTGGTTGTCTCTAATCTTGGTTGTCAAGTTGACTGTATCTGGAAACAACTAAGAGATAAGGTACTGAACAAATATGTAAGGAATTTCCTTGATCAGGTTATTTGAAGTGGAAATACCCACCCTAAATGTGGTTGATAGCTTCCAAGGGAAGTCAGATGAAAGAATGTTCAACAGAAAAAGGGTTTCATGTTTTTGCTTGCTTATCTTTATATCACCTTCTAAACAGACTGCCAAGTTCATCTTTCCTGTTTATGGTCTGATGTCAAGTTTATTTGCACTGTTGTTGCCATTGATTGCCACTGCCACTCTAATTGCTCTGCTTCTGTCACATCAGAACCCAGTTTCTTTTACCTTCCAGCATGGAATGAAGGTAAGTAGTTATCCAGGAACCTTCCAGACCTCTTAGACTGAGATTGTTGAGGCACTCCCTCATGTGGACTAAGCAGCAAGCATCCTCTCACATTTTCTAGTGAGAATATGATGATTGTTCTAGCGAAGATCATAATGTATAAGCAATAAGAAAAAAGCATATTCTAATATATACTTATTCTATTAGTTTTATTTTGTCCTATAGAGAACTCTGACTAGTATACTTCTAAAAAATATCCTATACCTCTATTATACTGATGATATTATGCTAATTAGAGGAGGTAAGATACTCTAGACATGTGGCAAAATATATGTACATCAAATAAAAAAGAAACAAATGCAATTAAAATAAAAGGGTCTTCTATTTCAGTAAAATTTCTAGGAGCATAGTGGTGTCAAATTTGTAAAGATACTCCTTCAAAGCTGAAGGGTGAATTGTTGGAGCTGGCCTTCCTTACCACCAAGAAAGAAGAACAATGCATACTTGGATTTGGAAGATATCATATTACTCTCATATATGTGCTACTCCAGCCCATATTACCAGTGACTTGTAAAACTACTAGTTTTTAGTAAGGCTCTGAACAGAAGGCTCTTCATCAGGTCTATTCTGCTGGGAAAGTGGCCATATGATGCAGGAGATGCATTGATACTTGAGGGTATAGTTTGGCTCATAATTCCAGGTTACATTCCATCACAGCAGGGAAGGCACAGAAGCAGGAGCTTGAAAAAAATCACATTGCATCATAGTCAAGACATATAATCAGGAACAGAAAGTAAAGTGAATTATTTCATGCATACTTGTGCTCAGCTTACTTTCTTTGTTTGATACAGTTCAGCATTCCTGTCTCAGACAGTGGTACCACTTATAATTAAGACTTGAAGATGTGTCTTCCCATTTCACTTAGCTCAATCTAGACAATTCCTCAATTCTGACATTCTCAGAGTCAAATCTTTATCAAAACAACCCCTGATAGACATTTCCAGTGGCCTGTTTTCTAATGCTAATTATCTTACTTTTCTTGTCACAATGTTTCTGCCAAAGCTGCTATCTATGGGTATACAGAATTCCTTATTCAGTGTCATACTATCACACACAGCACTGTTTTCGACCAAGGAACTTGCTTCACAGTCAAAGAAGTACAGCAGTCACCTCATGCTTATGAAAGTCACTGTTATTAACATGTCCCTAAACATCTTCAAATAGCTGGCTTGATAGGACTGTGGAATGGCCTCTTAACAACACAGTTACCATGCCAACTAATTAGCACTATCATGTATCCTTAGCTTATAATAATATATTCTGAAACATTTTTAAATGAATAAGCTCTTGGGCCCTCCTCTACGGGAACCCAGAGGCCTTATACAGTTTCCTCTTGGGCCAGGGATGTGGGCAGGGGTGGGCAGTGTTGGTGGTCTCTTCCGCCCTGCAGCCTTAGGAGTGCCCACCTGACCAGGCGGTGAGGTCTCTCTCCCACGGGGTTTGGGAGTAGAGAGCTGCTGCGGGCCAGGATCCGCGGGTTTGGGACTCCCGGTAAACACCGGAAGTGCCCGGTCCTCAAACTCCTATTATAATTGTGACTTTGAATGACTGACACTTATGACTATTTTGAAAAATATTTACCATCATTTTCTTCTTTCCTTAGGCTTCTTCCTTTCTAATATGTATTCCTCCAATATTCTTTAGTTGTCTTACTGCTCTAGCTAAAACTTCAAGCACTATACTAAATACATGTGGAGACAGTGGTCAGCCTTGTTTTGTCCATGAGTTTACTGGAATTGTTTAAGTTTCCCTCCATTTAATTTGATGCTGTCTATTGGCTTGCTGTATATTACTTTTATTATCTCTAGGTATACCTTGTATTCGTGATCTCTCCAAGATTTTTCTCATGAAGTGGCATTGGAGTTTTGTCAAAGGCTTTTTCAGCATGTAATGGTTGATCATGTGATTTTTTTTCTTTCAGTTTGACTGTATGGTGGATTACATTGATGAGTTTTTATATGGTAAATTACTCCTGAAATCCTGGAATGAAGCCTACTTAATCATGGATATATATATATATATATATATATATATATATATATATATATATATATATATATACACACACACACACACACACACACACACACACATATATTTTTCTGGGATTCAGTTTGAAAGTTTTTTGTTAAGTATTTTTGCATCAATGTTAATAAGGGAAGTTGGTCTGAAATTCTTTTTCTTTTGTTGAGTCTTCATGTGGTTTAGGTGTCAGGATGACTGTGGTATCACTGAATGAATTTGACAATATTCCTTCATTTTCTATTTTGTGGAATAGTTTAAGGAGTATTATTATTAGTTCTTTTTTGAAAGTCTGGAAGAATTCTGCACTAAAACCATCTGACCCTGGGCTTTTTTGTTTGTTTGTTTGTTTGTTTGTTTGTTTATTTGGGAGACTTTTAATGACTGCTTTTGTTTCCTTAGGTGTTATAGTTCTATTTATATTGTTTACCTGGTTCTGTTTTAATTTTCTAAGTGGTACCTATCAGGAAAATTTTCCACTTTGTTTAGATTTTCCAATTTTGTGGCATGCAGGTTTTTAAAGTATGAGCTAATGATTCTTTGGATTTCCTTTGTGTATGTTGTTATTCTCCCTTTTCATTTCTAATTTTGTTAATTTGGATACTGTCTATCTTTTAGTTAGTTTGGCTAAGGGTTTGTCTATCTTGTTGATTTTCTCACAAAACCAGCTCTTGGTTTTGTTGAATTTTTTTTCTATTCGCTTTATTTCTAATTTATTGATTTCACCCCCGAGTTTGACTATTTCCTGCTGTTTATTCCTCTAAGGTGTATTGGCTTCATTACGTTTTTCTAGAACTTTCAGTTGTGCTATTAAGTTGCTCGTATGGAACTCACCAATTTCTTTATGTAGCCACTTAATGCTATGAACCTTTCTCTTAGCACTCCTTTCATTTTGCCCCATAAGTTTGGGTATGTTGCACGTTCATTTTTATTGAATTCTAAAAGTCTTTAATTTCCCCCCCCCCTCTCTCTCTCTCTCTCTCTCTCTCTCTCTCTCTCTCTCTCTCTCTCTCTCTCTTTTTTTCTCTGACCTGTCATTGAATAGAGAATTGTTCAGTTTCCATGAGTTTGTAAGCTTGAAGTCCAGCTTTAATCCACAGTGGTTTGATTAGACACAAGGAGTTAATTTGATTTTCTTGTATCTGTTGAGAGTTTACTTTGTGACTGAGTAGATGATAAACTTTGGAAAGGGTTCCATGAGTTGCTGAGAAGAAGGCCTATTCATTCTTCGTGTTAGGGTGAAATTTTCTGTAGATGTCTATTAGGTCCATTTGGTACATAATGTCTTTTAGTTTAGTTATTTGTCTAGTTTTTGTCTGGATGATCTGTCCATTGGTGAGAGTTGGGTGCTGAAGTCTCCCACAAATAATGTGTGGGGCTTGATGTGTGTTTTAAGCCTTAGTAATGTTTCCTGTATGAATAGAAGTGCCCTTGCTTTGGGGGCATAGATATTCAGAACTAAGATGTCATCTTGATAGATTTTTCCATTGGTGCGTATCAAGGGTCTTTCCCCATCACTTTTGATTAACTTTAGTTGAAAGTCTATTTTATATTAGAATGGTTACTAGAGCTTATGTCTTGGGAAATCTTTTTCAAGCCATTTACTCTAAGTTAATGTCTATAATTGTTGCTGATGCGTGTTTAGATGGATCCTGTTTTCACATCCATTCTGTTAGTCTGTGTCTTTTCATTGGAGAATTGAGTCCCTTGTTTTTGAGAGATATTAATGACCAATGATTGTTAATTCCTGTTATTTTGAGGGTGGTAGTGGTGGTTGTGTGTGTGTATGTGTGTGTGTGTGTGTGTGTGTGTGTGTGTGTGTGTGTGTGTGTGTTTCTCTTCTCTTGGTTTTGCTACTTTGGAATTATTTATTTCCTGTAGGCTTTGGGGGGGGGGGATGTAGTTAACCTCCTTGTGTTGGAATTTTCCTTCTAGTATCTTCTGTACAACTGGGTTTGTGGATAGATATTTTAATTTTAATTTGTTTTGTCATAGAATATCTTGTTTTCTCTCTATATGGTGATTGAAAGTTTTGCTGGGTATAGTAACCTAGACTGACATCTGGAGTCTCTTCCAGATTGTAAGACATCTGTATACTTTTTAGAGTCTCTGTTGAGAAGTCAGGTGTAATTCTGTTGGGTTTGCTTTTATATGTTATTCGGCCATTTTCTCTTTCAGCTTTTAATATTCTTTCTTTGTTCTGTACATGTCATGTTTTGATTATTATGTGGTGGGAGGAGTTTCTTTTCTGGTCTAATCTATTTGGTGTTTTATAAGATTCTTGTATGTTTATAGGCATCTTTTCCTTTAGATTGGAGAAATTTTCTTCTATGACTTTGTTGAAAATATTTTCTGGGCTTTGGAGCTGGGAATCTTCTCCTTCTATTCCTATTATTCTTAGGTTTGGTATTTTAATAGTGTCCCAGATTTCCTAGATGTTTTGTGTCAGGAACTGTTTTGATTTCACGTTTTCTTTGACAGTTGTATGATTTTCTTCTATAGTATCTTCTATGCCTGAGATTCTCTCTTCCAACTCCTGAATTCTGTTAGTTATGCTTGTGTTTGTAGTTACTGTTCACTTCCTTAGGTTTCCATCCCCAGGATTCCCTCAGTTTGTGTTATCTTTATTGCTTCTATTTCTATTTTCAGGTCTTGAACAGTTTTATTCATTTACTTTACCTATTTGATTGTATTTTTCTGTATTTCTTTAAGGCATTTATTAATTTCCTATTTAAAGTCATTTATCATTTTCTTGATTCAATTTAAGGTCATTTTTTGTATGTGTTCTGACTGTGTTAGGATATCTAGGTCTTACCACAGAAGAATATCTGGACTCTGTTGGTGCTTTGCTGCTCTGACCCTTGTTGGTTTTGTTTTTATGTTATCCTTCAGTCATCTGGTTGTTTCTGGTGCTGATGGACCACCAAGAATGCAGGCAGATTTGTAGGCTAGAAAATGGAGCACAGAGAACGGGTGCAATTTACAGCTGTTAGGTATAGTTTAGGGGGACTTAGCTGACAGGAGATTGGGAGAGGGTTTTTACTTGATTGTCTCTGGCACTGGCAAGGCCTTCTGGAATGCAGGCAGAGATATGGGCCAGAAAATTGATTGAAAGGGACAGGGCATAGTTCCCAACTACTTGGTGTGCCCTAAGGGGACCTGATAGGCAAGTGGCCTGGGGTGGTGTCCTCCCTGGTTGCCCTAGGTGCTAGCAGGTTTCTGGGAATTCAGGCAGAAGAACTATGGCTAGAAGAAGCTCAGGGGACAGGATATAGCTCACAACTGCTACGTGTACCACAGGGGGACCTAACTGGCAGGCAAGGGATTAGAGGAGAGGTCTCATCTTGTTGTCCCTGCTGCTGGCAGGCCTCCATGAATGCAGGCAGAGCTGTGGACAGAAAAATGGAGCTCAGGACACAGCCCACCTCTGCAGTATGTGCCCCAGGGGGACCTAGCAGACAGGCAATTATTGAGGAGGGGTCCTCTTCTGCATTTTTATTTTCTCAAGCCTCTATAAAACTGAACTCTAGGGACTTTAATATAAGACTCTTCTTTTAATATTTTCTCCTCTTAGCATCCTCAGGGATCATTGGTGTTTATTTCCTTCTGTTTTCAAGTTCAGAGGCTCACTTCGCAAAAACTCTTTGCTCAACTGAGACATTCTAGCTAGAGAAAGACCTCTACTCAAGTGACTTCAGTTCTCAAGTCAATTCTTAGAGTAGTCCCTCTTTATGGTAGTATGACTGACTATATGTAGCTCCCTAAGAGCAATCAAGTTTATTTCCTATTAAAGAAACCCCTTAAAGGCAGACCTTTGTCCTTCATTAAGATAAATAAGCCATAGCTCTAAGATAGGGTACATGTTTTTCATTTCTACTTCTTTAGGATGAGAACTCTATTCTTCTGGAGCAATTCTTGCCCTGTAGTTTAAATTGGGTCATTTGTTGTATTGATTTTGGTTCCAGAGCCTGCCATTTATCATTAGTTACAAAGTTGCCTTTACTGTGTTATCCAGAAGGCTTGGACCCTAGTTGAACAAATTGCCATGGTCTTAGGCTCTATCAGTTCAAATTTTTAGAGGTGAATGTGTATAATAATCAATCCCACTGCAATAATAACAACACGTTTGTAAACAGAGAAGTGAAGCTTATACTGCACACATGCTTGTGATTTATTTTAATCCTGCTCTGTAAAATACATGGATTAAAAGTTATTGGTTCCTTTTACAAAAGAAAATCCTGTGTTCCAGAAAGGAGTTGTGTCTTGTGCAAGGCTCCATTGCATAACTATGTAATTCCTTGTCTAATGCTTTTTCTACTCTCCCATGGGCTCTGGTTCAGTGTATCTTATGCCCACAGTAAGACCAGCCGTCTGGCAATCCCCCTTTTCCAGGGCCAAGGATCTGGCAGCCTTAGATCCCATCTGTTCTCCAGTAGAGGAAGCTTTCAGTGACTGGCATTAAGCCCCACCCTCCAGTCCACTCTATTAAGAGTGTTCTGTCTGAACTGCTGGAGGCACGCAAAGCACTAGGATATGTAAGTATGCAGCAAAAAATCTGTTTTGCATTTGCAGTTTGTAGACTGCAAACCACAAAGCATTGGTTTGGGGCTCAAAAGGCCTGAGGATGTTCGAGTTAACCTACAGTCCAATAAAATGGCAGCATCTCTTCAGCAAGATTCTTGGAAGAAGGCAGAAAAGATATATATTAAATAGAAGCTACAGAGGGGAAAGAAGCAGGGAAGTGTTTCATTGAAACCCACTTTATACTGCTTTCCAGATGAAGGAGCACCGAAGCTTACAGGGATGAGAAGAACTTGATGAGACTGTACTATTAATACTAGATCATGGAGAAATTCAGTCTCTGCCCCCAAAGCTGGTACACTCAGCACTGTATCACATCACCATGCTAAGAACCCTCAAAGAAACAGTTCTCATCCTGGTGAACTGCCTTCCTTGTTTCACTCAAAGCTTATGTTGTTCGGTTTTCATGTTCCCAAAAGAAACTTGGTAGAGAGAAAAAGTGTTAAAATTATTGATTTTTCTGTATGTATACTGAGAGAAGATAACAGGTCCTGCCAGAAGGCTCAGTAGGAAAGCAGTTCCTGTTGTTTTGCAGCTTGGCTTACTTAGGATCACTTTTAAATCATTTAACAAATCATAACAGGTGATTGATAGTGTGTCTGACTCAGATGTACAAAAGAAGAAATTTCTAGTTACTTGTCTCTTTAAATGAAATCAAGAACAACTTAGTCTTGGCAAGTACATCACCAGAGGCATAAACTAGAGATCCTCATTAATGCTTGCAGCTAAATGTCTGAAGAAGGGCATTCTGACTGGGTTCCAACCTGAACAAGCTACCCATTTGCTTCATTTCTTTTTTAACTTTTTTAGAAATTTTTATTTCTTAGAAAATTTCATACATGAGTACTATACTTGCATAATTTCTCACATTTTCCACTCCAACGTCTTCCCATGACCCTACTTCTCAATTTCATGTCTTATATTGAATTATTACATATGTATATACAAATACATATACATACATACATACATACATACATACATACATACATACATACATATTGAAATTGCTGAGTCTATTTAGTATTGCCCATATGTATGTGTCTGAGGATGACCACTTGTTATTAGAAAACCTATCAGGGGTACAAAACAGGTTCTCCCTTTCCCAGCAGTCATTGATGTTCTTCATCTACAGGTAGGGCCTTTGGAGATTCCTCCATCCATGGTATTGTTGTTGTTATGGATGTTTGGGTTGGCATACATGAGTGCAACTCCTTGTCATATACAAAAACTCGATCTTGTAGCTGACATCCACCTACTTTATGAACTTACTTTATCACTGAGGTCTCTATGGCCCCTCAGAGGGAAGAGATTTTATGAAAATCTCTTTTGAAAAATTATTTTTGTTTTATTATTTTCAAATTGTGTGTGTGTGTGTGTGTGTGTGTGTGTGTGTGTGTGTTCATATGATATATGTGTTCAGGTACATGAGGTCAGAAGAGGATCCTAGTTGTAAACCACTATACATGAATGAATTCAAGTCCTCTAGGAAAGCATCAACAAGTACTCTTGACTACTGAGCCACCTCTCTGGCCCTGATGTTATATATTCTACAAGGCAGGAAGATAGTAAGGATTTATATTGGACTTACACTGAACCTTGTGATATAACATAAATTTCTACCCTTTCCTTGGAATTTATGTAGGTAGATATAACAGGCTCTGTCCCTTTCAGACTAGATTTATATTTTGTTGTTAGATTAAATATGGAGAAAGAAAGAGAGCAGAACATTATTTGAAATTCAAATCTTAGCCAAGTCTTTTGACCTTGGTTTCCATATGATCACATGAGAAAGTGAATTATCTAGTACCCATGTTCCTTTGTATTTCTAATAGATTCCTTTGGAGTTCCATAATATACTCATGAAGACAGACATATGCCGAAAAGTTTTGGTTTAATTTTGTAAAGAATAAAAGTATTACCTTCTTAGTGTCTAACAATGAAAAAGCTAGGTCCTTGGCCTAATAATGATTCCAAGTATGGGTTTCATCTTATAAAAGGGATTTAAATACAATCAAAAAGTGATTAGTGATTCTCACAATGTTTGTACTTCGATTGCATGTCATGCCAAGCCACTCATTATTGTAGCTCTCATAGGTCATAGCTGGGTATAATTTGATGATTACTTTTCTGCTTTGGTAGCTTGCCTAGTACCTTACAGCACTGTGAAAGCTATCCTGGATGAATAAACTCCCAGGTATATACCAGTTTGATTTCACCATGTTCTATGAGTCAAGTATCTGTCATTTCCAGAAATGGGATCTTACTTCTACTTCTGAAAAGTACCAAATACAATGGTAATATCCTGTAATATTTGGGGATATATTGTTCCACATTGTCCAACAATTCCAAATTACTCATGGCACTGAGCTTTTTATTACTCAGCCTCTGGTATCTAGTAGAGGCATTATTGTCCTGTTATAAGACATATAAATTTAATATATATGAAAAGTTCTACTATTGTCAGTTACTATGTTTTTCTCATTTTCCCTTTATTTTTGACATCACAAAATAAATTCATTATTTCTCCCTTCCCTTTCCCCACTTAAAACCCTCGCATATGCTCCTCCTTTCTTTCTTTCATTTTCTTGGCATCTTTTAAAAAACGGTTGCTGCATGTCAGTTTGGAAAGGTTCTTAGTGTTATTTATCTTTCCCCATGCTATCTCTTCTACCCTAGGCTACCCTCAAACCGAATATTAACCTTTCCTGTTCCATTATTCCCCTTTAACCTTTCATATCGGTGTATTATATCTCCCTTCTCTCCAAAGTCCCTTTTCATGGATTCCTGGTAATTTTCTGATTTCTATGGGTATTTCAAATAAAACAAAAAACACTGTTGAAAAGGGGATAGAAAAACCATATGTACTAGAGGTTATATGGAAGGTCTTCTAGACACATAGCAGAAGAGTCAAAACTAACAAATATCCACCACAGATGAAAGAAAGAATATGACATTTGTGTTTCTGAGTCTGGGTCACTCACTTAGAATGATTGTTTTCAATTCCATATATTTACTTGTAAATTTTATAGTTAAGATGAATGATAGACAGGTTCTAGGTCCTAGGAGAAAACCTGCTACCATTACATTGCTAAATGAACATAGTATTAACCTGACTTCTAATGGGTTACTGCCGTAACCACATAGATCAGTGCGTCTCTCAATACTCATCTCAGATTATATTTGCAGAATGTGATGGTTTAACATAGTGGCCCATAACAGGGTAAGGTGCAGAGAATAAGAGACCACAGACTGCTCAGCCCTAAAGGGAATATGTATACTGTGACCATACCTCCAAAGACTCATGAATCGTTATGAAAGAGGGGGGAAGGAAGACTGTTGGAATGAGAGGTTGATTATCACAAGACAAGGTCTTCTGGACACACCAGAGAAGCTACATATATGATTTCAACAGGAGTTGTGACAGTGTGTATGAAACTTGTACAAGCCTAAGTCAGACCATATCCCAGTCTAGAGGGAGGAATTTTGACATATAATCATAATCACACCACCAGGAGTAGAGCTATTGGCTGTTTGGGAGATGGAGAGACATTTTTCTCTAAGCGTGGTGATCCCAATAAGTCTTCCACTCTGCAGTGGAAGACCAAACATCCAAGAATATTTTGGCAGCACAAATTGTTACTGAAAGATTTTTTTTAACTAGGGTAAAATTGGGCGGATAAGGAAATAGAGGTGGATCTGGAAATGGTTGAGGGAGGCAGTTGAGTATGACCAAAACACATTTAAAAAACCTCAAAGAACTAGTGAGAGAGAGAGAGAGAGAGAGAGAGAGAGAGAGAGAGAGAGAGAGAGAAGAAGGTCTGGGGTTGTAGCTCAGGGGTAGAGTGCTTTCAAAGGAAGGAAGAGAGGACAGGAGTGAGTGAAGAAGTGAGTAAGAGAAAGAAAGATTATCTGTAATTATTCTGTGATTATTTTGAAAAATATAAATAAAACAAAACAAAAGAAGAAAAATGTACTTCCTGAGATAATTATTGTTAAACCTGAGCTATATACATCTCTAAATATTGTTTTTTTTCCCATATCTCTTTATGACAACATATTACATTCAGTTTCTATTTACAAAAATAGACTCATACTTCCTAAGCAGTTTTTTTTTTTGGTTTTTGTTTCTTTTTGTTGTTTTGGTTTTGACTTTGGTTGTTAGAGTGCTTCAGGACTATTGTGCCCAGGTAGACCATGTACACTACTCTCCTTACATTGTGGGTTTAACAAACACAGAGACCTCATTCTCTGTTTAACATTCTAACTTTGTGTTTGTTTTTCCCCATGAAAGAAGTTGTAATTCTGAGGAAAAACTACTCCTTCCTTGTTCAACAATGGCACCACATACCTATCATCCTAGCACCCTGGAGCAAGAGGACTGAATTCAAACCCATCCTGGCCTACAAAACAAGACATCATTTCATAAAAACAACAACAACAACAACAACAACAACACAATTTTCCTGTCCATTTTTATTTCCCTTTCTGTATTAAACATACCAGGCTTTCTTCTACATCTAAAAAAGTACTTCTACATTTACTTCTATATCCTCTACATTAAAAAGGAAAAAACCCATTCACACTCAGTGGTAAATGATTAGCTTCTAATGTAAGCACAAGAAACTCTACTAACTTACTTTCGAGTGAGTGAAACTGGCGTTTTAAAAGTTAAAATAATTTAAAGATTCTGGAAATGTCCCAAAAAAAAACCAAACAGCAAACCCAAACATAAAAACTTAAACAGGAAAGCAAAGTTTTTGTGGTACTTACTGATTTGTAAAGGATTGTTTTAAATTGTTTGTGTATTTCTGAATGCGAATGTGCATGTGAGTATAAGCACCCCAGGGGCTATAATAGATTCTGAGATGCACAGGAGCTGGAGTAAAAGGTGGCTGTAAGGATTGAGTCTTACACAAAATGGCTGCAAGGATTGAGTCTTGGGTATTCTATAAGAGCATGTGATGCTTTCTTCACTACTGGGTCATCTTTACAGCCTCTATTTGTTTCACATATACTGTATTTATTAATTTCCTGAGAATTTCATATATAAATATAATGGATTTTGATAATATTTGTCCCATATTTTCCCTGTAATTCATTCCAGACCCATCTCCCATCCCTCTTTCAACTTCATATCTACTTTAAAAAATGATCCACTGAGACAAATTATGCTGCCCATATACATTCATGGATGTGCAGCCATTCATTGGAGTATTATCTCACCCAAAGTAGCCACACCTATATAAAAAACTGACTCTCCCTCTTCTAGTAGCCATCACTTGTTGATGTCTCCTTAGCTATGGGTAATGACTCATGAGGCCCTCCTCACTCCTTGCTAAAAATGTGGACTGGCTTGATCTTCTGCAATTAAGCAACATTTCTGTTAATTCATGAACGCAATGGTCTTGTGTTAAAAGATACTAATTAATTTCAATGCTCTTTGAACTCCGGCTCTTACAAGTCCTTGGGCCCCTTGTATGCAGCATTCCTTATCATATATATGTATTTCCTATTCATGGCCAAGCACTCTGTGTTAGTCAGGGTTTCTATTCCTGCACAAACATCATGACCAAGAAGCAAGTTGGGGAGCAAGCTTACATTTGCACATTGCTCTTCATCACCAAAGGAAGTCAGGACTGGAACTCAAGCAGGTCTGGAAGAGGAGCTGATGCAGAGGCCATGGAGGGGTGTTACTTACTGGCCTGCTCCCCTGGCTTGCTCAGCTCACTCTCTTTATAGAACCCAAGACCACCAGCCTAGGGACGGCACCACCCACAATGGGCTGAGTCCTCTGCCCTTGATCACTAATTGAGAAAATGCCTTATAGCTGGGTCTTATGAAGGCATTTCCACAACTGAGGCTCCTTTTTCTGTGATAACTCCAGCTTGTGTCAAGTTGACACACAAAACCAGCCAGTACATACTCCATAGACACTTATTCTCTGCACCTTTACCAGTGGTAAGTTTCTGTGTTTACTACTATCCATGGGACAATTAAAATTCTTTGATGAAGTTTGAGAGCTTCACTAATTTACAGGTATAAAAATATATACTTAAGAGAGTATATAAATGTGGAGTTAGAGAGTATCTTGATACTATATCCATTTGGTAATAAAAAAAATAGTAATTTCACTCCTCAGGCCTATGAGCTCCCTAACCAAGGGCTCTGGACCAGATTT